>NC_091979.1:273836979-274136979 GCF_044704955.1 Pristiophorus japonicus | reverse complement strand
TTGATTTTACGTTTTAAAGTTTAACTTGTTTTAATTGCCGGTGTTTTTAGTGTCCCCCTCTCCTTTTATAGGGGGCACTGGAAAAATTTGATTTTAGCGCCCCAAAAAAAAAAAAAAAAAAAAAAAAAACCAAAAAAAAAAAAGGGGGCCTTGAAAATGTCTGCTGTGTCACCCAGGTCGGGTGGCACAGTTTAATGTTGTTTATGTTTTGCAGGTAGACTCCTAAAAGAGTTTCATGCACAAGGACCAATTGTGAAGCAGTGGAGGCGTGTCCTGCACAGTTGGAGCTGTGAGCAGTGAGGGAAGCAGCTAGCAACTTGAGCTCCTGCCTGGAGAGCCCTGAGACCAGCCCAGGAAAAGAAGGAAGGAAGGGGCTTCACCTTCAACTTTACCCAGAGGGAGAGGAGGAAAAAGCAGAAAACTTTGAACAACTTTACCATTCTGCAAGGAGTTGGAGAGAGGGGGAAAAACCAACAACAAACCAGTGTGGAAGGAGGGAGACTCTACTATCTCTACAGGTGGGTGTGGGTGCATTTCCCAAAAAGACTTTGTTGTTTCGGTGGGGGGAGGAAAGAAGACCACTGAGGGCCGGAACATCGCGGGGGGTGTGTGTGTGTGTGTGTGGTAGTGTGCGTGGGGGCCGTGCTTACAACTAGGCCCCCCCCACAATTGGAACCCCCCCCACCCCCCACATTTGCCTAGCCTGGGATAGCTGGAGCTACCAGGCTGAAGATTGTTATTAATCACCCAATTAAAGATCGTTAGGAGTGCCTGGTGACTCCAGCTACCCCAGGTGAAGACATCTTCTCCCCCCACCTGAAGACCACCTCAAAGACTTTTGTGTTTTGCCATCTGGGGAGTGCACCCACCCACAGCTGCGAGGAGAGACCTGCCCTCGCAGCCCCCCCCCCTTCCCACCCCCCTCTCTCTTTTCTCTGTTACTCTGTTTCTCCCCTCTCTCTCTGAGAGCCCTTCCTTCCAAATTTAATTTAAAAAAAAACAATTTAAGACAACTGAGCAGAGGGAGCAAGGCCCCTCCCCAATTGCCAACTAGGGGAGAGGTGTGCCTCATTAAGGGCTCCTCTGCTCAGTCATTATACAAGAGGCCAATAAAGACCATTAAGGCCTGTGACTTTGGGGTGGGTGTAGCCCTTAAAGGGACCCCGTGATGGCGACCCCATCCACGCCGGTGGCAGGGCCAGCGAAGACGTATGCGCAGGTGGCAACCGCTTCCACAGCACCTCCTGCGCCACCCGCTGCCCTGCCACCATTTACACTTATAACAAAAAAACACGGGGTCAAGAGCTACACTCACCCCACAATGAGCATTGAAGAGTGCGTGCGGGCGATGGCTGGGGTAGTCGGCCCCTCGGCCATTGTCGCAGCCTCCAAGATGTCTGGGAAGGCCGTGTTCTTCCTGGGGTCGGAGCGGGCGGTGTCCCTGGCCCTTGAAAAGGGGCTCACGGTGGGCGGGACGTTCCTGCCGGTGGACCCTCTCGAGGCCACCGCGCAGAGGGTCATCGTGTCAAACGTCCCGCCCTTTGTTTCCGCTGAGCTCCTCCTCCCTCACCTACACCAACTGGGGGAGGTAAGGTCGGGGATCAACCCCATACCGCTCGGCCTCAGGGAGAACAGCCTGCGCCACGTGTTCTCCTTCCGCCGCCAGCTCTTTGTCCGGCTGGCGCGGGAGGACGTGACAGAAGGGCACTTTAATGTGGTGCACGAGGGGACTGCCTACCGCGTCTTCTGGACGTCGGACGGCGTGCGGTGCCATGCCTGCAGGGAGGTGGGGCACGTTCGCAAGAACTGCCCCGCCTCCAAGGCCGCCAAACCACCGAAGGCGGCCATAGCTGGCGCCGCCGCCACCCCTCCCCCTAGTTGCGTCCGCGTGCCGGGAGCCATGGGTGCGCGGGCATCGTCGGAGGCCTTTGTTTTCAGGGCCTCCGGCGGGGGGGAGGGAGAGCGTCCGAGCGGAAAGAAGGCGCGGAAGAAGGAGAAACATCTAGAGGCGGGTCCCCTCGGTGCGCCGGAAAGTTTGACCACCGCGCTCAGCCCAACCCAGTCACCGGCGAGCGCGGTGTGCCCCGAGCCCGTGCCCGGGCCCTTGAATAACACCACAGAGGGGCCCAGGCGCGGGCAAGAAAAGAAAAAGGGGGGGGCGGAGCGGGAGGCCTCGGCAGACATGGGGGTCTCCCTGACTCCGCGCGCCCCCAGGAACAAAAGGAGGCACGGCTCCGATGAGACGGAGGGGGAACAACATCCCTCCGTGGAGGAGTCGGTGCCCGCCGCGTGTCCCGCGTCCCCCACCAGCGCCCCCAAATTGCGCTGCAGGCGCGAGGAGTCTTTCCCCGGGGAGGGTGAGACAGTTGAGGCTGCCCAGCCTCTGCCTCCCGGGGATGGAGTGGAAGATCTGCCTGTCGTGGGGGGCGTGGGGACCGCGGAGGAATGCGTAGCCGCCGGGCCGGGCGTCCCGGGGACTGAGGCGGGCGAGGCCGAAAAGGCCGAACCTGAGCCCGCCCAGCTATTACCCAACTTCCCCCGGGATTTGCTCGACCCGGTAGAAACTGAGAATATGAACAATTTTAATGAATCCGTACACGCTGGGCTGGGGGGAGGCGGCGGGGAGGGGGAAGAACAACAACCCTTGCCCCCTACTTTGGAGCTGGGGGACTTGGTGGACCTGGAGAACTTCCTAAACCGGGTCTCTCCGTGTTCCCCGGTTCCTGGGGCGGAGGAGGAACCCCTTCCGCTGTCGCTTCCCGACCCAGCACCACTTTTAAAAGAGCCCAGTGGGGACTCCTCTGCCGACGATCCTGGGGGTGGGATCGGGGCAGAGCCAGGGCCAGATGGAGCGGCCGGGCCGTTTGCCGTACCTCGTGCGGTCGACGGGCCGGCTGCTAGCGGCGACCTCCCGGAGGGGGACGGGGACTCGGTGGAGGACGTGGGTGAAGATCTCGAGTCCATCGCCAGTGAGGCGGTGGATCTGCTCGCGGCCGCCACTGAGACCCTCCTCATTCCCGCAGAGGAACTCCGGGACTTTTTGGTCCAGTGCCGGGGTCGCCGCGACCAAGCCCGTCTGGCCCTGGAAAGATGGTCCGAGCCGGGGCTGCTCGTCGCATCCGTCCGCGCCGCCGCTAAAACCATGGCCGCGGGCGGGCCCTTATCAAAGGCTCAGGGCCTTGAGCTGCGCCGGCTCAAAAAGTTCCTCGCTGGGCTGCTGAAGGAGCGGAGTTCAACAAAAGACTCCGCTCCCTCCCCCACAATAGGTTAAGGTAGAGGTTGCACTATGCTTTTGCCATGAAGATAACCATAGCCAGCCTCAACATCAACGGCGGCAGAGGGGCACGCCGTAGATTTGACAATTTTTCGCTCCTGCGGGAGGGGAAATATGCGGTGTGCTTCCTGCAAGAAACCCACACCGTTCCGGGAGACGAAGCCACGTGGCTCCTGGAATGGCAAGGAGAGGTCCGCATGAGCCACCTCACCGCCATTTCTAGTGGGGTGGCCATCTTGCTGGGCCCGCATTTTCAGCCGGAGATCTTGGGGGTCGAGGAGCTCGTGCCAGGCCGCTTGCTGCACGTAACGGTTCGCCTGGGGGACGTGCCGCTCCATCTCGTGAACGTGTACGCCCCTCATCCCGGCCCGCAGCAAACGCGCTTCTTTGAAGAGGTGTCCGCTCTTCTTGGCTCCGTCGACGTCGGCGACTGCATTGTCCTCGGGGGGGATTTTAACTGCACCCTCGAGGCGAGGGACCGCTCCGGTGCCCCGCAGTGCATGACGGCGATGGAGAAGTTGAGGGACCTGGTCGGGTCCTTCGACTTGGTGGACGTCTGGCGAAATCTCCACCCCGACTCCAGCGCCTTTACTTGGGTGAGGCCTGGAGTTGGATGGTCTAGAGTCGACCGCCTTTACGTGTCTCGGGCGTACGTTTCCTGCGTCCCGGCGGCCTCCATGCGGCCGGTGCCGTGTTCGGACCACCACCTGGTGTGGGCGGAGCTCGCTTCGCTCCGCGCGAGGACGGGGTCCGCGTACTGGCACTTTAACAACCGGCTGCTGGAGGACGTGCGTTTCCAGGACTCGTTCCGTCGATTCTGGTCCGACTGGAGAAGGAAGCAGGGGGGCTTCCCCTCCTTGAGGCTATGGTGGGACGTGGGCAAGGCTCACGTCCGCGTCTTCTGTCAAGAGTACGCGAGGGGGTCGACCAAGAGGCGGGCGGCCAGAGTCGGGCGCCTAGAAAAAGAGGTGCTCGACCTGGAAGCCCGTCTCGGTCAAGTCGTCCAGGACCCGGCCCTGCGGACGGTGTACAAAGCGAAGAAGGCCGCGCTGAAGGACCTGCAGCTCGTCGGGTCCCGAGGCGCGTTCGTGAGGTCGCGGATCCGGTTCCTGCGGGATCTGGACCGCGGCTCCCCCTTCTTCTACTCGCTGGAAAAAAGGCAGAGTGTCCGTAAGCAGCTCTTGACGCTGCTGGCCGACGACGGCTCTCTCGTCTCGGATCCGGAGGGCGTCAACAACAGGGTCCGTGAATATTACGGGGCTCTGTTCTCTCCGGATCCGTCCAGCGAGGAAGCGCGTAGAGTTTTGTGGGAGGACCTGCCGAAGGTCGGCCCGGAGGGCGCCGAAAATCTGGAAGCTCCGCTAAGCCTGGCGGAGCTGACCGGTGCCCTCGCCCGGCTCTCGAGAGGAAAATCCCCGGGGCTGGACGGGCTGACCGTGGAGTTCCACAGGGCGTTCTGGGACGTCCTGGGGAGCGACTACGCGCGGGTCCTGGGGGAAAGTCTGGCGACCGGGGAGATGCCCCTCTCTTGGCGCAGGGCAGTCATCGTCCTGCTGCCTAAGAAGGGCGATCTCCGCCTCCTTAAGAACTGGCGCCCGGTCTCCCTCCTCAGCACGGACTACAAAATCTTCGCCAGGGCGATGTCTGCTCGCCTTGGTGCCGTGCTGGACCACATGATCCACCCCGACCAGTCATACACGGTCCCGGGCCGGACAATCCACGATAACATCCATCTGGTCCGGGACCTCATCCATTGTTCCCAGGAGGCTGGTCTGTCGGTCGCCTTCCTATCCCTCGACCAAGAGAAGGCGTTCGACAGGGTGGATCACGACTATCTGCTCGGAACTCTGCGCGCTTTCGGGTTCGGGACGCATTTCGTCGCCCGGATCCGACTTTTGTACGCCGCCGCGGAGTGTCTGATTAAGGTTAACGGGTCCTTGACGGCGCCCCTTCGCTTTAGGAGAGGGGTGCGCCAGGGATGCCCCATGTCCGGCCAGTTATATGCTGTTTGCGTGGAGCCTTTCCTGCGCCTCTTGCGGACGAGGTTGACGGGACTGGCTCTGCAAGGGCCGGGCGTGGAGGTCGTCCTCTCGGCTTACGCCGATGACGTGCTCCTCGCGATAGAGGATCCCGCTGACCTGCGGAGGATGCGTGAGTGCCAGGAGATTTACTCGGCCGCGTCCTCCGCCAGGATCAACTGGGAGAAATGTTCCGGACTCCTGGTGGGTCAGTGGCGGGTGGACTCCCTGCCGGAGGAGCTCAGGCCTTTTGCCTGGAGCACGACCCATCTCCTCTATCTGGGAGTCTACCTTAGCCCCGACGAGGGAGCCTGGCCGGCGAACTGGCAGGAGCTGGAGGCCAAGGTCGCCGCTCGCCTAGGGCGCTGGACAGGACTGCTCCGAGTGCTGTCCTACAGGGGTCGAGCGCTAGTCATAAACCAGCTGGTGGCCGCAATGCTGTGGTACCGGCTGGTCACTTTGACCCCTCCCCCTGCGTTTGTCGCCAAGATACAGAAGAAGCTGGTGGACTTCTTCTGGAACAACAGGAAGCACTGGGTCTCTGCCGCGGTCTTGAGTCTCCCGCTTGAGGAGGGCGGTCAGTCGTTGGTGTGCGTCAGCGCCCAGCTCGCGACTTTCCGTCTTCAGACCCTGCAGAGATACCTTTACGTCGAGCCCCCTCCTAGGTGGTGCGCTCTGGCGAGGTATTTCTTCCGCCAGCAGCTCGACCTCAATTATGACACGCAGCTCCTGTTTGTGAACTTGGGGGGTGCCAGGACCGCCGTCCGGGAGCTGCCTGTCTTTTACAGGGAACTCATCAGGGTCTGGAACAAAGTCTCCACCAAGCGCAGCTCTCCGCCGGCTGGAGTGGCGGCCGTCCTGCAGGAGCCGCTGCTCGGGAATCCGTACCTCCACGGCCGAGGCTTTATATGGCGGTCGGAAGAGAGGGCTGTGGCTGGTGAGGTGACCAGGGTCAGGGACCTGCTCGATGGCGGAGGAGCGGGCTGGATGGCGCCAGAAACGCTGGCGCGGCGCCTAAACTCTGCCAACGTCCGCCACGCGGCCGATGCCATCGAGTCGCTAAAAACAGCTCTGGGCCCTGACTCCGTTAGGTGCATCGAGGAGGCTCAAGCACGTGGGGAGATCCCGTCCGAACTGACCCCCGTCCGGACGGAATTCCTCATCGGCGCCAAACCCCGGAACCTCCCTCGGGGGCCGGCGCCTCACAACTTGAGCCGCCTCGGGGAAATCCCCTCCGTGCCTTTCAGTTCCGCGCGGAGGGGTTTCCTGTACGGGCTGCTCCTGCACACCCTCAACTTTGCCATCCTCGCCGGCCGTCCGGACACGCCATGGCGTACCATCTTGCCGTCCGGAGGAGGCGGGGGTCCCCGATGGAGGGCACTCTACGCGGGGGTCCTCCCACTATTCATCGGGGACTTGGCCTGGAGGGTGGTGCACGGAGCAGTGCCGTGCAACAAATTTTTAAGCCGGTTCACGGACTCCCAGGCCGCCTGCAATTTCTGCGGTCTGGAGGAGTCCGTGTTCCATGTTTTTATTGAGTGCACAAGGTTGCAGCCCCTGTTCCATTATTTGAAGGGGCTGCTCCTGAAATTCTGGCTGCACTTCAGTCCCACTCTCCTGATCTTTGGGCACCCTGTGCGGAGGGGAGCGGGTAGGTCCGAAGGCCTCCTCGTAGGACTGCTCCTGGGCACGGCCAAGGGTGCCATCAGCCGGTCCAGGCAGCGGGCGGTCGAGGGGGTCGTTCAACCTGACTGCCTGCCTCTCTTCCGCTCTTACATCCGGTCCAGGGTGTCCTTGGAGATGGAGCACGCGGTGTCCACCGGTACGCTCGCGGCCTTCCGCGAGAGGTGGGCACCGGAGGGACTGGAGTGCATCATCACGCCCGGCAACCAAATTTTAATTTGATTTTACGTTTTAAAGTTAATTTGTTTTAAATGCCGGTGCTTTTAGTGTCCCCTTCCCTTTTATAGGGGGCACTGGGGAAAAATTGTGATTTTAGTGCCCAAAAAAAAAACCAAAAAAAAAGAAAAACACAAAAAAAAAAAAAGGGGGGAAAAAAAGGGCCTTGGAAATGTCTGGAGTGTCACCCAGGTCGGGTGGCACTCTTTAATGTTTTATGTTTTCGCAGGTAAACTCAAAAGAGTTTCATGCACAAGGACCAATTGTGAAGCAGTGGAGGCGTGTCCTGCACAGTTGGAGCTGTGAGCAGTGAGGGAAGCAGCTAGCAACTTGAGCTCCTGCCTGGAGAGCCCTGAGACCAGCCCAGGAAAAGAAGGAAGGAAGGGGCTTCACCTTCAACTTTACCCAGAGGGAGAGGAGGAAAAAGCAGAAAACTTTGAACAACTTTACCATTCTGCAAGGAGTTGGAGAGAGGGGGAAAAACCAACAACAAACCAGTGTGGAAGGAGGGAGACTCTACTATCTCTACAGGTGGGTGTGGGTGCATTTCCCAAAAAGACTTTGTTGTTTCGGTGGGGGGAGGAAAGAAGACCACTGAGGGCCGGAACATCGCGGGGGGTGTGTGTGTGTGTGTGTGGTAGTGTGCGTGGGGGCCGTGCTTACAACTAGGCCCCCCCCACAATTGGAACCCCCCCCACCCCCCACATTTGCCTAGCCTGGGATAGCTGGAGCTACCAGGCTGAAGATTGTTATTAATCACCCAATTAAAGATCGTTAGGAGTGCCTGGTGACTCCAGCTACCCCAGGTGAAGACATCTTCTCCCCCCACCTGAAGACCACCTCAAAGACTTTTGTGTTTTGCCATCTGGGGAGTGCACCCACCCACAGCTGCGAGGAGAGACCTGCCCTCGCAGCCCCCCCCCCTTCCCACCCCCCTCTCTCTTTTCTCTGTTACTCTGTTTCTCCCCTCTCTCTCTGAGAGCCCTTCCTTCCAAATTTAATTAAAAAAAAAACAATTTAAGACAACTGAGCAGAGGGAGCAAGGCCCCTCCCCAATTGCCAACTAGGGGAGAGGTGTGCCTCATTAAGGGCTCCTCTGCTCAGTCATTATACAAGAGGCCAATAAAGACCATTAAGGCCTGTGACTTTGGGGTGGGTGTAGCCCTTAAAGGGACCCCGTGATGGCGACCCCATCCACGCCGGTGGCAGGGCCAGCGAAGACGTATGCGCAGGTGGCAACCGCTTCCACAGCACCTCCTGCGCCACCCGCTGCCCTGCCACCATTTACACTTATAACAAAAAAACACGGGGTCAAGAGCTACACTCACCCCACAATGAGCATTGAAGAGTGCGTGCGGGCGATGGCTGGGGTAGTCGGCCCCTCGGCCATTGTCGCAGCCTCCAAGATGTCTGGGAAGGCCGTGTTCTTCCTGGGGTCGGAGCGGGCGGTGTCCCTGGCCCTTGAAAAGGGGCTCACGGTGGGCGGGACGTTCCTGCCGGTGGACCCTCTCGAGGCCACCGCGCAGAGGGTCATCGTGTCAAACGTCCCGCCCTTTGTTTCCGCTGAGCTCCTCCTCCCTCACCTACACCAACTGGGGGAGGTAAGGTCGGGGATCAACCCCATACCGCTCGGCCTCAGGGAGAACAGCCTGCGCCACGTGTTCTCCTTCCGCCGCCAGCTCTTTGTCCGGCTGGCGCGGGAGGACGTGACAGAAGGGCACTTTAATGTGGTGCACGAGGGGACTGCCTACCGCGTCTTCTGGACGTCGGACGGCGTGCGGTGCCATGCCTGCAGGGAGGTGGGGCACGTTCGCAAGAACTGCCCCGCCTCCAAGGCCGCCAAACCACCGAAGGCGGCCATAGCTGGCGCCGCCGCCACCCCTCCCCCTAGTTGCGTCCGCGTGCCGGGAGCCATGGGTGCGCGGGCATCGTCGGAGGCCTTTGTTTTCAGGGCCTCCGGCGGGGGGGAGGGAGAGCGTCCGAGCGGAAAGAAGGCGCGGAAGAAGGAGAAACATCTAGAGGCGGGTCCCCTCGGTGCGCCGGAAAGTTTGACCACCGCGCTCAGCCCAACCCAGTCACCGGCGAGCGCGGTGTGCCCCGAGCCCGTGCCCGGGCCCTTGAATAACACCACAGAGGGGCCCAGGCGCGGGCAAGAAAAGAAAAAGGGGGGGGCGGAGCGGGAGGCCTCGGCAGACATGGGGGTCTCCCTGACTCCGCGCGCCCCCAGGAACAAAAGGAGGCACGGCTCCGATGAGACGGAGGGGGAACAACATCCCTCCGTGGAGGAGTCGGTGCCCGCCGCGTGTCCCGCGTCCCCCACCAGCGCCCCCAAATTGCGCTGCAGGCGCGAGGAGTCTTTCCCCGGGGAGGGTGAGACAGTTGAGGCTGCCCAGCCTCTGCCTCCCGGGGATGGAGTGGAAGATCTGCCTGTCGTGGGGGGCGTGGGGACCGCGGAGGAATGCGTAGCCGCCGGGCCGGGCGTCCCGGGGACTGAGGCGGGCGAGGCCGAAAAGGCCGAACCTGAGCCCGCCCAGCTATTACCCAACTTCCCCCGGGAGTCGCTCGACCCGGCGGAAAAACAATTTATTGATTTTAATGAAACTGTAGATGCTGGGCCGGGGGGTGGCAGCGGGGAGGGGGAGGAACACCCACCCTCGCCCCTTACTTTGGAGCTGGAGCACTTGGGGGGCCTGGGGATTTCCTATGGCCGGGTCTCTCCTTGTTCTCCGGTTCCTGGGGCGGAGGGGGAACCCCTTCCGCTGTCATTTCCCGACCCAGCACCATTTTTAAAAGAGCCCAGTGGGGACTCCTCTGCCGACGATCCTGGGGGTGGGATCGGGGCAGTGCCAGGGCCGGTTGGAGCGGCCGGTTCATTTGCCGTACCTTGTGCGGTCGATGGGCCGGCTGCTGGTGGCCACCTCCCGGAGGAGGACGGGGACTCGGTGGGGGACGCGGGTGAAGACCTAGAGACCACCGCCAGGGAGGCGGTGGATCTGCTCGCGGCCGCCGCTGAGGCCCTCCTCGTTCCTGCAAAGGAACTCCGGGACTTTTTGGCCCAGAGCCGGGGTCGCCGCGACCAAGCCCGACTGGCCCTGGAAAAATGGTCCGAGCCGGAGCTGATCAAGGGGTCCGTCCGCGCCGCCGTTAAAACCTTGGCCGCGGGCGGGCCCTTGACAAAGGAGCAGCACCTTGAGCTGCGCGAGCTCGAGGGACTCCTCGCTGGGCTGCGGAGGGAGCGGAGTTCAACAAAAGACTCCGCTCCCCCCCCCCACAATAGGTTAAGGTAGAGGTTGCACTATGCTTTTGCCATGAAGATAACCATAGCCAGCCTCAACATCAACGGCGGCAGAGGGGCACGCCGTAGATTTGACAATTTTTCGCTCCTGCGGGAGGGGAAATATGCGGTGTGCTTCCTGCAAGAAACCCACACCGTTCCGGGAGACGAAGCCACGTGGCTCCTGGAATGGCAAGGAGAGGTCCGCATGAGCCACCTCACCGCCATTTCTAGTGGGGTGGCCATCTTGCTGGGCCCGCATTTTCAGCCGGAGATCTTGGGGGTCGAGGAGCCCGTGCCAGGCCGCTTGCTGCACGTAACGGTTCGCCTGGGGGACGTGCCGCTCCATCTCGTGAACGTGTACGCCCCTCATCCCGGCCCGCAGCAGACGCGCTTCTTTGAAGAGGTGTCCGCTCTTCTTGGCTCCGTCGACGTCGGCGACTGCATTGTCCTCGGGGGGGATTTTAACTGCACCCTCGAGGCGAGGGACCGCTCCGGTGCCCCGCAGTGCATGACGGCGATGGAGAAGTTGAGGGACCTGGTCGGGTCCTTCGACTTGGTGGACGTCTGGCGAAATCTCCACCCCGACTCCAGCGCCTTTACTTGGGTGAGGCCTGGAGTTGGATGGTCTAGAGTCGACCGCCTTTACGTGTCTCGGGCGTACGTTTCCTGCGTCCCGGCGGCCTCCATGCGGCCGGTGCCGTGTTCGGACCACCACCTGGTGTGGGCGGAGCTCGCTTCGCTCCGCGCGAGGGCGGGGTCCGCGTACTGGCACTTTAACAACCGGCTGCTGGAGGACGTGCGTTTCCAGGACTCGTTCCGTCGATTCTGGTCCGACTGGAGAAGGAAGCAGGGGGGCTTCCCCTCCTTGAGGCTATGGTGGGACGTGGGCAAGGCTCACGTCCGCGTCTTCTGTCAAGAGTACGCGAGGGGGTCGACCAAGAGGCGGGCGGCCAGAGTCGGGCGCCTAGGAAAAGAGGTGCTCGACCTGGAAGCCCGTCTCGGTCAAGTCGTCCAGGACCCGGCCCTGCGGACGGTGTACGAAGCGAAGAAGGCCGCGCTGAAGGACCTGCAGCTCGTCGGGTCCCGAGGCGCGTTCGTGAGGTCGCGGATCCGGTTCCTGCGGGATCTGGACCGCGGCTCCCCCTTCTTCTACTCGCTGGAAAAAAGGCAGAGTGTCCGTAAGCAGCTCTTGACGCTGCTGGCCGACGACGGCTCTCTCGTCTCGGATCCGGAGGGCGTCAACAACAGGGTCCGTGAATATTACGGGGCTCTGTTCTCTCCGGATCCGTCCAGCGAGGAAGCGCGTAGAGTTTTGTGGGAGGATCTGCCGAAGGTCAGCCCGGAGGGCGCCGAAAATCTGGAAGCTCCGCTAAGCCTGGCGGAGCTGACCGGTGCCCTCGCCCGGCTCTCGAGGGGAAAATCCCCGGGGCTGGACGGGCTGACCGTGGAGTTCCACAGGGCGTTCTGGGACGTCCTGGGGGGCGACTACGCGCGGGTCCTGGGGGAAAGTCTGGCGACCGGGGAGATGCCCCTCTCTTGGCGCAGGGCAGTCATCGTCCTGCTGCCTAAGAAGGGCGATCTCCGCCTCTTTAAGAACTGGCGCCCGGTCTCCCTCCTCAGCACGGACTACAAAATCTTCGCCAGGGCGATGTCTGCTCGCCTTGGTGCCGTGCTGGACCACATGATCCACCCCGACCAGTCATACACGGTCCCGGGCCGGACAATCCACGACAACATCCATCTGGTCCGGGACCTCATCCATTGCTCCCAGGAGGCTGGTCTGTCGGTCGCCTTCCTATCCCTCGACCAAGAGAAGGCGTTCGACAGGGTGGATCACGACTATCTGCTCGGAACTCTGCGCGCTTTCGGGTTCGGGACGCATTTCGTCGCCCGGATCCGACTTTTGTACGCCGCCGCGGAGTGTCTGATTAAGGTTAACGGGTCCTTGACGGCGCCCCTTCGCTTTAGGAGAGGGGTGCGCCAGGGATGCCCCATGTCCGGCCAGTTATACGCCGTTTGCGTGGAGCCTTTCCTGCGCCTCTTGCGGACGAGGTTGACGGGACTGGCTCTGCAAGGGCCGGGCGTGGAGGTCGTCCTCTCGGCTTACGCCGATGACGTGCTCCTCGCGGTAGAGGATCCCGCTGACCTGCGGAGGATGCGTGAGTGCCAGGAGATTTACTCGGCCGCGTCCTCCGCCAGGATCAACTGGGAGAAATGTTCCGGACTCCTGGTGGGTCAGTGGCGGGTGGACTCCCTGCCGGAGGAGCTCAGGCCTTTTGCCTGGAGCACGACCCATCTCCTCTATCTGGGAGTCTACCTTAGCCCCGACGAGGGAGCCTGGCCGGCGAACTGGCAGGAGCTGGAGGCCAAGGTCGCCGCTCGCCTAGGGCGCTGGACAGGACTGCTCCGAGTGCTGTCCTACAGGGGTCGAGCGCTAGTTATAAACCAGCTGGTGGCCGCAATGCTGTGGTACCGGCTGGTCACTTTGACCCCTCCCCCTGCGTTTGTCGCCAAGATACAGAAGAAGCTGGTGGACTTCTTCTGGAACAACATGAAGCACTGGGTCTCTGCCGCGGTCTTGAGTCTCCCGCTTGAGGAGGGCGGTCAGTCGTTGGTGTGCGTCAGCGCCCAGCTCGCGACTTTCCGTCTTCAGACCCTGCAGAGATACCTTTACGTCGAGCCCCCTCCTAGGTGGTGTGCTCTGGCGAGGTATTTCTTCCGCCAGCAGCTCGACCTCAATTATGACACGCAGCTCCTGTTTGTGAACTTGGGGGGTGCCAGGACCGCCCTCCGGGAGCTGCCTGTCTTTTACAGGGAACTCATCAGGGTCTGGAACAAAGTCTCCACCAAGCGCAGCTCTCCACCGGCTGGAGTGGCGGCCGTCCTGCAGGAGCCGCTGCTCGGGAATCCGTACCTCCACGGCCGAGGTTTTATGTGGCGGTCGGAAGAGAGGGCTGTGGCTGGTGAGGTGACCAGGGTCAGGGACCTGCTCGATGGCGGAGGAGCGGGCTGGATGGCGCCAGTCACGCTGGCGCGGCGCCTAAATTCTGCCAACGTCCGCCGCGCGGCCGATGCCATCGAGTCGCTAAAAACAGCTCTGGGCCCTGACTCCGTTAGGTGTATCGAGGAGGCTCAAGCACGTGGGGAGATCCCGTCCGAACTGACCCCCGTCCGGACGGAATTCCTCATCGGCGCCAAACCCCGGAACCTCCCTCGGGGGCCGGCGCCTCACAACTTGAGCCGCCTCGGGGAAATCCCCTCCGTGCCTTTCAGTTCCGCGCGGAGGGGTTTCCTGTACGGGCTGCTCCTGCACACCCTCAACTTTGCCATCCTCGCCGGCCGTCCGGACACGCCATGGCGTACCATCTTGCCGTCCGGAGGAGGCGGGGGTCCCCGATGGAGGGCACTCTACGCAGGGGTCCTCCCACTATTCATCGGGGACTTGGCCTGGAGGGTGGTGCACGGAGCAGTGCCGTGCAATAAATTTTTAAGCCGGTTCACGGACTCCCAGGCCGCCTGCAATTTCTGCGGTCTGGAGGAGTCCGTGTTCCATGTTTTTATTGAATGCACGAGGTTGCAGCCCCTGTTCCACTATTTGAAGGGGCTGCTCCTGAAATTCTGGCTGCACTTCAGTCCCACTCTCCTGATCTTTGGGCACCCTGTGCGGAGGGGAGCGGGTAGGTCCGAAGGCCTCCTCGTAGGACTGCTCCTGGGCACGGCCAAGGGTGCCATCAGCCGGTCCAGGCAGCGGGCGGTCGAGGGGGTCGTTCAACCTGACTGCCTGCCTCTCTTCCGCTCTTACATCCGGTCCAGGGTGTCCTTGGAGATGGAGCACGCGGTGTCCACCGGTACGCTCGCGGCCTTCCGCGAGAGGTGGGCACCGGAGGGACTGGAGTGCATCATCACGCCCGGCAACCAAATTTTAATTTGATTTTACGTTTTAAAGTTTAATTTGTTTTAATTGCCGGTGCTTTTAGTGTCCCCCTTCCCTTTTATAGGGGGCACTGGGGAAAATTGTGATTTTAGTGCCCAAAAAAAAAAACCAAAAAAAAAAAAGAAAAACACAAAAAAAAAAACCAAAAAAAAAAAAGGGGGGAAAAAAAGGGCCTTGAAAATGTCTGGAGTGTCACCCAGGTCGGGTGGCACCGTTTAATGTTTTATGTTTTCGCAGGTAAACTCAAAAGAGTTTCATGCACAAGGACCAATTGTGAAGCAGTGGAGGCGTGTCCTGCACAGTTGGAGCTGTGAGCAGTGAGGGAAGCAGCTAGCAACTTGAGCTCCTGCCTGGAGAGCCCTGAGACCAGCCCAGGAAAAGAAGGAAGGAAGGGGCTTCACCTTCAACTTTACCCAGAGGGAGAGGAGGAAAAAGCAGAAAACTTTGAACAACTTTACCATTCTGCAAGGAGTTGGAGAGAGGGGGAAAAACCAACAACAAACCAGTGTGGAAGGAGGGAGACTCTACTATCTCTACAGGTGGGTGTGGGTGCATTTCCCAAAAAGACTTTGTTGTTTCGGTGGGGGGAGGAAAGAAGACCACTGAGGGCCGGAACATCGCGGGGGGTGTGTGTGTGTGTGTGGTAGTGTGCGTGGGGGCCGTGCTTACAACTAGGCCCCCCCCACAATTGGAACCCCCCCCACCCCCCACATTTGCCTAGCCTGGGATAGCTGGAGCTACCAGGCTGAAGATTGTTGTTTTTCTTAATCATCCTATTAAAGATCATTAAGGATTGTGTGCCTGGTGGCTCCAGCTACCCCAGGTGAAGACATCTTCTCCCCCCACCTGAAGACCACCCCAAAGACTTTTGTGTTTTGCCATCTGGGGAGTGCACCCACCCACAGCTGCGAGGGGAGACCTGCCCTCGCAGACCCCCTTCCCACCCCCCTCTCTCTTTCTCTGCTACTCTGTTTCTCCCCTCTCTCTCTGAGGCCTCTTCCTTCCAAATTTACAAAAAAAAAACAATTAAGACAACTGAGCAGAGGGAGCAAGGCCTCTCCCCAATTGCCAACTAGGGGAGAGGTACCTCGTTAAGGGCTCCTCTGCTCAGTTAATTTACGAGGCCAATTAAGACCATTAAGGCCTGTGACTTTGGGGTGGGTGTAGCCCTTAAAGGGACCCCGTGATGGCGACCCCATCCACGCCGGTGGCAGGGCCAGCAAGGACGTATGCGCAGGTGGCAACCGCTTCCACGGCCCCTCCTGCGCCACCCGCTGCCCTGCCACCATTTAGGTTAATTACGAAAAAACACGGGGTCAAGAGCTACACTCACCCCACAATGACCATCGAGGAGTGCGTGCGGGCGATGGCTGGGGTAGTCGGCCCCTCGGCCATTGTCGCAGCCTCCAAGATGTCTGGGAAGGCCGTGTTCTTCCTGGGGTCGGAGCGGGCGGTGTCCCTGGCCCTTGAAAAGGGGCTCACGGTGGGCGGGACGTTCCTGCCGGTGGACCCTCTCGAGGCCACCGCGCAGAGGGTCATCGTGTCAAACGTCCCGCCCTTTGTTTCCGCTGAGCTCCTCCTCCCTCACCTACACCAACTGGGGGAGGTAAGGTCGGGGATCAACCCCATACCGCTCGGCCTCAGGGAGAACAGCCTGCGCCACGTGTTCTCCTTCCGCCGCCAGCTCTTTGTCCGGCTGGCGCGGGAGGAGACGACAGAAGGGTATTTTAATGTGGTGCACGAGGGGACTGCCTACCGCGTCTTCTGGACGTCGGACGGCGTGCGGTGCCATGCCTGCAGGGAGGTGGGGCATGTTCGTAAGAACTGCCCCGCCTCCAAGGCCGCCAAACCACCGAAGGCGGCCAAGGCTGGCGCTGCCGCCACCCCTCCCCCTAGTTGCGTCCGCGTGCCGGGAGCCATGGGTGCGCGGGCATCGTCGGAGGCCTTTGTTTTCAGGGCCTCCGGCGGGGGGGAGGGAGAGCGTCCGACCGGAAAGAAGGCGCGGAAGAAGACAAAACATCAAGAGGCGGGTCCCCTCGGTGCGCCGGATAATTTGACCACCGCGCTCAGCCCAACCCCGTCACCGGCGAGCGCGGGGTGCCCCGAGCCCGTGCCCGAGCCCTTGAACAACACCACAGAGGGGCCCGGGCGCGGGCAAGAAAAGAAAAAGGGGGGGGCGGAGCGGGAGGCCTCGGCAGACATGGGGGTCTCCCTGACTCCGCGCGCCCCCAGGAACAAAAAGAGGCACCGCCCCAATGAGGCGGAGGGGGAACAACATCCCTCCGCGGAGGAGGCGGTGCCCGCCGCGTGTCCCGCGTCCCCCACCAGCGCCCCCAAATTGCGCTGCAGGCGCGAGGAGTCTTTCCCCGGGGAGGGTGAGGCAGTCGAGGCTGCCCAGCCTCTGCCTCCCGGGGATGGAGTGGAAGATCTGCCTGTCGTGGGGGGCGTGGGGCCAGTGGAAGAATGCGTAGCCGCCGGGTCGAGCGTCCCGGGGACCGAGGCGGGCGGGGCCGAAAAGGCCGAACCTGAGCCCGCCCGGCTATTATCCAACTTCCCCCGGGAGTCGCTCGACCCGGCAGAAATACAAACAAATAATTATGACACTGTAGATGCTGGGCCGGGGGGTGGCAGCGGGGAGGGGGAGGAACACCCACTCTCGCCCCTTACTTTGGAGCTGGAGCACTTGGGGAGCCTGGGGATTTCCTATGGCCGGGTCTCTCCTTGTTCCCCGGTTCCTGGGGCGGAGGGGGAACCCCTTCCGCTGTCATTTCCCGACCCAGCACCATTTTTAAAAGAGCCCAGTGGGGACTCCTCTGCCGACGATCCTGGGGGTGGGATCGGGGCAGTGCCAGGGCCGGTTGGAGCGGCCGGTTCATTTGCCGTACCTTGTGCGGTCGATGGGCCGGCTGCTGGCGGCCACCTCCCGGAGGAGGACGGGGACTCGGTGGGGGACGCGGGTGAAGACCTAGAGACCACCGCCAGTGAGGCGGTGGATCTGCTCGCGGCCGCCGCTGAGGCCCTCCTCGTTCCTGCAAAGGAACTCCGGGACTTTTTGGCCCAGAGCCGGGGTCGCCGCGACCAAGCCCGACTGGCCCTGGAAAAATGGTCCGAGCCGGAGCTGATCAAGGGGTCTGTCCGCGCCGCCGTTAAAACCTTGGCCGCGGGCGGGCCCTTGACAAAGGAGCAGCACCTTGAGCTGCGCGAGCTCGAGGGACTCCTCGCTGGGCTGCGGAGGGAGCGGAGTTCAACAAAAGACTCCGCTCCCTCCCCCACAATAGGTTAAGGTAGAGGTTGCACTATGCTTTTGCCATGAAGATAACCATAGCCAGCCTCAACATCAACGGCGGCAGAGGGGCACGCCGTAGATTTGACAATTTTTCGCTCCTGCGGGAGGGGAAATATGCGGTGTGCTTCCTGCAAGAAACCCACACCGTTCCGGGAGACGAAGCCACGTGGCTCCTGGAATGGCAAGGAGAGGTCCGCATGAGCCACCTCACCGCCATTTCTAGTGGGGTGGCCATCTTGCTGGGCCCGCATTTTCAGCCGGAGATCTTGGGGGTCGAGGAGCCCGTGCCAGGCCGCTTGCTGCACGTAACGGTTCGCCTGGGGGACGTGCCGCTCCATCTCGTGAACGTGTACGCCCCTCATCCCGGCCCGCAGCAGACGCGCTTCTTTGAAGAGGTGTCCGCTCTTCTTGGCTCCGTCGACGTCGGCGACTGCATTGTCCTCGGGGGGGATTTTAACTGCACCCTCGAGGCGAGGGACCGCTCCGGTGCCCCGCAGTGCATGACGGCGATGGAGAAGTTGAGGGACCTGGTCGGGTCCTTCGACTTGGTGGACGTCTGGCGAAATCTCCACCCCGACTCCAGCGCCTTTACTTGGGTGAGGCCTGGAGTTGGATGGTCTAGAGTCGACCGCCTTTACGTGTCTCGGGCGTACGTTTCCTGCGTCCCGGCGGCCTCCATGCGGCCGGTGCCGTGTTCGGACCACCACCTGGTGTGGGCGGAGCTCGCTTCGCTCCGCGCGGGGACGGGGTCCGCGTACTGGCACTTTAACAACCGGCTGCTGGAGGACGTGCGGTTCCAGGACTCGTTCCGTCGATTCTGGGCCGACTGGAGAAGGAAGCAGGGGGGCTTCCCCTCCTTGAGGCTATGGTGGGACGTGGGCAAGGTTCACGTCCGCGTCTTCTGTCAAGAGTACGCGAGGGGGTCGACCAAGAGGCGGGCGGCCAGAGTCGGGCGCCTAGAAAAAGAGGTGCTCGACCTGGAAGCCCGTCTCGGTCAAGTCGTCCAGGACCCGGCCCTGCGGACGGTGTACGAAGCGAAGAAGGCCGCGCTGAAGGACCTGCAGCTCGTCGGGTCCCGAGGCGCGTTCGTGAGGTCGCGGATCCGGTTCCTGCGGGATCTGGACCGCGGCTCCCCCTTCTTCTACTCGCTGGAAAAAAGGCAGAGTGTCCGTAAGCAGCTCTTGACGCTGCTGGCCGACGACGGCTCTCTCGTCTCGGATCCGGAGGGCGTCAACAACAGGGTCCGTGAATATTACGGGGCTCTGTTCTCTCCGGATCCGTCCAGCCAGGAAGCGCGTAGAGTTTTGTGGGAGGACCTGCCGAAGGTCGGCCCGGAGGGCGCCGAAAATCTGGAAGCTCCGCTAAGCCTGGCGGAGCTGACCGGTGCCCTCGCCCGGCTCTCGAGGGGAAAATCCCCGGGGCTGGACGGGCTGACCGTGGAGTTCCACAGGGCGTTCTGGGACGTCCTGGGGAGCGACTACGCGCGGGTCCTGGGGGAAAGTCTGGCGACCGGGGAGATGCCCCTCTCTTGGCGCAGGGCAGTCATCGTCCTGCTGCCTAAGAAGGGCGATCTCCGCCTCCTTAAGAACTGGCGCCCGGTCTCCCTCCTCAGCACGGACTACAAAATCTTCGCCAGGGCGATGTCTGCTCGCCTTGGTGCCGTACTGGACCACATGATCCACCCCGACCAGTCATACACGGTCCCGGGCCGGACAATCCACGATAACATCCATCTGGTCCGGGACCTCATCCATTGTTCCCAGGAGGCTGGTCTGTCGGTCGCCTTCCTATCCCTCGACCAAGAGAAGGCGTTCGACAGGGTGGATCACGACTATCTGCTCGGAACTCTGCGCGCTTTCGGGTTCGGGACGCATTTCGTCGCCCGGATCCGACTTTTGTACGCCGCCGCGGAGTGTCTGATTAAGGTTAACGGGTCCTTGACGGCGCCCCTTCGCTTTAGGAGAGGGGTGCGCCAGGGATGCCCCATGTCCGGCCAGTTATACGCCGTTTGCGTGGAGCCTTTCCTGCGCCTCTTGCGGACGAGGTTGACGGGACTGGCTCTGCAAGGGCCGGGCGTGGAGGTCGTCCTCTCGGCTTACGCCGATGACGTGCTCCTCGCGATAGAGGATCCCGCTGACCTGCGGAGGATGCGTGAGTGCCAGGAGATTTACTCGGCCGCGTCCTCCGCCAGGATCAACTGGGAGAAATGTTCCGGACTCCTGGTGGGTCAGTGGCGGGTGGACTCCCTGCCGGAGGAGCTCAGGCCTTTTGCCTGGAGCACGACCCATCTCCTCTATCTGGGAGTCTACCTTAGCCCCGACGAGGGAGCCTGGCCGGCGAACTGGCAGGAGCTGGAGGCCAAGGTCGCCGCTCGCCTAGGGCGCTGGACAGGACTGCTCCGAGTGCTGTCCTACAGGGGTCGAGCGCTAGTCATAAACCAGCTGGTGGCCGCAATGCTGTGGTACCGGCTGGTCACTTTGACCCCTCCCCCTGCGTTTGTCGCCAAGATACAGAAGAAGCTGGTGGACTTCTTCTGGAACAACAGGAAGCACTGGGTCTCTGCCGCGGTCTTGAGTCTCCCGCTTGAGGAGGGCGGTCAGTCGTTGGTGTGCGTCAGCGCCCAGCTCGCGACTTTCCGCCTTCAGACCCTGCAGAGATACCTTTACGTCGAGCCCCCTCCTAGGTGGTGCGCTCTGGCGAGGTATTTCTTCCGCCAGCAGCTCGACCTCAATTATGACACGCAGCTCCTGTTTGTGAACTTGGGGGGTGCCAGGACCGCCCTCCGGGAGCTGCCTGTCTTTTACAGGGAACTCATCAGGGTCTGGAACAAAGTCTCCACCAAGCGCAGCTCTCCGCCGGCTGGAGTGGCGGCCGTCCTGCAGGAGCCGCTGCTCGGGAATCCGTACCTCCACGGCCGAGGCTTTATGTGGCGGTCGGAAGAGAGGGCTGTGGCTGGTGAGGTGACCAGGGTCAGGGACCTGCTCGATGGCGGAGGAGCGGGCTGGATGGCGCCAGACACGCTGGCGCGGCACCTAAATTCTGCCAACGTCCGCCACGCGGCCGATGCCATCGAGTCGCTAAAAACAGCTCTGGGCCCTGACTCCGTTAGGTGCATCGAGGAGGCTCAAGCACGTGGGGAGATCCCGTCCGAACTGACCCCCGTCCGGACGGAATTCCTCATCGGCGCCAAACCCCGGAACCTCCCTCGGGGGCCGGCGCCTCACAACTTGAGCCGCCTCCGGGAAATCCCCTCCGTGCCTTTCAGTTCCGCGCGGAGGGGTTTCCTGTACGGGCTGCTCCTGCACACCCTCAACTTTGCCATCCTCGCCGGCCGTCCGGACACGCCATGGCGTACCATCTTGCCGTCCGGAGGAGGCGGGGGTCCTCGATGGAGGGCACTCTACGCAGGGGTCCTCCCACTATTCATCGGGGACTTGGCCTGGAGGGTGGTGCACGGAGCAGTGCCGTGCAACAAATTTTTAAGCCGGTTCACGGACTCCCAGGCCGCCTGCAATTTCTGCGGTCTGGAGGAGTCCGTGTTCCATGTTTTTATTGAATGCACGAGGTTGCAGCCCCTGTTCCACTATTTGAAGGGGCTGCTCCTGAAATTCTGGCTGCACTTCAGTCCCACTCTCCTGATCTTTGGGCACCCTGTGCGGAGGGGAGCGGGTAGGTCCGAAGGCCTCCTCGTAGGACTGCTCCTGGGCACGGCCAAGGGTGCCATCAGCCGGTCCAGGCAGCGGGCGGTCGAGGGGGTCGTTCAACCTGACTGCCTGCCTCTCTTCCGCTCTTACATCCGGTCCAGGGTGTCCTTGGAGATGGAGCACGCGGTGTCCACCGGTACGCTCGCGGCCTTCCGCGAGAGGTGGGCACCGGAGGGACTGGAGTGCATCATCACGCCCGGCAACCAAATTTTAATTTGATTTTACGTTTTAAAGTTAATTTGTTTTAATTGCCGGTGCTTTTAGTGTCCCCTTCCCTTTTATAGGGGGCACTGGGGAAAAATTGTGATTTTAGTGCCCAAAAAAAAAAACCAAAAAAAGAAAAACACACAAAAAAAAAAAGGGGGGAAAAAAAGGGCCTTGTAAATGTCTGGAGTGTCACCCAGGTCGGGTGGCACTCTTTAATGTTTTATGTTTTCGCAGGTAAACTCAAAAGAGTTTCATGCACAAGGACCAATTGTGGAGCAGTGGAGGCGTGTCCTGCACAGTTGGAGCTGAGCTGCAGAGAGAGGAGCAGCTATCAACTTGAGCTCCTGCCTGGAGAGCCCTGAGACCAGCCCAGGAAGAGAAGGAAGGAAGGGGCTTCACCACCAACTTTCACCAGAGGGAGAGGAGGAAAAAGCAGAAAACTTTAAACATCTTTTTACCATTCTGCAAGGAGTTGGAGAGAGGGGGAAAAACCAACAACATCCATTGTGGAAGGAGGGAGACTCTACTATCTCTACAGGTGGGTGTGGGTGCATTTCCCAAAAAGACTTTGTTGTATCGGTGGGGGGAGGAAAGAAGACCACTGAGGGCCGGAACATCGCGGGGGGTGTGTGTGTGTGTGGTAGTGTGCGTGGGGGCCGTGCTTACAACTAGGCCCCCCCCCACAATTGGAACCCCCCCCCACCCCCCCCCACATTTGCCTAGCCTGGGATAGCTGGAGCTGCCAGGCTGAAGATTTTCATTATCACCCTATTAAAGATCGTTTAGGATTGTGTGCCTGGTGGCTCTAGCTACCCCAGGTGAAGACGTCTTCTCCCCCCACCTGAAGACCAACCCAAAGACTGTGTTTTTTGTGTGTTTTGCCATCTGGGGAGTGCACCCACCCACAGCTGCGAGGGGAGACCTGCCCTCGTAGCCCCCCCCCTTCCCACCCCCCTCTCTCTTTCTCCGTTACCCTCTGTTTCTCCCCTCTCTCTCTGAGGCCCCTTTTCTTCCTAATTTAAAAACAAAACCCAATTAAGACAACTGAGCAGAGGGAGCAAGGCCTCTCCCCAATTGTCAACGAGGGGAGAGGTGCCTCGTTAAGGGCTCCTCTGCTCAGTTAATATACGAGGCCATTAAAGACCATTAAGGCCTGTGACTTTGGGGTGGGTGTAGCCCTTAAAGGGACCCCGTGATGGCGACCCCATCCACGCCGGTGGCAGGGCCAGCGAAGACGTATGCGCAGGTGGCAACCGCTTCCACGGCACCTCCTGCGCCACCCGCTGCCCTGCCACCATTCAGACTCATTACAAAGAAACACGGGGTCAAGAGCTACACTCACCCCACAATGAGCATTGAGGAGTGCGTGCGGGCGATGGCTGGGGTAGTCGGCCCCTCGGCCATTGTCGCAGCCTCCAAGATGTCTGGGAAGGCCGTGTTCTTCCTGGGGTCGGAGCGGGCGGTGTCCCTGGCCCTCGAAAAGGGGCTCATGGTGGGCGGGACGTTCCTGCCGGTGGATGCTCTCGAGGCCACTGCGCAGAGGGTCATCATATCAAACGTCCTGCCCTTTGTTCCCGCTGAGCTCCTCCTCCCTCACCTACACCAACTGGGGGAGGTAAGGTCAGGGATCAACCCCATACCGCTCGGCCTCAGGGAGAACAGCCTGCGCCACGTGTTCTCCTTCCGCCGCCAGCTCTTTGTCCGGCTGGCGCGGGAGGAGACGACAGAGGGGTATTTTAATGTGGTGCACGAGGGGACTGCCTACCGCGTCTTCTGGACGTCGGACGGCGTGCGGTGCCATGCCTGTAGGGAGGTGGGGCATGTTCGTAAGAACTGCCCCGCCTCCAAGGCCGCCAAACCACCGAAGGCGGCCAAGGCTGGCGCCGCCGCCACCCCTCCCCCTAGTTGCGTCCGCGTGCCGGGAGCCATGGGTGCGCGGGCATCGTCGGAGGCCTTTGTTTTCAGGGCCTCCGGCAGGGGGGAGGGAGAGCGTCCGACCGGAAAGAAGGCGCGGAAGAAGGCAAAACATCAAGAGGCGGGTCCCCTCGGTGCGCCAGATAATTTGACCACCACGCTCAGCCCAACCCAGTCACCGGCGAGCGCGTGGTGCCCCGAGCCCGTGCCCGAGCCCTTGAATAACACCACAGAGGGGCCCGGGCGCGGGAAAGGAAAGGAAAAGGGGGGGGCGGAGCGGGAGGCCTCGGCAGACATGGGGGTCTCCCTGCCTCCGCGCGCCCCCAGGAACAAAAGGAGGCGCGGCTCCGATGAGGCGGAGGGGGAACAACATCCCTCCGCGGAGGAGTCGGTGCCCGCCGCGTGTCCCGCGTCCCCCACCAGCGCTCCCAAATTGCGCTGCAGGCGCGAAGAGTCTGTCCCCGGGGAGGGTGAGGCAGTCGAGGCTGCCCAGCCGCTGCCTCCTGGGGATGGCATGGAAGATCTGCCTGTCGTGGGGGGCGTGGGGACTGCGGAGGAATGCGTAGCCGCCGGGCCGGGCGTCCCGGGGACTGAGGCGGGCGAGGCCGAAAAGGCCGAACCTGAGCCCGCCCAGCCAATACCCAACTTCCCCCGGGAGTCGCTCGACCCGGCAGAAACACAAACTGATTTTAATGAAACTGTAGATGCTGGGCCGGGGGGTGGCAGCGGGGAGGGGGAGGAACACCCACCCTCGCCTCTTACTTTGGAGCTGGAGCACTTGGGGAGCCTGGGGATCTCCTATGGCCGGGTCTCTCCTTGTTCTCCGGTTCCTGGGGCGGAGGGGGAACCCCTTCCGCTGTCATTTCCCGGCCCAGCACCATTTTTAAAAGAGCCCAGTGGGGACTCCTCTGCCGACGATCCTGGGGGTGGGATCGGGGCAGAGCCAGGGCCGGTTGGAGCGGCCGGTTCATTTGCCGTACCTTGTGCGGTCGATGGGCCGGCTGCTGGCGGCCACCTCCCGGAGGAGGACGGGGACTCGGTGGGGGACGCGAGAGAAGAACTAGAGACCACCGCCAGGGAGGCGGTGGATCTGCTCGCGGCCGCCGCTGAGGCCCTCCTCATTCCTGCAAAGGAACTCCGGGACTTTTTGGCCCAGAGCCGGGGTCGCCGCGACCAAGCCCGACTGGCCCTGGAAAAATGGTCCGAGCCGGAGCTGATCAAGGGGTCCGTCCGCGCCGCCGTTAAAACCTTGGCCGCGGGCGGGCCCCTGACAAAGGCGCAACACCTTGAGCTGCGCGAGCTCGAGGGACTCCTCGCTGGGCTGCGGAGGGAGCGGAGTTCAACAAAAGACTCCGCTCCCTCCCCCATAATAGGTTAAGGTAGAGGTTGCACTATGCTTTTGCCATGAAGATAACCATAGCCAGCCTCAACATCAACGGCGGCAGAGGGGCACGCCGTAGATTTGACAATTTTTCGCTCCTGCGGGAGGGGAAATATGCGGTGTGCTTCCTGCAAGAAACCCACACCGTTCCGGGAGACGAAGCCACGTGGCTCCTGGAATGGCAAGGAGAGGTCCGAATGAGCCACCTCACCGCCATTTCTAGTGGGGTGGCCATCTTGCTGGGCCCGCATTTTCAGCCGGAGATCTTGGGGGTCGAGGAGCCCGTGCCAGGCCGCTTGCTGCACGTAACGGTTCGCCTGGGGTTCGTGCCGCTCCATCTCGTGAACGTGTACGCCCCTCATCCCGGCCCGCAGCAGACGCGCTTCTTTGAAGAGGTGTCCGCTCTTCTTGGCTCCGTCGACGTCGGCGACTGCATTGTCCTCGGGGGGGATTTTAACTGCACCCTCGAGGCGAGGGACCGCTCCGGTGCCCCGCAGTGCATGACGGCGATGGAGAAGTTGAGGGACCTGGTCGGGTCCTTCGACTTGGTGGACGTCTGGCGAAATCTCCACCCCGACTCCAGCGCCTTTACTTGGGTGAGGCCTGGAGTTGGATGGTCTAGAGTCGACCGCCTTTACGTGTCTCGGGCGTACGTTTCCTGCGTCCCGGCGGCCTCCATGCGGCCGGTGCCGTGTTCGGACCACCACCTGGTGTGGGCGGAGCTCGCTTCGCTCCGCGCGAGGACGGGGTCCGCGTACTGGCACTTTAACAACCGGCTGCTGGAGGACGTGCGGTTCCAGGACTCGTTCCGTCGATTCTGGTCCGACTGGAGAAGGAAGCAGGGGGGCTTCCCCTCCTTGAGGCTATGGTGGGACGTGGGCAAGGCTCACGTCCGCGTCTTCTGTCAAGAGTACGCGAGGGGGTCGACCAAGAGGCGGGCGGCCAGAGTCGGGCGCCTAGAAAAAGAGGTGCTCGACCTGGAAGCCCGTCTCGGTCAAGTCGTCCAGGACCCGGCCCTGCGGATGGTGTACGAAGCGAAGAAGGCCGTGCTGAAGGACCTGCAGCTCGTCGGGTCCCGAGGCGCGTTCGTGAGGTCGCGGATCCGGTTCCTGCGGGATCTGGACCGCGGCTCCCCCTTCTTCTACTCGCTGGAAAAAAGGCAGAGTGTCCGTAAGCAGCTCTTGACGCTGCTGGCCGACGACGGCTCTCTCGTCTCGGATCCGGAGGGCGTCAACAACAGGGTCCGTGAATATTACGGGGCTCTGTTCTCTCCGGATCCGTCCAGCGAGGAAGCGCGTAGAGTTTTGTGGGAGGACCTGCCGAAGGTCGGCCCGGAGGGCGCCGAAAATCTGGAAGCTCGGCTAAGCCTGGCGGAGCTGACCGTTGCCCTCGCCCGGCTCTCGAGGGGAAAATCCCCGGGGCTGGACGGGCTGACCGTGGAGTTCCACAGGGCGTTCTGGGACGTCCTGGGGAGCGACTACGCGCGGGTCCTGGGGGAAAGTCTGGCGACCGGGGAGATGCCCCTCTCTTGGCGCAGGGCAGTCATCGTCCTGCTGCCTAAGAAGGGCGATCTCCGCCTCCTTAAGAACTGGCGCCCGGTCTCCCTCCTCAGCACGGACTACAAAATCTTCGCCAGGGCGATGTCTGCTCGCCTTGGTGCCGTGCTGGACCACATGATCCACCCCGACCAGTCATACACGGTCCCGGGCCGGACAATCCAAGATAACATCCATCTGGTCCGGGACCTCATCCATTGTTCCCAGGAGGCTGGTCTGTCGGTCGCCTTCCTATCCCTCGACCAAGAGAAGGCGTTCGACAGGGTGGATCACGACTATCTGCTCGGAACTCTGCGCGCTTTCGGGTTCGGGACGCATTTCGTCGCCCGGATCCGACTTTTGTACGCCGCCGCGGAGTGTCTGATTAAGGTTAACGGGTCCTTGACGGCGCCCCTTCGCTTTAGGAGAGGGGTGCGCCAGGGATGCCCCATGTCCGGCCAGTTATACGCCGTTTGCGTGGAGCCTTTCCTGCGCCTCTTGCGGACGAGGTTGACGGGACTGGCTCTGCAAGGGCCGGGCGTGGAGGTCGTCCTCTCGGCTTACGCCGATGACGTGCTCCTCGCGATAGAGGATCCCGCTGACCTGCGGAGGATGCGTGAGTGCCAGGAGATTTACTCGGCCGCGTCCTCCGCCAGGATCAACTGGGAGAAATGTTCCGGACTCCTGGTGGGTCAGTGGCGGGTGGACTCCCTGCCGGAGGAGCTCAGGCCTTTTGCCTGGAGCACGACCCATCTCCTCTATCTGGGAGTCTACCTTAGCCCCGACGAGGGAGCCTGGCCGGCGAACTGGCAGGAGCTGGAGGCCAAGGTCGCCGCTCGCCTAGGGCGCTGGACAGGACTGCTCCGAGTGCTGTCCTACAGGGGTCGAGCGCTAGTCATAAACCAGCTGGTGGCCGCAATGTTGTGGTACCGGCTGGTCACTTTGACCCCTCCCCCTGCGTTTGTCGCCAAGATACAGAAGAAGCTGGTGGACTTCTTCTGGAACAACAGGAAGCACTGGGTCTCTGCCGCGGTCTTGAGTCTCCCGCTTGAGGAGGGCGGTCAGTCGTTGGTGTGCGTCAGCGCCCAGCTCGCGACTTTCCGTCTTCAGACCCTGCAGAGATACCTTTACGTCGAGCCCCCTCCTAGGTGGTGTGCTCTGGCGAGGTATTTCTTCCGCCAGCAGCTCGACCTCAATTATGACACGCAGCTCCTGTTTGTGAACTTGGGGGGTGCCAGGACCGCCCTCCGGGAGCTGCCTGTCTTTTACAGGGAACTCATCAGGGTCTGGAACAAAGTCTCCACCAAGCGCAGCTCTCCGCCGGCTGGAGTGGCGGCCGTCCTGCAGGAACCGCTGCTCGGGAATCCGTACCTCCACGGCCGAGGCTTTATGTGGCGGTCGGAAGAGAGGGCTGTGGCTGGTGAGGTGACCAGGGTCAGGGACCTGCTCGATGGCGGAGGAGCGGGCTGGATGGCGCCAGACACGCTGGCGCGGCGCCTAAATTCTGCCAACGTCCGCCACGCGGCCGATGCCATCGAGTCGCTAAAAACAGCTCTGGGCCCTGACTCCGTTTGGTGTATCGAGGAGGCTCAAGCACGTGGGGAGATCCCGTCCGAACTGACCCCCGTCCGGACGGAATTCCTCATCGGCGCCAAACCCCGGAACCTCCCTCGGGGGCCGGCGCCTCACAACTTGAGCCGCCTCGGGGAAATCCCCTCCGTGCCTTTCAGTTCCGCGCGGAGGGGTTTCCTGTACGGGCTGCTCCTGCACACCCTCAACTTTGCCATCCTCGCCGGCCGTCCGGACACGCCATGGCGTACCATCTTGCCGTCCGGAGGAGGCGGGGGTCCCCGATGGAGGGCACTCTACGCAGGGGTCCTCCCACTATTCATCGGGGACTTGGCCTGGAGGGTGGTGCACGGAGCAGTGCCGTGCAACAAATTTTTAAGCCGGTTAACGGACTCCCAGGCCGCCTGCAATTTCTGCGGTCTGGAGGAGTCCGTGTTCCATGTTTTTATGGAGTGCACAAGGTTGCAGCCCCTGTTCCACTATTTGAAGGGGCTGCTCCTGAAATTCTGGCTGCACTTCAGTCCCACTCTCCTGATCTTTGGGCACCCTGTGCGGAGGGGAGCGGGTAGGTCCGAAGGCCTCCTCGTAGGACTGCTCCTGGGCACGGCCAAGGGTGCCATCAGCCGGTCCAGGCAGCGGGCGGTCGAGGGGGTCGTTCAACCTGACTGCCTGCCTCTCTTCCGCTCTTACATCCGGTCCAGGGTGTCCTTGGAGATGGAGCACGCGGTGTCCACCGGTACGCTCGCGGCCTTCCGCGAGAGGTGGGCACCGGAGGGACTGGAGTGCATCATCACGCCCGGCAACCAAATTTTAATTTGATTTTACGTTTTAAAGTTAATTTGTTTTAATTGCCGGTGCTTTTAGTGTCCCCTTCCCTTTTATAGGGGGCACTGGGGAAAAATTGTGATTTTAGTGCCCAAAAAAAAACCAAAAAAAGAAAAACACAAAAAAAAAACAAAAAAAAGGGGGGAAAAAAAAGGGCCTTGTAAATGTCTGGAGTGTCACCCAGGTCGGGTGGCACTCTTTAATGTTTTATGTTTTCGCAGGTAAACTCAAAAGAGTTTCATGCACAAGGACCAATTGTGGAGCAGTGGAGGCGTGTCCTGCACAGTTGGAGCTAAGCTGCAGAGAGAGGAGCAGCTATCAACTTGAGCTCCTGCCTGGAGAGCCCTGAGACCAGCCCAGGAAAAGAAGGAAGGAAGGGGCTTCACCACCACTTTCACCCAGAGGGAGAGGAGGAGAAAAGGAAACTTTCCAACATTTTTTACCATTCTGCAAAGAGTTGGAGAGAGGGGGAAAAACCAACAACAACAACATCCAGTGTGGAAGGAGGGAGACTCTACAATTCTACAGGTGGGTGTGGGTGCATTTCCCAAACAGACTTTGTTGTATCGGTGGGGGGAGGAAAGAAGACCACTGTGTGGTAGTGTGTGTGGGGGGCTTGCTTACAACTAGGCCCCCCCCACAATTGGAACCCCCCCCACCCCCCACATTTGCCTAGCCTGGGATAGCTGGAGCTACCAGGCTGAAGATTTTTTAATCACCCAATTAACATCGTTAGGAGTGTGTGCCTGGTGGCTCTAGCTGCCCCAGGTGAAGACGTCTTCTCCCCCCACCTGAAGACCAATCCAAAGACTGTGTTTTTTGTGTTTTGCCATCTGGGGAGTGCACCCACCCACAGCTGCGAGGGGAGACCTGCCCTCGCAGTTCCCCCCCCCTTCCCACCCCCCTCTCTCTTTCCATGTTACTCTGTTTCTCCCCTCTCTCTCTGAGGCCCCTTTCTCCTAATTTTTTTTAAAAAAAGGGAACAATTAAGACAACTGAGCAGAGGGAGCAAGGCCCCTCCCCAATTGCCAACTAGGGGAGAGGTGTGCCTCATTAAGGGCTCCTCTGCTCAGTTAATATACGAGGCCAATTAAGATCATTAAGGCCTGTGACTTTGGGGTGGGTGTAGCCCTTAAAGGGACCCCGTGATGGTGACCCCATCCACGCCGGGGGCGGGGCCAGCAAGGACATATGCGCAGGCGGCATCCACATCCACGGTGCCTCCTGCGCCACCTGCTGCCCTGCCACCATTCAAACTAATAACCAAAAAACACGGGGTCAAGAGCTACACTCACCCCACAATGAGCATTGAGGAGTGCGTGCGGGCGATGGCTGGGGTAGTCGGCCCCTCGGCCATTGTTGCAGCCTCCAAGATGTCTGGGAAGGCCGTGTTCTTCCTGGGGTCGGAGCGGGCGGTGTCCCTGGCCCTCGAAAAGGGGCTCACGGTGGGCGGGACGTTCCTGCCGGTGGATGCTCTCGAGGCCACTGCGCAGAGGGTCATCATATCAAACGTCCCGCCCTTTGTTCCCGCTGAGCTCCTCCTCCCTCACCTACACCAACTGGGGGAGGTAAGGTCAGGGATCAACCCCATACCGCTCGGCCTCAGGGAGAACAGCCTGCGCCACGTGTTCTCCTTCCGCCGCCAGCTCTTTGTCCGGCTGGCGCGGGAGGAGACGACAGAGGGGTATTTTAATGTGGTGCACGAGGGGACTGCCTACCGCGTCTTCTGGACGTCGGACGGCGTGCGGTGCCATGCCTGCAGGGAGGTGGGGCATGTTCGTAAGAACTGCCCCGCCTCCAAGGCCGCCAAACCACCGAAGGCGGCCAAGGCTGGCGCCGCCGCCACCCCTCCCCCTAGTTGCGTCCGCGTGCCGGGAGCCGTAGGTGCGCGGGCATCGTCGGAGGCCTTTGTTTTCAGGGCCTCCGGCGGGGGGGAGGGAGAGCGTCCGACCGGAAAGAAGGCGCGGAAGAAGGCAAAACATCAAGAGGCGGGTCCCCTCAGTGCGCCGGAAAACTTGACCACCGCGCTCAGCCCAACCCCGTCACCGGCAAGCGCGGGGTGCCCTGAGCCCGTGCCTGAGCCCTTGACCAATACCGCGGAGGGGCCCGGGCACGGGCAAGAAAAGGAAAAGGGGGGGGCGGAGCGGGAGGCCTCGGCAGACATAGAGGTCTCCCTGCCTTCGCGCACCCCCAGGAACAAAAAGAGGCACCGCCCCAATGAGGCGGAGGGGGAACAACATCCCTCCGCGGAGGAGGCGGTGCCCGCCGCGTGTCCCGCGTCCCCCACCAGCGCCCCCAAATTGCGCTGCAGGCGCGAGGAGTCTGTCCCCGGGGAGGGTGAGGCAGTCGAGGCTGCCCAGCCGCTGCCTCCTGGGGATGGCGTGGAAGATCTGCCTGTCGTGGGGGGCGTGGGGCCAGCGGAGGAATGCGTAGCCGGCGGGTCGAGCGTCTCGGGGACTGAGGCGGGCGGGGCCGAAAAGGCCGAACCTGAGCCCGCCCAGCCAATACCCAACTTCCCCCGGGATTTGCTCGACTCGGTAGAAACTGAAAATATGAACAAGTTTAATGAATCCATACACGCTGGGCTGGGGGGAGGCGGCGGGGAGGGGGAAGAACAACAACCCTCGCCCCCTACTTTGGAGCTGAGGGACTTGGTGGACCTGGAGAATTTTCTAAACCAGGTCTCTCCGTGTTCCCCGGCTCCTGGGGCGGAGGAGGAACCCCTTCCGCTGTCGCTTCCCGACCCAGCACCAATTTTAAAAGAGCCCAGTGGGGACTCCTCTGCCGACGATCCTGGGGGTGGGATCGGGGCAGAGCCAGGGCCAGATGGAGCGGCCGGGCCGTTTGCCGTACCTCGTGCGGTCGACGGGCCGGCTGCTAGCGGCGACCTCCCGGAGGGGGACGGGGACTCGGTGGAGGACGCGGGTGAAGATCCCGAGTCCATCGCCAGTGAGGCGGTGGATCTGCTCGCGGCCGCCACTGAGACCCTCCTCATTCCCGCAGAGGAACTCCGGGACTTTTTGGTCCAGTGCCGGGGTCGCCGCGACCAAGCCCGTCTGGCCCTGGAAAGATGGTCCGAGCCGGGGCTGCTCGTCGCGTCCGTCCGCGCCGCCGCTAAAACCATGGCCGCGGGCGGGCCCTTATCAAAGGCTCAAGGCCTTGAGCTGCGCCGGCTCAAAAAGTTCCTCGCTGGGCTGCTGAAGGAGTGGAGGTCAACAAATGACTCCACTCCCCCCCCACAATAGGTTAGGTAGAGGTTGCACTATGCTCTAGTCATGAAGATAACCATAGCCAGCCTCAACATCAACGGCGGCAGAGGGGCACGCCGTAGATTTGACAATTTTTCGCTCCTGCGGGAGGGGAAATATGCGGTGTGCTTCCTGCAAGAAACCCACACCGTTCCGGGAGACGAAGCCACGTGGCTCCTGGAATGGCAAGGAGAGGTCCGCATGAGCCACCTCACCGCCATTTCTAGTGGGGTGGCCATCTTGCTGGGCCCGCATTTTCAGCCGGAGATCTTGGGGGTCGAGGAGCCCGTGCCAGGCCGCTTGCTGCACGTAACGGTTCGCCTGGGGGACGTGCCGCTCCATCTCGTGAACGTGTACGCCCCTCAGCCCGGCCCGCAGCAAACGCGCTTCTTTGAAGAGGTGTCCGCTCTTCTTGGCTCCGTCGACGTCGGCGACTGCATTGTCCTCGGGGGGGATTTTAACTGCACCCTCGAGGCGAGGGACCGCTCCGGTGCCCTGCAGTGCATTACGGCGATGGAGAAGTTGAGGGACCTGGTCGGGTCCTTCGACTTGGTGGACGTCTGGCGAAATCTCCACCCCGACTCCAGCGCCTTTACTTGGGTGAGGCCTGGAGTAGGATGGTCCAGAGTCGACCGCCTTTACGTGTCTCGGGCGTACGTTTCCTGCGTCCCGGCGGCCTCCATGCGGCCGGTGTCGTGTTCGGACCACCACCTGGTGTGGGCGGAGCTCGCTTCGCTCCGCGCGAGGACGGGGTCCGCGTACTGGCACTTTAACAACCAGCTGCTGGAGGACGTGCGGTTCCAGGACTCGTTCCGTCGATTCTGGGCCGACTGGAGAAGGAAGCAGGGGGGCTTCCCCTCCTTGAGGCTATGGTGGGACGTGGGCAAGACTCACGTCCGCGTCTTCTGTCAAGAGTACGCGAGGGGGTCGACCAAGAGGCGGGCGGCCAGGGTCGGGCGCCTAGAAAAAGAGGTGCTCGACCTGGAATCCCGTCTCGGTCAAGTCGTCCAGGACCCGGCCCTGCGGACGGTGTACGAAGCGAAGAAGGCCGCGCTGAAGGACCTGCAGCTCGTCGGGTCCCGAGGTGCGTTTGTGAGGTCGCGGATCCGGTTCCTGCGGGATCTGGACCGTGGCTCCCCCTTCTTCTACTCGCTGGAAAAAAGGCAGAGTGTCCGTAAGCAGCTCTTGACGCTGCTGGCCGACGACGGCTCTCTCGTCTCGGATCCGGAGGGTGTCAACAACAGGGCCCGTGAATATTACGGGGCCCTGTTCTCTCCGGATCCGTCCAGCGAGGAAGCGCGTAGAGTTTTGTGGGAGGACCTGCCGAAGGTCAGCCCGGAGGGCGCCGAAAATCTGGAAGCTCCGCTAAGCCTGGCGGAGCTGACCGGTGCCCTCGACCGGCTCTCGAGGGGAAAATCCCCGGGGCTGGACGGGCTGACCGTGGAGTTCCACAGGGCGTTCTGGGACGTTCTGGGGGGCGACTACGCGCGGGTCCTGGGGGAAAGTCTGGCGACCGGGGAGATGCCCCTCTCTTGGCGCAGGGCAGTCATCGTCCTGCTGCCTAAGAAGGGCGATCTCCGCCTCCTTAAGAACTGGCGCCCGGTCTCCCTCCTCAGCATGGACTACAAAATTTTCGCCAGGGCGATGTCTGCTCGCCTTGGTGCCGTGCTGGACCACATGATCCACCCCGACCAGTCCTACACGGTCCCGGGCCGGACAATCCACGATAACATCCATCTGGTCTGGGACCTCATCCATTGTTCCCAGGAGGCTGGTCTGTCGGTCGCCTTCCTATCCCTCGACCAAGAGAAGGCGTTCGACAGGGTGGATCACGACTATCTGCTCGGAACTCTGCGCGCTTTCGGGTTCGGGACGCATTTCGTCGCCCGGATCCGACTTTTGTACGCCGCCGCGGAGTGTCTGATTAAGGTTAACGGGTCCTTGACGGCGCCCCTTCGCTTTAGGAGAGGGGTGCGCCAGGGATGCCCCATGTCCGGCCAGTTATACGCCGTTTGCGTGGAGCCTTTCCTGCGCCTCTTGCGGACGAGGTTGACGGGACTGGCTCTGCAAGGGCCGGGCGTGGAGGTCGTCCTCTCGGCTTACGCCGATGACGTGCTCCTCGCGGTAGAGGATCCCGCTGACCTGCGGAGGATGCGTGAGTGCCAGGAGATTTACTCGGCCGCGTCCTCCGCCAGGATCAACTGGGAGAAATGTTCCGGACTCCTGGTGGGTCAGTGGCGGGTGGACTCCCTGCCGGAGGAGCTCAGGCCCTTTGCCTGGAGTACGACCCATCTCCTCTATCTGGGAGTCTACCTTAGCCCCGACGAGGGAGCCTGGCCGGCGAACTGGCAGGAGCTGGAGGCCAAGGTCGCCGCTCGCCTAGGGCGCTGGACAGGACTGCTCCGAGTGCTGTCCTACAGGGGTCGAGCGCTAGTCATAAACCAGCTGGTGGCCGCAATGTTGTGGTACCGACTGGTCACTTTGACCCCTCCCCCTGCGTTTGTCGCCAAGATACAGAAGAAGCTGGTGGACTTCTTCTGGAACAACAGGAAGCACTGGGTCTCTGCCGCGGTCTTGAGTCTCCTGCTTGAGGAGGGCGGTCAGTCGTTGGTGTGCGTCAGCGCCCAGCTCGCGACTTTCCGTCTTCGGACCCTGCAGAGATACCTTTACGTCGAGCCCCCTCCTAGGTGGTGTGCTCTGGCGAGGTATTTCTTCCGCCAGCAGCGCGACCTCAATTATGACACGCAGCTCCTGTTTGTGAACTTGGGGGGTGCTAGGACCGCCCTCCGGGAGCTGCCTGTCTTTTACAGGGAACTCATCAGGGTCTGGAACAAAGTCTCCACCAAGCGCAGCTCTCCGCCGGCTGGAGTGGCGGCCGTCCTGCAGGAGCCGCTGCTCGGGAATCCATACCTCCACGACCGAGGTTTTCTGTGGCGGTCGGAAGAGAGGGCTGTGGCTGGTGAGGTGACCAGGGTCAGGGACCTGCTCGATGGCGGAGGAGCGGGCTGGATGGCGCCAGAAACGCTGGCGCGGCGCCTAAATTCTACCAACATCCGCCACGCGGCCGATGCCATCGAGTCGCTAAAAACAGCTCTGGGCCCTGACTCCGTTAGATGCATCGAGGAGGCTCAAGCACGTGGGGAGATCCCGTCCGAACTGACCCCCGTCCGGACAGAATTCCTCATCGGCGCCAAACCCCGGAACCTCCCTCGGGGGCCGGCGCCTCACAACTTGAGCCGCCTCGGGGAAATCCCCTCCGTGCCTTTCAGTTCCGCGCGGAGGGGTTTCATGTACGGGCTGCTCCTGCAGACCCTCAACTTTGCCATCCTCGCCTGCCATCCGGACACGCCATGGCGTACCATCTTGCCGTCCGGAGGAGGCGGGGGTCCCCGATGGAGGGCACTCTACGCAGGGGTCCTCCCACTATTCATCGGGGACTTGGCCTGGAGGGTGGTGCACGGAGCAGTGCCGTGCAACAAATTTTTAAGCCGGTTCACGGACTCCCAGGCCGCCTGCAATTTCTGCGGTCTGGAGGAGTCCGTGTTCCATGTTTTTATGGAGTGCACGAGGTTGCAGCCCCTGTTCCACTATTTGAAGGGGCTGCTCCTGAAATTCTGGCTGCACTTCAGTCCCACTCTCCTGATCTTTGGGCACCCTGTGCGGAGGGGAGCGGGTAGGTCCGAAGGCCTCCTCGTAGGACTGCTCCTGGGCACGGCCAAGGGTGCCATCAGCCGGTCCAGGCAGCGGGCGGTCGAGGGGGTCGTTCAACCTGACTGCCTGCCTCTCTTCCGCTCTTACATCCGGTCCAGGGTGTCCTTGGAGATGGAGCACGCGGTGTCCACCGGTACGCTCGCGGCCTTCCGCGAGAGGTGGGCACCGGAGGGACTGGAGTGCATCATCACGCCCGGCAACCAAATTTTAATTTGATTTTACGTTTTAAAGTTTAATTTGTTTTAATTGCCGGTGTTTTTTAGTGTCCCCTTCCCTTTTATAGGGGGCACTGGGGAAAAATTGTGATTTTAGTGCCCAAAAAAAAAACCAAAAAAAAGAAGGAAAAAAAAAAAACCAAAAAAAAACCAAAAAAAAGAAAAAAAGGGCCTTGTAAATGTCTGGTGTGTCACCCAGGTCGGGTGGCATGGTTTAATGTGTTTTGTTTTGCAGATAAACTCCAAAAACAGTTTCATGCACAAGGACCAATTGTGGAGCAGTGGAGGCGTGTCCTGCACAGTTGGAGCTGAGCTGCAGAGAGAGGAGCAGCTATCAACTTGAGCTCCTGCCTGGAGAGCCCTGAGACCAGCCCAGGAAGAGAAGGAAGGAAGGGGCTTCACCACCAACTTTCACCTAGAGGGAGAGGAGGAGAAAAGGAAACTTTGTACATCTTTTTACCATTCTGCAAAGAGTTGGAGAGAGGGGGAAAAACCAACAACAACAACATCCAGTGTGGAAGGAGGGGGACACTACATTTCTACAGGTGGGTGTGGGTGCATTTCCCAAAAGACTTTGTTATATCGGTGGGGGGAGGAAAGAAGACCACTGAGGGCCGAAACATCGCGGGGGGTGTATGTGTGTGTGGTAGTGTGTGTGGGGGCCTTGCTTACAACTAGGCCCCCCCCACAATTGAACCCCCCCCCCCAATTGCCTAGCCTGGGATAGCTGGAGCTACCAGGCTGAAGATTTTTCTCATTTACCCTATTAACATCGTTAGGAGTGTGTGCCTGGTGGCTCTAGCTGCCCCAGGTGAAGACGTCTTCTCCCCCCACCTGAAGACCCACCCCAAGGACTGTGTTTTTTTGTGTTTTGCCATCTGGGGAGTGCACCCACCCACAGCTGCGAGGGGAGACCTGCCCTCGCAGTTCCCCCCCCCCCCTTCCCACCCCCCTCTCTCTTTCTCTGTTACTCTGTTTCTCCCCTCTCTCTCTGAGGCCCCTTTCTGCTAATTAAAAAAAAAACAATTAAGACACTGAGCAGAGGGAACAAGGCCCCTCCCCAATCATTAACAAGGGGAGAGGTGTGCCTCTTTCAGAGCTCCCTCTGCTCAAACACCAACGAGGCTAATAAAGACCATTAAGGCCTGTGACTTTGGGGTGGGTGTAGCCCTTAAAGGGACCCCGTGATGGCGACCCCATCCACGCCGGTGGCAGGGCCAGCGAAGACATATGCGCAGGTGGCAACCGCTTCCACGGCACCTCCTGCGCCACCCGCTGCCCTGCCACCTTTTACATTAATAACGAAGAAACACGGGGTCAAGAGCTACACTCACCCCACAATGAGCATCGAGGAGTGCGTGCGGGCGATGGCTGGGGTAGTCGGCCCCTCGGCCATTATCGCAGCCTCCAAGATGTCTGGGAAGGCTGTGTTCTTCCTGGGGTCGGAGCGAGCGGTGTCCCTGGCCCTCGAAAGGGGGCTCACGGTGGGCGGGACGTTCCTGCCGGTGGATCCTCTCGAGGCCACCGCGCAGAGGGTCATCGTGTCGAACGTCCCGCCCTTTGTTCCCGCTGGGATCCTCCTCCCTCACCTACAACAACTGGGGGAGGTAAGGTCAGGGATCAACCCCATACCGCTCGGCCTCAGGGAGAACAGCCTGCGCCACGTGTTCTCCTTCCGCCGCCAGCTCTTTGTCCGGCTGGCGCGGGAGGACACGACGGAGGGAAATTTTAATGTGGTGCACGAGGGGACTGCCTACCGCGTCTTCTGGACGTCGGACGGCGTGCGGTGCCATGCCTGCAAGGAGGTGGGGCACGTTCGCAAGAACTGCCCCGCCTCCAAGGCCGCCAAACCACCGAAGGCGGCCAAGGCTGGCGCCGCCGCCACCCCTCCCCCTAGTTGCGTCCGCGTGCCGGGAGCCGTAGGTGCGCGGGCATCGTCGGAGGCCTTTGTTTTCAGGGCCTCCGGCGGGGGGGAGGGAGAGCGTCCGACCGGAAAGAAGGCGCGGAAGAAGGCAAAACATCCAGAGGCGGGTCCCCTCAGTGCGCCAGACAATTTGACCACCGCGCTCAGCCCAACCCAGTCACCGGCGAGCGCGGGGTGCCCCGAGCCCGTGCCTGAGCCCTTGACCAATACCACAGAGGGGCTCGGGCGCGGGCAAGAAAAGGAAAAGGGGGGGGTGGTGCGGGAGGCCTCGGCAGACATGGAGGTCTCCCTGCCTCAGCGCACCTCCAACAACAAAAGGAGGCGCCGCTCCGTTGAGGCGGAGGGGGAACAACATCCCTCCGCGGAGGAGTCGGTGCCCGCCGCGTGTCCCGCGTCCCCCACAAGCGCCCCCAAGCTGCGCCGTAGGCGAGAGGAGTCTGTCCCCGGGGAGGGTGAGACAGTAGAGGCTGCCCAGCCTCAGCCTCCCGGGGATGGCGTGGAGGATCTGCCCGTCGTGGGGGGCGTGGGGACCGCGGAGGAAAGCATTGCCGCCGGGCCTGGCGTCCCGGGGACTGAGGCGGGCGGGGCCGAAAAGGCCGAACCTGAGCCCGCCCAGCCAATACCCAACTTCCCCCGGGATTTGCTCGACTCGGCAGAAACTGAAAATTTGAACATACATCCACACACTGGGCCGGGGGGTGGCGGCGGGGAGGGGGAAGAACAACAACCCTCGCCCCCTACTTTGGAGCTGAGGGACTTGGTGGACCTGGAGAATTTTCTAAACCAGGTCTCTCCGTGTTCCCCGGCTCCTGGGGCGGAGGAGGAACCCCTTCCGCTGTCGCTTCCCGACCCAGCACCAATTTTAAAAGAGCCCAGTGGGGACTCCTCTGCCGACGATCCTGGGGGTGGGATCGGGGCAGAGCCAGGGCCAGATGGAGCGGCCGGGCCGTTTGCCGTACCTCGTGCGGTCGACGGGCCGGCTGCTAGCGGCGACCTCCCGGAGGGGGACGGGGACTCGGTGGAGGACGCGGGTGAAGATCTCGAGTCCATCGCCAGTGAGGCGGTGGATCTGCTCGCGGCCGCCACTGAGACCCTCCTCATTCCCGCAGAGGAACTCCGGGACTTTTTGGTCCAGTGCCGGGGTCGCCGCGACCAAGCCCGTCTGGCCCTGGAAAGATGGTCCGAGCCGGGGCTGCTCGTCGCGTCCGTCCGCGCCGCCGCTAAAACCATGGCCGCGGGCGGGCCCTTATCAAAGGCTCAAGGCCTTGAGCTGCGCCGGCTCAAAAAGTTCCTCGCTGGGCTGCTGAAGGAGTGGAGGTCAACAAATGACTCCACTCCCCCCCCACAATAGGTTAAGGTAGAGGTTGCACTATGCTCTAGTCATGAAGATAACCATAGCCAGCCTCAACATCAACGGCGGCAGAGGGGCACGCCGTAGATTTGACAATTTTTCGCTCCTGCGGGAGGGGAAATATGCGGTGTGCTTCCTGCAAGAAACCCACACCGTTCCGGGAGACGAAGCCACGTGGCTCCTGGAATGGCAAGGAGAGGTCCGCATGAGCCACCTCACCGCCATTTCTAGTGGGGTGGCCATCTTGCTGGGCCCGCATTTTCAGCCGGAGATCTTGGGGGTCGAGGAGCCCGTGCCAGGCCGCTTGCTGCACGTAACGGTTCGCCTGGGGGACGTGCCGCTCCATCTCGTGAACGTGTACGCCCCTCAGCCCGGCCCGCAGCAAACGCGCTTCTTTGAAGAGGTGTCCGCTCTTCTTGGCTCCGTCGACGTCGGCGACTGCATTGTCCTCGGGGGGGATTTTAACTGCACCCTCGAGGCGAGGGACCGCTCCGGTGCCCTGCAGTGCATTACGGCGATGGAGAAGTTGAGGGACCTGGTCGGGTCCTTCGACTTGGTGGACGTCTGGCGAAATCTCCACCCCGACTCCAGCGCCTTTACTTGGGTGAGGCCTGGAGTAGGATGGTCCAGAGTCGACCGCCTTTACGTGTCTCGGGCGTACGTTTCCTGCGTCCCGGCGGCCTCCATGCGGCCGGTGCCGTGTTCGGACCACCACCTGGTGTGGGCGGAGCTCGATTCGCTCCGCGCGAGGACGGGGTCCGCGTACTGGCACTTTAACAACCAGCTGCTGGAGGACGTGCGGTTCCAGGACTCGTTCCGTCGATTCTGGGCCGACTGGAGAAGGAAGCAGGGGGGCTTCCCCTCCTTGAGGCTATGGTGGGACGTGGGCAAGGTTCACGTCCGCGTCTTCTGTCAAGAGTACGCGAGGGGGTCGACCAAGAGGCGGGCGGCCAGGGTCGGGCGCCTAGAAAAAGAGGTGCTCGACCTGGAATCCTGTCTCGGTCAAGTCGTCCAGGACCCGGCCCTGTGGATGGTGTACGAAGCGAAGAAGGCCGTGCTGAAGGACCTGCAGCTCGTCGGGTCCCGAGGCGCGTTCGTGAGGTCGCGGATCCGGTTCCTGCGGGATCTGGACCGCGGCTCCCCCTTCTTCTACTCGCTGGAAAAAAGGCAGAGTGTCCGTAAGCAGCTCTTGACGCTGCTGGCCGACGACGGCTCTCTCGTCTCGGATCCGGAGGGCGTCAACAACAGGGCCCGTGAATATTACGGGGCCCTGTTCTCTCCGGATCCGTCCAGCGAGGAAGCGCGTAGAGTTTTGTGGGAGGACCTGCCGAAGGTCAGCCCGGAGGGCGCCGAAAATCTGGAAGCTCCGCTAAGCCTGGCGGAGCTGACTGGTGCCCTCGACCGGCTCTCGAGGGGAAAATCCCCGGGGCTGGACGGGCTGACCGTGGAGTTCCACAGGGCGTTCTGGGACGTCCTGGGGGGCGACTACGCGCGGGTCCTGGGGGAAAGTCTGGCGACCGGGGAGATGCCCCTCTCTTGGTGCAGGGCAGTCATCGTCCTGCTGCCTAAGAAGGGCGATCTCCGCCTCCTTAAGAACTGGCGCCCGGTCTCCCTCCTCAGCACGGACTACAAAATTTTCGCCAGGGCGATGTCTGCTCGCCTTGGTGCCATGCTGGACCACATGATCCACCCCGACCAGTCCTACACGGTCCCGGGCCGGACAATCCACGATAACATCCATCTGGTCCGGGACCTCATCCATTGTTCCCAGGAGGCTGGTCTGTCGGTCGCCTTCCTATCCCTCGACCAAGAGAAGGCGTTCGACAGGGTGGATCACGACTATCTGCTCGGAACTCTGCGCGCTTTCGGGTTCGGGACGCATTTCGTCGCCCGGATCCGACTTTTGTACGCCGCCGCAGAGTGTCTGATTAAGGTTAACGGGTCCTTGACGGCGCCCCTTCGCTTTAGGAGAGGGGTGCGCCAGGGATGCCCCATGTCCGGCCAGTTATACGCCGTTTGCGTGGAGCCTTTCCTGCGCCTCTTGCGGACGAGGTTGACGGGACTGGCTCTGCAAGGGCCGAGCGTGGAGGTCGTCCTCTCGGCTTACGCCGATGACGTGCTCCTCGCGGTAGAGGATCCCGCTGACCTGCGGAGGATGCGTGAGTGCCAGGAAATTTACTCGGCCGCGTCCTCCGCCAGGATCAACTGGGAGAAATGTTCCGGACTCCTGGTGGGTCAGTGGCGGGTGGACTCCCTGCCGGAGGAGCTCATGCCTTTTGCCTGGAGCACGACCCATCTCCTCTATCTGGGAGTCTACCTTAGCCCCGACGAGGGAGCCTGGCCGGAGAACTGGCAGGAGCTGGAGGCCAAGGTCGCCGCTCGCCTAGGGCGCTGGACAGGACTGCTCCGAGTGCTGTCCTACAGGGGTCGAGCGCTAGTCATAAACCAGCTGGTGGCCGCAATGTTGTGGTACCGGCTGGTCACTTTGACCCCTCCCCCTGCGTTTGTCGCCAAGATACAGAAGAAGCTGGTGGACTTCTTCTGGAACAACAGGAAGCACTGAGTCTCTGCTGCGGTCTTGAGTCTCCCGCTTGAGGAGGGCGGTCAGTCGTTGGTGTGCGTCAGCGCCCAGCTCGCGACTTTCCGTCTTCAGACCCTGCAGAGATACCTTTACGTCGAGCCCCCTCCTAGGTGGTGTGCTCTGGCGAGGTATTTCTTCCGCCAGCAGCGCGACCTCAATTATGACACGCAGCTCCTGTTTGTGAACTTGGGGGGTGCTAGGACCGCCCTCCGGGAGCTGCCTGTCTTTTACAGGGAACTCATCAGGGTCTGGAACAAAGTCTCCACCAAGCGCAGCTCTCCGCCGGCTGGAGTGGCGGCCGTCCTGCAGGAACCGCTGCTCGGGAATCCGTACCTCCACGGCCGAGGTTTTATGTGGCGGTCGGAAGAGAGGGCTGTGGCTGGTGAGGTGATCAGGGTCAGGGACCTGCTCGATGGCGGAGGAGCGGGCTGGATGGCGCCAGACACGCTGGCGCGGCGCCTTAATTCTGCCAACGTCCGCCACGCGGCCAATGCCATCGAGTCGCTAAAAACAGCTCTGGGCCCTGACTCCGTTAGGTGCATCGAGGAGGCTCAAGCACGTGGGGAGATCCCGTCCGAACTGACCCCCGTCCGGACGGAATTCCTCATCGGCGCCAAACCCCGGAACCTCCCTTGGGGGCCGGCGCCTCACAACTTGAGCCGCCTCGGGGAAATCCCCTCCGTGCCTTTCAGTTCCGCGCGGAGGGGTTTCCTGTACGGGCTGCTCCTGCACACCCTCAACTTTGCCATCCTCGCCGGCCGTCCGGACACGCCATGGCGTACCATCTTGCCGTCCGGAGGAGGCGGGGGTCCCCGATGGAGGGCACTCTACGCAGGGGTCCTCCCACTATTCATCGGGGACTTGGCCTGGAGGGTGGTGCACGGAGCAGTGCCGTGCAACAAATTTTTAAGCCGGTTCACGGACTCCCAGGCCGCCTGCAATTTCTGCGGTCTGGAAGAGTCCGTGTTCCATGTTTTTATGGAATGCAGAAGGTTGCAGCCCCTGTTTTATTATTTGAAGGGGCTGCTCCTGAAATTCTGGCTGCACTTCAGTCCCACTCTCCTGATCTTTGGGCACCCTGTGCGGAGGGGAGCGGGTAGGTCCGAAGGCCTCCTCGTAGGACTGCTCCTGGGCACGGCCAAGGGTGCCATCAGCCGGTCCAGGCAGCGGGCGGTCGAGGGGGTCGTTCAACCTGACTGCCTGCCTCTCTTCCGCTCTTACATCCGGTCCAGGGTGTCCTTGGAGATGGAGCACGCGGTGTCCACCGGTACGCTCGCGGCCTTCCGCGAGAGGTGGGCACCGGAGGGACTGGAGTGCATCATCACGCCCGGCAACCAAATTTTAATTTGATTTTACGTTTTAAAGTTTAATTTGTTTTCATTGCCGGTGCTTTTAGTGTCCCCCTCCCCTTTTATAGGGGGCACTGGAAAAATTTGATTTTAGCGCCCCAAAAAAAACCAAAAGCCAAAAACCAAAAAAAAAAAGGGGCCTTGAAAATGTCTGCTGTGTCACCCAGGTCGGGTGGAATGTTTTTAATGTTTTATGTTTTGCAGGTAAACTCAAAAGAGTTTCATGCACAAGGACCAATTGTGGAGCAGTGGAGGCATGTCCTGCACAGTTGGAGCTGAGCTGCAGAGAGAGGAGCAGCTATCAACTTGAGCTCCTGCCTGGAGAGCCCTGAGACCAGCCCAGGAAGAGAAGGAAGGAAGGGGCTTCACCACCAACTTTCACCCAGAGGGAGAGGAGGAGAAAAGAAAACTTTGTACAACTTTTTACCATTCTGCAAAGAGTTGGAGAGAGGGGGAAAAACCAACAACAAACATCCAGTGTGGAAGGAGGGAGACTCTACATTTCTACAGGTGGGTGTTGGTGCAGTCCCAAAAAGACTTTGAATCGGTGGGGGGAGGAAAGAAGACCACTGAGGGCCGGAACATCGCGGGGGGTGTGTGTGTGTGGAAAGTGTGTGTGGGGGCCTTGCTTACAACTAGGCCCCACACACAACTGACCCCCCCCCCCCCAATTGCCTAGCCTGGGATAGCTGGAGCTACCAGGCTGAAGATTTTCCTTAATCACCCTATTTAAACATCATTAGGAGTGTGTGCCTGGTGGCTCGAGCTGCCCCAGGTGAAGACATCTTCTCCCCTCACCTGAAGACCACCCCAAAGACTTTGTGTTTTGCCATCTGGGGATTGCACCCACCCACAGCTGCGAGGGGAGACCTGCCTTCGCAGTTCCCCCCCCTTCCCACCCCCCTCTCTCTTTCTCTGTTACTCTGTTTCTCCCCTCTCTCTCTGAGACCCCTTCCTCCTAATTTAAAAAAAAAAGATAAAACAATTGAGACAACTGAGCAGAGGGAGCAAGGCCCCTCACCAATTGCCAACTAGGGGAGAGGTGCATCGTTAAGGGCTCCTCTGCTCAGTCAAATCAAACGAGGCCAATTAAGACCATTAAGGCCTGTGACTTTGGGGTGAGTGTAGCCCTTAAAGGGACCCCGTGATGGCGACCCCATCCACGCCGGTGGCAGGGCCAGCGAAGACATATGCGCAGGTGGCAACCGCTTCCATGGCACCTCCTGCGCCACCCGCTGCCCTGCCACCATTCAGACTAATTACAAAAAAACACGGGGTCAAGAGCTACACTCACCCCACAATGAGCATTGAGGAGTGCGTGCGGGCGATGGCTGGGGTAGTCGGCCCCTTGGCCATTGTCGCAGCCTCCAAGATGTCTGGGAAGGCCGTGTTCTTCCTGGGGTCGGAGCGGGCGGTGTCCCTGGCCCTCGAAAAGGGGCTCACGGTGGGCGGGACGTTCCTGCCGGTGGATCCTCTCGAGGCCACCGCGCAGAGGGTCATCGTATCGAACATCCCGCCCTTTGTTCCCGCTGAGCTCCTCCTCCCTCACCTACACCAACTGGGGGAGGTAAGGTCGGGGATCAACCCCATACCGCTTGGCCTCCGGGAGAACAGCCTGCGCCACGTGTTCTCCTTCCGCCGCCAGCTCTTTGTCCGGCTGGCGCGGGAGGAGACGACGGAGGGGAACTTTAATGTGGTGCACTAGGGGACTGCCTACCGCGTCTTCTGGACGTCGGACGGCTTGCGGTGCCATGCCTGTAGGGCGGTGGGGCACGTTCGCAAGAACTGCCCCGCCTCCAAGGCCGCCAAACCACCGAAGGCGGCCAAGGCTGGCGCCGCCGCCACCCCTCCCCCTAGTTGCGTCCGCGTGCCGGGAGCCATGGGTGCGCGGGCATCGTCGGGGGCCTTTTTTTTCACGGCCTCTGGCGGGGGGGAGGGAGAGCGTCCGACCGGTAAGAAGGCGCGGAAGAAGGCAAAACACCCAGAGGCGGATCCCCTCAGTGCGCCAGAAAATTTGACCACCGCGCTCAGCCCAACCCCGTCACCGGCGAGCGCGGGGTGCCCTGAGCCCGTGCCTGAGCCCTTGACCAATACCGCAGAGGGGCCCGGGCGCGGGCAAGCAAAGAAAAAGGGGGGGGCGGAGCGGGAGGCCTCGGCAGACATGGAGGTCTCCCTGCCTCAGCGCACCTCCAGCAACAAAAGGAGGCGCCGCTCCGTTGAGGCGGAGGGGGAACAACATCCCTCCGCAGAGGAGTCGGTGCCCGCCGCGTGTCCCGCGTCCCCCACCAGCGCCCCCAAGCAGCGCCGTAGGCGGGAGGAGTCTGGCCCCGGGGAGGGTGAGACAGTCGAGGCTGCCCAGCCTCTGCCTCCCGGGGATGGCGTGGAAGATCTGCCTGTCGTGGGGGGCGTGGGGACCGCGGAGGAAAGCATTGCCGCCGGGCCGAGCGTCCCGGGGACTGAGGCGGGCGGGGCCGAAAAGGCCGAACCTGAGCCCGCCCAGCCAATACCCAACTTCCCCCGGGAGTCGCTCGACCCGGCAGAAACCGAAACAAATGTTTATAATGACACTGTAGATGCTGGGCCGGGGGGTGGCAGCGGGGAGGGGGAGGAACACCCACCCTCACCTCTTGCTGTGGAGCTGGAGCACTTGGAGAGCCTGGGGATTTCCTATGGCCGGGTCTCTCCTTGTTCCCCAGTTCCTGGGGCGGAGGGGGAACCCCTTCCGCTGTCATTTCCCGACCCAGCACCATTTTTAAAAGAGCCCAGTGGGGACTCCTCTGCCGACGATCCTGGGGGTGGGATCGGGGCAGTGCCAGGGCCGGTTGGAGCGGCCGGTTCATTTGCCGTACCTTGTGCGGTCGATGGGCCGGCTGCTGGCGACCACCTCCCGGAGGAGGACGGGGACTCGGTGGGGGACGCGGGTGAAGACCTAGAGACCACCGCCAGCGAGGCGGTGGATCTGCTCGCGGCCGCCGCCGAGACCATCCTCATTCCTGCAAAGGAACTCCGGGACTTTTTGGCCCAGAGCCGGGGTCACTGCAACCAAGCCCGACTGGCCCTGGAAAAATGGTCCGAGCCAGAGCTGATCAAGGGGTCCGTCCCCGCCGCCGTTAAAACCTTGGCCGCGGGCGGGCCCTTGACAAAGGCGCAACACCTTGAGCTGCGCAAGCTCGAGGGACTCCTCGCTGGGCTGCGGAGGGAGCGGAGTTCAACAAAAGACTCCGCTCCCTCCCCCACAATAGGTTAAGGTAGAGGTTGCACTATGCTTTTGCCATGAAGATAACCATAGCCAGCCTCAACATCAACGGCAGCAGAGGGGCACGCCGTAGATTTGACAATTTTTCGCTCCTGCGGGAGGGGAAATATGCGGTGTGCTTCCTGCAAGAAACCCACACCGTTCCGGGAGACGAAGCCACGTGGCTCCTGGAATGGCAAGGAGAGGTCCGCATGAGCCACCTCACCGCCATTTCTAGTGGGGTGGCCATCTTGCTGGGCCCGCATTTTCAGCCGGAGATCTTGGGGGTCGAGGAGCCCGTGCCAGGCCGCTTGCTGCACGTAACGGTTCGCCTGGGGGACGTGCCGCTCCATCTCGTGAACGTGTACGCCCCTCAGCCCGGCCCGCAGCAAACGCGCTTCTTTGAAGAGGTGTCCGCTCTTCTTGGCTCCGTCGACGTCGGCGACTGCATTGTCCTCGGGGGGGATTTTAGCTGCACCCTCGGGGCGAGGGACCGCTCCGGTGCCCCGCAGTGCATGACGGCGATGGAGAAGTTGAGGGACCTGGTCGGGTCCTTCGACTTGGTGGACGTCTGGCGAAATCTCCACCCCGACTCCAGCGCCTTTACTTGGGTGAGGCCTGGAGTAGGATGGTCTAGAGTCGACCGCCTTTACGTGTCTCGGGCGTACATTTCCTGCGTCCCGGCGGCCTCTATGCGTCTCGTGCCGTGTTCGGACCACCACCTGGTGTGGGCGGAGCTCGCTTCGCTCCGCGCGAGGACGGGGTCCGCGTACTGGCACTTTAACAACCGGCTGCTGGAGGACGTGCGGTTCCAGGACTCGTTCCGTCGATTCTGGTCCGACTGGAGAAGGAAGCAGGGGGGCTTCCCCTCCTTGAGGCTATGGTGGGACGTGGGCAAGGCTCACGTCCGCGTCTTCTGTCAAGAGTACGCGAGGGGGTCGACCAAGAGGCGGGCGGCCAGAGTCGGGCGCCTAGAAAAAGAGGTGCTCGACCTGGAAGCCCGTCTCGGTCAAGTCGTCCAGGATCCGGCCCTGCGGACGGTGTACGAAGCGAAGAAGGCCGCGCTGAAGGACCTGCAGCTCGTCGGGTCCCGAGGCGCGTTCGTGAGGTCGCGGATCCGGTTCCTGCGGGATCTGGACCGCGGCTCCCCCTTCTTCTACTCGCTGGAAAAAAGGCAGAGTGTCCGTAAGCAGCTCTTGACGCTGCTGGCCGACGACGGCTCTCTCGTCTCGGATCCGGAGGGCATCAACAACAGGGCCCGTGAATATTACGGGGCCCTGTTCTCTCCGGATCCGTCCAGCGAGGAAGCGCGTAGAGTTTTGTGGGAGGACCTGCCGAAGGTCAGCCCGGAGGGCGGCGAAAATCTGGAAGCTCCGCTAAGCCTGGCGGAGCTGACTGGTGCCCTCGCCCGGCTCTCGAGGGGAAAATCCCCGGGGCTGGACGGGCTGACCGTGGAGTTCCACAGGGCGTTCTGGGACGTCCTGGGGAGCGACTACGCGCGGGTCCTGGGGGAAAGTCTGGCGACCGGGGTGATGCCCCTCTCTTGGCGCAGGGCAGTCATCGTCCTGCTGCCTAAGAAGGGCGATCTCCGCCTCCTTAAGAACTGGCGCCCGGTCTCCCTCCTCAGCACGGACTACAAAATCTTCGCCAGGGCGATGTCTGCTCGCCTTGGTGCCGTGCTGGGTCACATGATCCACCCCGACCAGTCCTACACGGTCCCGGGCCGGACAATCCACGATAACATCCATCTGGTCCGGGACCTCATCCATTGTTCCCAGGAGGCTGGTCTGTCGGTCGCCTTCCTATCCCTCGACCAAGAGAAGGCGTTCGACAGGGTGGATCACGACTATCTGCTCGGAACTCTGCGCACTTTCGGGTTCGGGACGCATTTCGTCGCCCGGATCCGACTTTTGTACGCCGCCGCGGAGTGTCTGATTAAGGTTAACGGGTCCTTGACGGCGCCCCTTCGCTTCAGGAGAGGGGTGCGCCAGGGATGCCCCATGTCCGGCCAGTTATACGCCGTTTGCGTGGAGCCTTTCCTGCGCCTCTGGACTGGCTCTGCAAGGGCCGGGCGTGGAGGTCGTCCTCTCGGCTTACGCCGATGACGTGCTCCTCGCGGTAGAGGATCCCGCTGACCTGCGGAGGATGCGTGAGTGCCAGGAGATTTAATCGGCCGCGTCCTCCGCCAGGATCAACTGGGAGAAATGTTCCGGACTCCTGGTGGGTCAGTGGCGGGAAGAATCCCTGCCGGAGGAGCTCAGGCCTTTTGCCTGGAGCACGACCCATCTCCTCTATCTGGGAGTCTACCTTAGCCCCGACGAGGGAGCCTGGCCGTCGAACTGGCAGGAGCTGGAGGCCAAGGTCGCCGCTCGCCTAGGGCGCTGGACAGGACTGCTCCGAGTGCCGTCCTACAGGGGTCGAGCGCTAGTCATAAACCAGCTGGTGGCCGCAATGCTGTGGTACCGGCTGGTCACTTTGACCCCTCCCCCTGCGTTTGTCGCCAAGATACAGAAGAAGCTGGTGGACTTCTTCTGGAACAACAGGAAGCACTGGGTCTCTGCCGCGGTCTTGAGTCTCCCGCTTGAGGAGGGCGGTCAGTCGTTGGTGTGCGTCAGCGCCCAGCTCGGGACTTTCCGTCTTCAGACCCTGCAGAGATACCTTTACGTCGAGCCCCCTCCTAGGTGGTGTGCTCTGGCGAGGTATTTCTTCCGCCAGCAGCGCGATCTCAATTATGACACGCAGCTCCTGTTTGTGAACTTGGGGGGTGCCAGGACCGCCCTCCGGGAGCTGCCTGTCTTTTACAGGGAACTCATCAGGGTCTGGAACAAAGTCTCCACCAAGCGCAGCTCTCCGCCGGCTGGAGTGGCGGCCGTCCTGCAGGAACCGCTGCTCGGGAATCCGTACCTCCACGGCCGAGGTTTTATGTGGCGGTCGGAAGAGAGGGCTGTGGCTGGTAAGGTGATCAGGGTCAGGGACCTGCTCGATGGCGGAGGAGCGGGCTGGATGGCGCCAGACACGCTGGCGCGGCGCCTAAATTCTGCCAACGTCCGCCACGCGGCCGATGCCATCGAGTCGCTAAAAACAGCTCTGGGCCCTGACTCCGTTAGGTGCATCGAGGAGGCTCAAGCACGTGGGGAGATCCCGTCCGAACTGACCCCCGTCCGGACAGAATTCCTCATCGGCGCCAAACCCCGGAACCTCCCTCGGGGGCCGGCGCCTCACAACTTGAGCCGCCTCGGGGAAATCCCCTCCGTGCCTTTCAATTCCGCGCGGAGGGGTTTCCTGTACGGGCTGCTCCTGCACACCCTCAACTTTGCCATCCTCGCCGGCCATCCGGACACGACATGGCGTACCATCTTGCCGTCCGGAGGAGGCGGGGGTCCCCGATGGAGGGCACTCTACGCAGGGGTCCTCCCACTATTCATCGGGGACTTGGCCTGGAGGGTGGTGCACGGAGCAGTGCCATGCAACAAATTTTTAAGCCGGTTCACGGACTCCCAGGCCGCCTGCAATTTCTGCGGTCTGGAGGAGTCTGTGTTCCATGTTTTTATGGAATGCACAAGGTTGCAGCCCCTGTTTTATTATTTGAAGGGGCTGCTCCTGAAATTCTGGCTGCACTTCAGTCCCACTCTCCTGATCTTTGGGCACCCTGTGCGGAGGGGAGCGGGTAGGTCCGAAGGCCTCCTCGTAGGACTGCTCCTGGGCACGGCCAAGGGTGCCATCAGCCGGTCCAGGCAGCGGGCGGTCGAGGGGGTCGTTCAACCTGACTGCCTGCCTCTCTTCCGCTCTTACATCCGGTCCAGGGTGTCCTTGGAGATGGAGCACGCGGTGTCCACTGGTACGCTCGCGGCCTTCCGCGAGAGGTGGGCACCGGAGGGACTGGAGTGCATCATCACGCCCGGCAACCAAATTTTAATTTGATTTTACGTTTTTAAGTTTAATTTGTTTTAATTGTCGGTGCTTTTAGTGTCCCCCTTCCCTTTTATAGGGGGCACTGGGGAAAATTGTGATCTTAGTGCCCAAAAAAAAAACCAAAAAAAGAAAAACACAAAAAAAAACAAAAAAAAGGGGAAAAAAAAAAAGGGCCTTGTAAATGTCTGGAGTGTCACCCAGGTCGGGTGGCACCGTTTAATATTTTATGTTTTTGCAGGTGAACTCCAAAAAGAGTTTCATGCACACGGCCTCCCAGGTCCCTCTGCACCGCAGCATGTTGTAATTTCTCCCCATTCAAATAATATTCCCTTTTACTGGTTTTTTTTCCAAGGTGGATGACCTCACATTTTCCAACATTGTATTCCATCTGCCAAACCTTAGCCCATTCGCTTAACCTATCTAAATCTCTTTGCAGCCTCACTGTGTCCTCCACACAACCCGTTTTCCCACTAATCTTTGTGCCATCTGCAAATTTTGATGCACTACACTCTGACCCCTCTTCCAGGTCATCTATGTATATTGTAAACAGTTGTGGTCCCAGCACCGATCCCTGTGGCACACCACTAACCACCGATTTCCAACGCGAAAAGGACCCATTTATCCCGACTTTCTGCTTTCTGTTAGCCAGCCAATTCTCTATCCATGCTAATACATTTCCTCTGACTCCGCGTACCTTTATCTTCTGCAGTAACCTTTTGTGTCGGTCGAGGAGGTGGGAGCTCGGAGCAGCGCGAGTCCAGGGTCGTCGAGAGGCCTATAAAGGTCAGTGGGAGTCGGGCAGTTCAAGCAGTCGGTCGAGGAGGCGGGAGCTCGGAGCAGCGCGAGTCCGGGGTGTCGAGAGGTCTATAAAGGCCAACGGGAGTCGGGCAGTTCGAGTAGTCGGTCGAGGAGGCGGGAGCTCGGAGCAGCGCGAGTCCGGGTTCGTCGAGAGGCCGGGATGAGGTCCTACGAGACGAATTTAAGGAGCTATGAGCTAAATTAAAAAGTAGGACCTCAAAAGTAGTAATCTCGGGATTGCTACCAGTGCCACATGCTAGTCAGAGTAGGAATCGTAAGGTAGCTCAGATGAATACGTGGCTTGAGCAGTGGTGCAGCTGCAGCGGGGACAGAAGGCAACAAAGTAAAAAAAAATCGAAAGGTGACGTCACAGCCAAGGGGGTAAGTGATTGGCTGGTGATTGGTAAGTAGTTTTTCTTTTTCTTTTCTACATCAGTAAGTAACATTTAGCGTTGTTGTTGCCAAAATAAGTTAACCTAGAGGTTAAGTCATGGCAGGACAGCTTGGACATGTGTTATGCTCCACCTGTACTATGTGGGAAATCAGGGATGCCTCCGGTGTCCCTGATGACTACGTGTGCGGGAAATGTATCCGCCTCCAGCTCCTGACGGATCACATTGCGGCACTGGAGCTGCGAGTGGATTCACTCTGGAGCATCCATGATGCTGAGAATTACGTGAATAGCATGTTTAGTGAGTTGGTCTTACCGCAGGTAAAGGGTACACAGCCAGATAGGGAATGGGTGACCAACAGGAATAGCAGTGCAAGGAAGATAGCGGAGGGGTCCCCTGCAGTCATCCCCCTGCAAAACAGATACACCACTTTGGGTACTGTTGAGGAGGATGACTCAGGGGAGAGCAGCAGCAGCCAGGTTCATGGCACCGTGGGTGGCTCTGCTGCACAGGAGGGCAGGAAAAAGAGTGGGAGAGCGATAGTGAAAGGGGATTCGATTGTAAGGGGAATAGATAGACGTTTCTGCGGCCGCAACCGAGACTCCAGGATGGTATGTTGCCTCCCTGATGCAAGGGTCAAGGATGTCTCGGAACGGGTGCAGTACATTCTAAAAAGGGAGGGTGATCAGCCAGTTGTCGTGGTGCACATTGGTACCAACGACATAGGTAAAAAAAGGGATGAGGTCCTACGAAACGAATTTAAGGAGCTTGGAGCTAAATTAAAAAGTAGGACCTCAAAAGTAGTAATCTCGGGATTGCTACCAGTGCCACATGCTAGTCAGAGTAGGAATCACAGGATAGCTGAGATGAATACGTGGCTTGAGCAGTGGTGCAGCAGGGAGGGATTCAAATTCCTGGGGCATTGGAACCGGTTCTGGGGGAGGTGGGAACAATACAAACCGGATGGTCTGCACCTAGGCAGGACCGGAACCAATGTCCTCGGGGGAGTGTTTGCTAGTGCTGTTGGAGAGGAGTTAAACTAATATGACAGGGGGATGGGATCCAATGCAGGGAGACAGAGGGAAACAAAATGGAGACAGAAGCAAAAGACAGAAAGGAGATGAGTAAAAGTGGAGGGCAGAGAAACCCAAGGCAAAAAACAAAAAGGGCCACTGTACAGCAAAATTCTAAAGGGTCAAAGTGCAATAAAAAGGCAAGCCTGAAAGCTCGGTGCGTCAATGCAAGGAGTATTCGGAACACAGGAGAGGGCTCTGAGCTAGTTAGCGTGGGTGAGAGCTCAGATGAACAGCACCCCAAGAAAGAATGCAAAAGGCAGGAGGCAACAGAGCAGAGTAGCACTGGGGTAAATGTAAACCACAAGGTGATAGGAATATGTATGAATATAAAGGGGCTGCAGGAGGGGTCAAAACTAAAAATCATGGTTTAAAAACTAGTATTAAAACACTCTACCAAAACACACGCAGCATTCGAAATAAAGTAAATGAGTTGACGGCACAAATCATTACAAATGGGTATGATTTGGTGGCCATTACAGAAACGTGGTTGCAGGGAGGCCAAGGCTGGGAATTAAATATACAGGGGTATCTGACAATTCGGAAGGATAGACAAGAAGGAAAAGGAGGTGGGATAGCTCTGTTAATAAAGGATGATGGGGCAGTTGTGAGAGATGATATTGGCTCTAATGAACAAAATGTTGAATCATTGTGGGTGGAGATTAGAGATAGTAAGGGGAAAAAGTCACTGGTGGGCATAGTTTATAGGCCCCCAAATAATAACTTCACGGTGGAGAGGACAATAATCAAGGGAATAATGGAGGCATGTGAAAAAGGAACGGCAGTAAACATGGGGATTTTAACCTACATATCGATTGGTCAAATCAAATCGCACGGGGTAGCCTGGAGGAGGAATTCATAGAATGCATATGGGATTGTTTCTTAGAACAGTATGTTACAGAACCTACAAGGCAGAAAGCCATCTTAGATCTGGTCCTGTGTAATGAGTCAGGAATAATAAACGATCTCCTAGTAAAATTTCCTCTCGGAATGAGTGATCACAGTATGGTTGAATTTGTAATACAGATTGAGGGTGAGGAAGTAGTGTCTCAAACGAGCGTACTATGCTTAAACAAAGGGGACTACAGTGGGATGAGGGCAGAGTTGGCTAAAGTAGACTGGGAACACAGACTAAACGGTGGCACAATTGAGGAACAGTGCAGGACTTTTAAGGAGCTCTTTCATAGTGCTCAACAAAAATATATTCCAGTGAAAAAGAAGGGCGGTAAGAGAAGGGATAACCAGCTGTGGATAACCAAGGAAATAAAGGAGAGTATCAAATTAAAAACCAATGCGTATAAGGTGGCCAAGGTTAGTGGGAAACTAGAAGATTGGGAAAATTTTAAACGATAGCAAAGAATGACTAAGAAAGCAATAAAGAAAGGAAAGATAGATTACGAAAGTAAACTTGCGCAAAACATAAAAATAGATAGTAAAAGGTTTTACCGCTATATAAAACGGAAGAGAGTGACTAAAGTAAATGTTGGTCCCTTAGAAGATTTAATAATGGGAAATGTGGAAATGGCTGAGACCTTAAACAATTATTTTGCTTCGGTCTTCACAGTGGAAGACACAAAAACCATGCCAAAAATTGCTGGTCACGGGAATGTGGGAAGGGAGGACCTTGAGACAATCACTATCACTAGGGGGGCAGTGCTGGACAGGCTAATGGGACTCAAGGTAGACAAGTCCCCTGGTCCTGATGAAATGCATCCCAGGGTATTAAAAGAGATGCCGGAAGTTATAGCAGGTGCATTCGTTATAATCTACCAAAATTCTCTGGACTCTGGGGAGGTACCAGCGGATTGGAAAGCAGCTAATGTAACGCCTCTGTTTAAAAAAGGGGGCAGACAAAAGGCAGGTAACTACAGGCCGGTTAGTTTAACATCTGTAGTGGGGAAAATGCTTGAAGCTATCATTAAGGAAGAAATAGCAGGACATCCAGATAGGAATAATGCAATCAAGCAGACGCAGCATGGATTCATGAAGGGGAAATCATGTTTCACTAATTTACTGGAATTCTTTGAGGATATAACGAGCATGGTGGATAGAGGTGTACCGATGGATGTGGTGTATTTAGATTTTCAAAAGGCATTCGATAAGGTGCCACACAAAAGGTTACTGCAGAAGATAAAGGTACGCGGAGTCAAAGGAAATGTATTAGCATGGATCGAGAATTGGCTGGCTAACAGAAAGCAGAGAGTCGGGATAAATGGGTCCTTTTCCGGTTGGAAATCGGTGGTTAGTGGTGTGCCACAGGGATCGGTGCTGGGACCACAACTGTTTACAATATACATAATGACCTGGAAGAGGGGACAGAGTGTAGTGCAACAAAATTTGCAGATGACACAAAGATTAGTGGGAAAACGGGTTGTGTAGAGGACTCAGAGAGGCTGCAAAGAGATTTAGATAGGTTAAGCGAATGGGCTAAGATTTGGCAGATGGAATACAATGTCGGAAAATGTGAGGTCATCCACCTTGGAAAACAAAACAGTAAAAGGGAATATTATTTGAATGGGGAGAAATTACAACATGCTGCGGTGCAGAGGGACCTGGGGGTCCTTGTGCATGAATCCCAAAAAGTTAGTTTGCAGGTGCAGCAGGTAATCAGGAAGGTGAATGGAATGTTGGCCTTCATTGCGAGAGGGATGGAGTACAAAAGCAGGGAGGTCCTACTGCAACTGTATAGGGTATTGGTGAGGCCGCACCTAGAGTATTGCGTGCAGTTTTGTTCACCTTACTTAAGGAAGGATATACTAGCTTTGGAGGGGGTACAGAGACGATTCACTCGGCTGATTCCGTTGATAAGGGGGTTACCTTATGATGATAGATTGAGTAGACCGGGTCTTTACTCGTTGGAGTTCAGAAGGATGAGGGGTGATCTTATAGAAACATTTAAAATAATGAAAGGGATAGACAAGATAGAGGCAGAGAGGTTGTTTCCACTGGTCGGGGAGACTAGAACTAGGGGGCACAGCCTCAAAATATGGGGGAGCCAATTTAAAACCGAGTTGAGAAGGAATTTCTTCTCCCAGAGGGTTGTGAATCTGTGGAATTCTCTGCCCAAGGAAGCAGTTGAGGCTAGCTTATTGAATGTATTCAAGTCACAGATAGATAGATTTTTAACCAATAAGGGAATTAAGGGTTACGGGGAGAGGGCGGGTAAGTGGAGCTGAGTCCACGGCCAGACCAGCCATGATCTTGTTGAATGGCGGAGCAGGCTCGAGGGGCTAGATGGCCTACTCCTGTTCCTAATTCTTATGTTCTTATGTTCTTATGTTTGGCACCTTATCGAATGCCTTTTGGAAATCCAAATACACCACATCCATCGGTACACCTCTATCCACCATGCTCGTTATATCCTCAAAGAATTCCAGTAAATTTATTAAACATGATTTCCCCTTCATGAATCCATGTTGCGTCTGCTTGATTGCACTATTCCTACCTAGATGTCCCGCTATTTCTTCCTTAATGATAGCTTCAAGCATTTTCCCCACTACAGATGTTAAACTAACCAGCCTATAGTTACCTGCCAAGGGGCATGGAGGTAAAGCAGGAAAGGGGTACTGAGATGAATGATCAGCCATGATCTTATTGAATTGATAGTGCAGGTTTGAAGGGCCGAATGGCCTACTCCTGCCCCTATTTTCTATGTTTCTATGTTTCTTCGCTGGTAATGCAGTAATGCTTTTATAGAGAACATTTGCATTTTAAAATTCAAAAACAGGTCGGATTGCACGCCACTGAGCTTATTTCTGCTGGAGAATAGACATGGTCAGGTCTTTAGAATAAAGGTAGAGGCAAGCACGCTATTTAACGTGCACCATGAGCACAGAACTATGGGACATAATTATAACATTCACAAATGTCAAGCAAGATTAGAAGGTTTTTTTTTCCTCCCCAAGGGATAATGGAATTGTCAAGCAGACTTCCCGAAAAAGTAGTTCATCCTGGGACAAATTATAACTTTGAAAAAGAACTTGTACACTATTTCTTGAAAGGGGAATCGAGGGTTATGGAGATATTAATAGTTTTCTCTGACGCACACGAGGAGGAAATGAGTCAAAAGATTTGTGAGGGAGAGGAGGTAGTCACGTAGAATGAGCAAGTTTGATGGGTGGAATAGCCCTTCCTCATTCCAAGCTTTCTTATGATTTTCCGTTCAATAGTTTACCACCATAACCGTCAGGGATAGAAATACCAACAACAGGACATGATTATTTATCACCCAAAGGTAACAACTAAGCAGTGTGGCAAACATTTGCGGTGTAAATTCACCTTAGTTAATAAAACCAGCATTTATTAAGAGAATATGATTGTTGAACATACAAAACCAATATGTAAAGAGATGTTTGCTTGTCAGTGCTTTCAACAAACCATGAACCAGTCTGCCTAACAACCCAGACCACAGAGAAAATAGCTTTAAACTCTGCCACTATCAAAGACAGATTCACTCACTCTGGCATGCTATATAGACACCGGCCTTTAAAACTTCCCAAATTGAAACCACATTTGAAAATATTTTTAATTATAACCATCTGATGTAATAAAGAAAATGCATAAAATGTTCATACAAATGCACCCTTATATTTGTGAGTAATGAGATTCCTAGCTTTCAAATGATGTAGCTTTGTAAAGATTTTACAGATAAATTGAGCAAATGGATGGAAATAGATTGAATATATAGGTGATGGATTTGAATCTTAGCTGAAGTAGGCCATAAAATTAAAATCTGTCTTTTATTTGTCTTGAATGTGTGGATTGAAAAGGTTGTTATGCTGTGGAACATAGGGTGTGATCTGAGATGATTGGTGTTTTTCTATCTTTTTCAACACAAGCCAGCAATACTCTTCCCCTCCCCACCCGCCCCCATTGTTCATGAGCTTCCTTACTGTTTTATTTATTGCGGCATACAAACAATAAAACTCACGCAAAGTACAACCTGAAAATATCCCAAGTGGACATTAAAGTCGTGTGATGGAGTGAGTCTTTAAAGAAGTTACATTATTTGAAAATTGACTGTTTTATAAGCGTGATGGTATTTGACATCTGTTTATTCACAGTTCTTCCAAACACAGAAATACTGGAGTACTGGAGTCCACTCACGTGCAATTTAAAAATTTATGTCGTGTGCTTTTAAAAAAAAATCTGTAAATAGTTGCTATGAGAAATTTATTACAAACGGGAGAACAGCAATCCATTTGTCTTGCCTCCTGGGCTGACTGAGATGCTACAGATGCTGAGTTGACACTTCCTGTGCATGAAGTCAGCGAGTGGAACCTTGAGAGAGTTTGACAGCAGCACTGTTACAAGGCAGAATAGCCTAATAGCAGTACAACTCAAGAGGCTCACTCATGGACTGACTTACTCATCTAATTACTTTTCATCGAATTACTTCTCATGCTTTTGGGTAAATTGTTTTTTGTTTCCATTCCCAAATTTCTGCCTCAAATTCTAAAGCACACGCGAAAAATATTTCTGGAGGGATTTGATGATTATCCTAATGTATCAAACCACCACATACATGACTATATATATTTTTTAATAATTCATGGGATGGCAAGGCCAGCATTTATTGGCCATCTCTCATTGCTCTCGAGAAGGTGGTGGTGAGCCACCTTCTGGTATCACTGCTGTCCATGTGAGTTTTTCATAGCAGTTTGATACAACTGAGTGGCTTGCTTGGCCATTTCAGAGGGCAGTTAAGAGTCGACCACATTGCTGTGGATCTGGAGTCAGCTATGGGGTAAAGAGCAATATTCCCTCTAATTTTGTTTGGCCCCGCACGGTCTCTTTAAGGGGCCGTGCGGGACATTCAAACTAGCGTGCAAACAGGGTTTTTATATTGAAAAGTTGGCTGCGTGGGTTCCCAGGAGTACTGCCCGGCTGCGCAGATACAGGGAACGTTGGTAAGGATGAAAGATCTCCTTCCCTAAAGGACATTAATGAACCAGATGGGTTTTTATAACAATCTGGCAATATCATGGCCACTATTACTGATACGAGCTTTTTATTCCAGGTTTATTTAATTAACTGAATTTAAATTCCCCAACTGCCCTGGTGTGATTTGAACTCGTGTCTCTGGATCTTTAGTCTGAGCCTGTGGATTACTAACCAAGTGACATAACCACTATGTTACCGTACCCGTGATATATGGGCAGATCAGCTCAAAAAGCAATAAACAGAAAAGACAAACTTAATTGGTAATGTAAATTTTAATTACCCAGGGCATTATTATAATACTTTAACATATTCAGTGCTAGAATTACCAGGGATATTAATAACATCCCAGCGTACCAAGATAACACCTTCTCTAATAAGTGTGGCTACTCTGAGTCAACCTGTAAAGAGAATACTCAGGTGTAGTGGGGGCAATTTAAAAAAGGGATTAACTTCCTTCATAGAAGACTCCTTAAAATATAAGCTTATTGCTGCTTTCAGAAATCTCTGCTTGTTGCCTGTCATAACATGCTGTGTGCTTCATAATGTTATTGTCGAGAAAGACGGTAGATGCCCTGGAAGATGCCAGAGAGGTTGATGATGACACTGCTGCTGTGGAAGACCAGGCCCATGAAGAATATAAAGTGGGTCCAGTGGATTACCTTTACAGATGCCTGGAACAAAGCCTTTTGGAGGTCTTTGCCCATCAGAGGAGCCTCCTCTCATTAACCTCATTACAGTGTAAGTAAAATACTTGCTCTTCATAGCCAGTCATTACATCGCAATCATGAGTCTCAACATCATTCCCGAATGCCCTTCGATATAACACCAAGCACTCACTCCATTAATAGCTAGTAACAAAAGCAATACTGGTTTTTCACATCCCATTTGACTACACAATCTTTTCTCTGCCCAATTCTACCAACTGCGGGACTTGGCAGTATGGTGGGGTCTGTGAAGTAAATGGCTATTCCAAACTAATGAGTCCCTTGGGATGGAGAATCTTCTCTCGAGTTCTATGACTTGGGATGGACACAGGACATATTGATTCCCACATCTCCCAGGTTAGAGTTTGTTCCAAAGATTGACAGTGTCTCCTCTTCAGGAGACTTAATGTGCGGATGTTGCCGCTTTCTCCCCCAGTGGCCTGCTGTTTGTTGGCATTATGTGCTGTTTTCTCCTGCAGGAGAAGTAAGAACATAAAAGTTAGGAGCAGGAGTAGGCCATATGGCCCTTTGAGCTGCTCCACCATTCAATATCATAGCTGATCTTCGACCTCAACTCCACTTTCCCGTCCGATTTCCATATCCTTGATTCCCCTATCTATCACAGCCATGAATATACTCAACAACTCAGCTTCCACAGCCCTTTGGGGTAGAGAATTCCAAAAATTCACAACCCTCTGAGTGAAGAAATTTCTCCTCATCTCAGTCTTAAAATGCATTGTATTAAATGGTTGTAGTAGTCTCCAGATGCTGTAGTCACAATATATCAGGATTAATGGAATGGATGATAATAATAGTAGCTGGAAGGGAAAAAGGATCAAAGATGCAATTTTTCGTGCTGGCATGCATTACAGGATGTGAGACAATCAACATGAGGGATACCAGATTCCCCAGTACTTCTGGGGAAAGAAACAAAGTCCCATGTGGTTCCTTCCAAAACACTGCTGGTATATTGGGGCTGGGAATACCCATTTCCTTCACTATGTTTCAGTACACTTACTTATTATTTAATTGACAAATGACATACCTTTTCGGACCTTGTGAGATCATTAAACAGCTTCTGACATTGCAACGAAGCCCTTGGGATTATCAAGATGCTACTCACTGCCACAGCCACCTCCTTCCGCATTACCCATGCTGTTGTATTTGATGGCGTCTTCCCAGCTATTTTAACAATTGCATTCCTCCTTTGTCTTGTCTTTTTTTTCAGCATCAATGCTCACTTTTTCCCAGCTCTTGCAGCTGCCATCGTGTTTCCTCTTTTCAGCGACTCCATGGCCCTTCAAATTGATTGGACCCTTTCAATGATCAAGTTGTGCTCTCACTGCACCCCTTTCCAACTTTTCCAATCGCCCCCCCACCTCAGCATTTCTGCCTTACTGCCGGTGGGATTCGTGGCCTTGTATCACCAAGCATTATATAAAGCAGATGACAGGGATTTGGCAATGGGGCCTGCACCCTGAGATTGGTGGCTGAAAGGTCTGCGCTGCCAGTGCATCGGGGACCCAGGAAAGTCAGGGTCTTGGTTTCAAATGTTAAATCCTAGTAGGCATTTTAAAATAGAGACTTACCTTTAACTTCAGAGGTAGGTTATATAATAGTTCATCTGTGCTGAGGAATGAGTAATCACTCTAATTTTGAGTTGTTTATTGTGCATTGAACAGACTTTACACTCCCACAGGGCTACCACCTAGTCTCCTCACTCTCTCTCTCTTAGGCCGTCTTAGACTACCTCTGGTAACTAAAATGGAGACTTGCTGCATCAGCTTTGTTTTCCATTGATTAGGCTGATTGCTAATTTTTAAGCTAGCTATCCTTTTTTGAGAAACTGAAGCAGGCTGCCTGATCTAGATTATTTGGTAAGCTCGACATCATGCAATTAACGTCCTTTTTACTGCATGTAGCCCTTGCTATCAGCCAATATGGGTACAAACATGCTATGCCTTGTTCTGTTAAAGTAGTGTTACTAGTGATATCTTACTACGGGGGTGGGGGGGCAGTGCAGTACATTTATGGTCATTGTAGTTACTGTACAATGCCTGTAACGTTAAACATAGCTTGGATAGAATAGGCTAACATGAAAATTCCCAGATGACTCAGAGAGCAGCTCCAGTGGATAGTTGAGTCATTCAGACCAGCAGGGTCCCACGTTCAACCTCTGACCCATGTTTAGTTAGCTGATCTCATCTGAATCAGCCTAGGAGGATGACAGAATTGGCATGTAAAATAAATGAATACAGCAAGTTGAGTAAAACACCAATTAAGAACATTTGGAAAGGTGTGACTCAATACTTGGGTACAACAAAATTGTCCTGAGAAAATGTCACATTGATGCCAGCTGAGGAGAAGATCAGGCATGGCTGTGATTTCTCATGTGGTCGAATATCCTTCCCATACTCACAGTTGAGGTTGAAGAATGGCCACCTGGGTGTGGTTTCAAAGAGTGCCTGGTGTCTGTGGAACTGTACCCTAGCAAGGACTCCACACCCTCAGTAGAAAAGGGGAGGGAGAAGAATTGGCATGTAACATAAATGAATACAGCAAGTTGAGCAAAACACCAATTAAGAAAATTTGGAAGGGTGTGACTCATTTGATTAAACTACTTGGTATGATTCTGCTTAATTTTCACTGTTTAAAATGTTCTATCTAACTCAAATTGAAAGTAGCACTTAATTAATATCTCTCACCACATCTTGCATAATTTTTTTGTATAGATATACAGTGAATCAGAGGGATTATTCCTGGTGTGATCGAGAGGATTATGCAGAAGTAGTATTGGTGGAGGCTTGGGAGTAGATGCTTATTGGTCCTTTGAACTGCTGGAAGTTTGTGGTCTGGGGAGAAATAGGAAATTCATGAAAAACCAAAAATGGACTTAACTTACTGCTGATGGGAATGTTTGTACGCTCTTTTTGTATGCACTTGTTACCAAAAGTACTTTGCAGCCTCCATTCAGTTCCCTTCCAGTAATCTAACTCGCTCATGTGCAATACTTAGTTCACCATAATACCCCCTTTTTTTCAATATGGTAAATCAAAGGAAATGTATATCAAAATGATAAAGATATCAAACTCAAAGACCACTAGTCCAAACTTAAACAAATGCTAATAAGATTGCCTGCCTCTGAAATATTTCCTTTTTGTGTTAAAAGACTACATTTGAGCACACACAGCCAATGAAAAATAAATGAGCTTATTTTATATAAGGAAATAGCCCAGTTTTAAGAGATTTTTTTTGCCACATTTTACATGTGTTGAATGTTGTGTATTATGCATCACAAACCCACAACCTCCCTTTGTGTTGTCAAGGGCGCTTTGCATATTTTAAGTAGAGCAGCAGAAATTGCCTCCCTGTGGTCTAAAAAGCAAGGTTCTATGATCTAGTTTCAAGAACGTAGTTTCAGTTTAAATAACATTAAAGCATATATGACTCGAGAACAAGTCCCAGACTCACATCCTATTCAAACTGTATTAACCCTATGTCAAGTCAGTCAGCACACTTCACAGCACTGTTTAGTCTTAAGGAGAGAACTTATTTTAGTGATATCACCCGTTGTTGTAAGGATCCAAATTTCAAGTGGCCAAGATATTTCTTATTATTTTAACCGATTGGTTGATTTCTGAAGTATGATACCTAAACAGTTTAGAGTTCTACAGTTTACAAGTATCTTTGGAACTGTTATTTGCACAGGAGTGTTATTTGCATGTAGCAACCTCACTTCATGACGATATGCTGTAATGCTGAGGGATGGAATGTGGTTCACCACATATTAAGGTCCTTATCATGGTGAGGCCATCAAAGTGCACGTGAAGATGAGCCCGTTGGGATGGGGATTTTCAACTGTCTGTTTCTCACCTGAAAAACAGGTGACTGACAGGAGAAAATCTGGTGGACACCTTGGACACCCGTGTCTACTTAATTCAGTTTTCAGCTAGGCCTTTAAATGGGTGGCAGGTACTTTCACCCAAAACAGGCAGGAGGCTGTTCAAATGTGCAGAACCCCAGTTGTAGGTTCCCAATTTCAATGTTATTGCACAAATGGGGTGTGCATGCAATATTCATGCTCCTCCTGGCCCCACAAAAATCTTCCCGCTTGCTGCCAGCCAGTTCTTGGACGAACTGATTTCTTCAATTAATCTTCTCAGTGGCAAGGAAAGATAGTTTTGATGCTGTCTAACAAACTAGAATGACTTCTGCAACTACTTTGAAGACATGATTAGAGGTCCAACGATTAGTTGTGGTGTCCCTCAGGATGTGATAACTGATGTTACAGCGATTTAGAGCTCTAGTGTTTGCAGTTGGTTCTGTCTGGGCTTAGCCTGCGGGGGAATTGTCTGGACATAATCCTGATGCAGGGATCAATGACCTCCAAAATGTGGTCTGTCCAGCTGATGCTTCAGCTAATAGATGATAGAATGGGTGGGCTTATTGGTAAATTTTGTAACTTTTTACCTCAATTGTGCATTTTTTAAATGTATTTTTATGTTTTTAGTTTTATTTTTAACTGTTATATAATGGCCCTCAAATCCCTGTGAAGGGGGAGGAGGGGGGGTGGTGCGGCATAAATCAGGCATTTCAATTGGGGAGCCCAAAATTAATGGTGCAACCTGCATCAGTCCAGATGAAAGTGTCATGACTGAGAAAAAGACAGTTACTTACTTGATGCCTCTCTGCACTGTGGATTGACTGATGTTGCTGGTGTCCACTATGGTAACTTGGAATGAGTCTGAGGCATGAAAGTTCAGGGCTGTGGTGGCCTTGATCACCTTTGATAGTGGTGAAGGTTATCTGTAGATCAGCTTTGAACAGATAGCACAATGGTTTCACTGTCCCTTGCTGAAGTCTGTTTGGACTGTTATCATGGCACGTTTCCAGGTTGGTGTCTCTGAGTCTATACACGCAGTTGCAGGAATAAGAAAAAACAGTTTCTGCAACCTAACCTGTGGACCACCCATCCTTTCACCCTCCTTTGCACCTCCAAATAAGAAAAAGAAGAGATGAATCATGACTGAAATTTCCATATGCAGAATTATGATAGGCAAAATTCCAGTGCAAAATGCTCCGAGAAATGTGTCTGTTACAGACCCAATGTTCAGAAATAGAAGCCTCCAAAATAGTGCCAAAAAATGACAAAAATGAATATCTATCTAACAGCACAATGAAACATTGCAATTCACTTTAAAATCCCAGCATCAACCTTCCTCAACTGCTGTTTGAAGGTTTAATAGTGACATAAATTATCATCAACATAAATGTTGCTTAAGACATATGGGCTGAATTTTCTTTTGGCATCCCACCCACAATCACGGGTATAAAATGGGGAGGTGAAGCCCTGACCTCATTTATCCCTCCCCTGCCCCAGCTGGGCCGACATTGGTCATGCCTTCTCCACCCATGAAATGTAAATGCTTCCAGAGAGCATGAAGCCTTAGACCCCTTTGTATTTTCCTCCCACCATTATTACTGCCCCCGGTATTCTTTGGTGGAAGGAGATGGTAGGTGGTGGTAGGTCTGGGTTAGTGGTGGTAATGCTCTGATATGCACAAATGGAGGAAGAGGGCCGAATAATATGCTCCAAGTCTTCCATGCAGGCTCAAAAAAACTTACCAATTCAGGCTTTGGTCTTGGTCAAAGGTCAAAAACAATTTCCATCTTTCCTCTTTTGGGCCTTTCTGCCCACTTTAACTCACCTCTGTCTCTTCGGGTGCTGCAGCAGTAGTCCTGTGCAGTACCACCAGTACTTCTGAGCTTTACTGTACTGGGCTCTCACTTGTTGGTGGGGATCCCACCAGGAGCCTGCCATACATTGGGGTTAGAGGGGCTGGTGGGCACAAGTCCCACCAGATTGCTAACCTGCTACTACAAAGAAAAGTTAGCTCATGTTATCATGCTAGCTTCAACCCATCATTTCCATGGCTACACCTTAGCTAGGGTGGGCGCATTTTACAATCTCCCTTACCGCCGGTAGAATTTAGGATGGAACTTGAAGGTAACATAAAGCCGCTGTTTCCCCTCGAAGTCCCAAATTCCAACACCTGCCACCAGTTAACCAAATCATTGAAATTTTGGGTCTTTCATGTTTCTCAGCATTTCATATAGTTTTAAGCCATTAAATAAATATTTGAGCCAATGCGGTTTGGGATTAATTGTTTTTAACACTTGGGATTGATGCTTCCACCCGGAGGGAGATGTCTACAAGATGCTTTGATAGTCAGCTCAGGGATTGGAGTTGTAATAAATCAGTCAGGCCCAAACCATGGTGAAAGTCCACTGGTTCTTAATGCTGGACCAGGAACCAGTGCAAGTCTGTGACAAGGGTGATGGGACAGCAAAGTTTTAGGTGAGCTTAAGTTGATGAAAGATAGATGATAGTCATGTCTGGAAGTGTCAAAAACACAGTGAAGGGTTTCAGCAGCAGATGGGCTGAGGTTGGGGTAGAGGCAGACGATGTTAGAGGTAGAAGTAGGCTTGTGATGGAGAGCATACGGAGTCAGAAAATCAGCTTGGGGCCAAATAGGACACCGAGGTTGAACAGTTGCCGAGGAGGGAGATGGAATTGGTGACGAGGGAATGGAGGCGGGCGGGGGGTAGGGTGGGGGAGAGGGGGGACAAAAACAATGGCTTCAGTCTTAAATTTAACTGGAGGAAATTGCAGCTAATCCAGTACTTGTGCCGAACAAGGAGACTGACAATGTAGAGGCAGTGAAAGAGTCAAGAGAGTTGATGGAGAGGTAGAGTTGTGTGACATCAGCGTATATGTGGAACCTGACTCCCATATCTTCAGATGATGTTGCTGAGGAGCAGGAAAGATGGGCATGGATTTGTGTCATGTATCTCACACTACTGCATATAACTGTACCTTACCATGCTATACATGACTGTAACTAGATATGACCTGTAACCACAAGCATACTTTACCACCAGGGGTGCACTTGCAGGAGACACTGCACACCTGTCCCACACAGGTATATAAAGGCAGGTCTCAGGCAAGTGTGGCACTCGAGAGCTGTGAAATAAAGGTGCAGGTCGAGAGTGACCTTGACTTCAACATGTGCCTCTGGTAAGTCTGTACTGCAGGGTCAGGACTTTACAGTGGCGACGAATTACGGGATCACAGAATCCACAGAATGGCTACCAACGGCTCAGATGAGAAATACAAGGCTGGAGACAATTGGGAGGACTTTATAGAAAGGCTCCAGAAAAGCTTTGTAACCAGACTGGTTGGGCGACGATAAGGCAGACAAGAGAAGAGCCCATCTCTTGACCAGCTGTGGCTCGAAAACATACGCCTTAATGAAGGACCTGCTGGCACCCGAGAAACCAGCAAGCAAGTTGTTTGAGGAGTTGAGCACACTGGTGAGAGACCACCTGAAGCTAGCGAGCAGCCTACACATGGCCAGACACAGGTTCTTCAACTACAGATGCTGTGTGGGCCAGAGCATACCTGACTTTGTGGTGGAACTTCGGAGGCTGGCTAGTTTATGTGAGTTCTCCGATGAACTAAGGAGAGAAGTACGGAGAGACTTTTTTATTGAAGGAATAGGCCATGCAGGCATATTCCAAAAGCTTATAGAGACCAAGAACTTGACCCTAGAGGCAGCAGCACTGGTCGCACAGACATTCTTGGCAGGAGAAGAAGAAACGAGGTTGATCTATACTGCGGGTACAACAACTAACGAAACATTGGAACAAGGGGTTCACAGCGTGAAACAAGCCGCTACTCCCACACACAGACAAAGGCAGGAGAGCAGGCCTTCAACAGCAGGCAGTGGCGCCAGAAGCCATCAAGGGCCACATGAACGGCCGTTCACACCTCATCAACCCACAATGTGAGCAATCAACTATAGACTGAGAGAATCTCAAGAGAGGTCAGCCAGACGCAGTTCATCCTTCGGAAACAATGGAAGCGGTCTGGGCTGGAGATGTGGGGGGAAGGCACTCAACAAGGGGGTGTCGATTTCAGCATGCTGTTTGCAGAAACTGCAACTATACAGGGCACCTGGCTCGCATGTGCAGAAAAACAGCAGCTCGGCTTGTATATGAATCGGAAGGGTTGGAAAGCGGACCAGAAGACGGTGAGCACAGTGCCAGGGACACTGAGGTACAGCGGGTCAACACGATCAATGTCCACTGTTCTTACAACAAGACACCTCCAATAATGATGAGGGTCCTACTCAACGGGATACCCATCAACATGGAACTGGACACGGGAGCTAGTCAATCTCTCATGAGTGTCCAACAATTTGAACAGCTGTGGCAATCTCTCATGAGTGTCCAACAATTTGAACAGCTGTGGCCGCACAAAAGCAACAGACCAAAACTCACAAGGATCGACACCAAACTAAGGACCTATACCAAAGAAATCGTCCCAGTCCTTGGCAGGGCCATGCTCTCAGTCACACACAAAGGGACGGTGAACCGACATCCCCTGTGGATTGTCCCCGGAGATCTCCCAGCACTGTTGGGGAGAAGCTGGCTGGCAAAACTAAATTGGAAATGGGATGATGTTCACGCTATGTCGTCAGAGGAACGGACCTCCTGCTCAACAGTTCTAAATCGTTTTGAACATCTCTTTCAGCCAGGTGTGGGCACCTTCAAAGGGGCTAAAGTTAAAATCTATATCACACACGATGCCAGACCCATCCATCACAAGGCTAGAGCTGTGCCTTATGTGATGAGGGAAAAGATTGAACACGAACTGGACCGGCTTCTGCAGGAAGACATTATCTCACCCGTGGAATTTAGCGACTGGGCAAGTCCCATCGTCCCCGTCATGAAGCCTAATGGATCCGTACGAATCTGTGGGGATTACAAGTCTACCATAAACAGAGTCTCCCTACAGGACCAATACCCGCTGCCCAGAGCGGAGGACCTATTTGCCACATTAGCTGGAGGAAAACTTTTCTCGAAACTAGATCTCACATCTGCGTATATGACACAAGAACTGACCGAAGAGTCTAAGTTACTCTCCAACATCAAAACACATCGAGGCCTTTTTATGTCCAATCGATGCCCATTCAGCATCAGGTCAGCAGCTGCTATATTCCAGCGCAACATGGAGAGTCTGCTAAAGTCCACCCAGGAGACGGTTGTGTTTCAAGATGACATACTCATCACGGGCAGGGACACCGACTCCCATCTCCGCAATTTGGAGGAAGTACTAAGTCGATTGGATCGGGTAGGCCTAAGAGTTAAGAAATCCAACAAGGAAGGAAACAGGCTACTGGTTGTACAAATGGACAATGGCCAAACCTGCTGGAGACATGTTGACCAAGTAAAAAGTAGATTCACCAACAACACTGCAGAACCAGAAGCAGACTACAATGTGGAACTCACACCATACCTGGTGGACAGACAGAGGGAACAACCTGAGGAAAGGGCAGTCTCAACAGACAGCCCAGGCGAGATACCAGCAATCATACTGAACGAAACAGACAGCCCAGGCGAGATACCAGCATCACACCGAAAGAAAAACATGCACCAAGGCAAACAACTGAACCACAACTAAGACGCTCCACGCGAGAGCGTAGACCACCTGAGAGACTGAATCTATAAAGACAATAAGACCTTGGGGGAGGGTGATGTCATGTATCTCACACTACTGTATATAACAGTATCTTACCATGCTATACATGACTGTAACTAGATATGACCTGTAACCACAAGCATACTTTACCACCAGGGGTGCACTTGCAGGAGACACTGCATACCTGTCCCACACAGGTATATAAAGACAGGTCTCAGGCAAGTGTGGCACTCGAGAGCTGTGAAATAAAGGTGCAGGTCGAGAGTGACCTTGACTTCAGCATATGCCTCGTGTAAGTCTGTACTGCAGGGTCAGGACTTCGCAATTTGGAGGTAACAACACGTTCAAGGACTTTGGAGAGGAAAGGGAGGTTGGAAATGGGACAGTAGTTTGAAAGGACAGAGGCAGTAAGGTTTGGTTCTTTGAGATGGGGAGTTGGGGGGGGGGGGGGGAGGGTAGAAATCTAAACCAGATACTTTGAAAGAAAGCACAAATAAAAGCTAAACTGGCACCAAAATCGTCTAGATCTCCAGTCTTGCCTGGAACAGCGGCCCTTATTTTAATCTCATAAGGGGGATAGAGTATAAAACAGCTACAACTGTACAGGATATTGGTGAGGCCACACCTGGAGTACTGAGTACAGTTTTGGTTTCCGTATTTAAGGAAGTATATACTTGCATTGGAGGCTGTTCAGAGAAGGTTCACTGGGTTAATTCCGGAGATGAGGGTGTTGACTTATGAAGATAGTGTGAGGAGGTTGGGCCTCTACTCACTGGAATTCAGAAGATTGAGAGATGATCTTATCGAAATGTATAAGATTATGAGGGGGCTTGACAAGGTGGATGCAGAGAGGATATTTCCACTGATAGGGGAGACTAGGACCAGGGGGCATAATATTAGAATAATGGGCCACCCATTTAAAACTAAGATGAGGGGGAATTTCTTCTCTCAGAAGATTGTAGATCTGTGGAATTCGCTGCCTCAGAGAACTGTTGATGCCAGGACATTGAATAAATTTAAGACAGAGATAGACAGTTTCTTAACTGATAAGGGATTAAGAGGTTATGCGGAGTGGGCAGGGAAGTGGACCTGAGTCCATGATCGGATCAGCCATGATTGTATTAAATGGCGGAGCAGGCTCGAGGGGCTGTATGGCCTACTCCTGCTCCTATTTCTTATGTTCTTATAGGTTGAGTAGGTTGGGCCTATACACATTGGAGTTCAGAAGAATGAGAGGTGATCTTATCGAAACATATAAGATAATGAGGGGGCTCGACAAGGTGGATGCGGAGAGGATATTTCCACTCATAGGGGAAACTAAACTAGCGGCAATAGTCTCAGAATAAGGAACCGCCCATTTAAAACTGAGATGAGGAGGAATTTCTTCTCTCAGAGGGTTGTAAATCTATGGAGTTCTCTGCCCCAGAGAGCTGTGGAGGCTGGGTCATTGAATATATTTAAGGAGGAGAGAGACAGATTTTTGAGCGATAAGGGAATAAAGGGTTATGGGGAGCGGGCAGGGAAGTGGAGCTGAGCCCATGATCAGATCAGCCATGATCTTATTAAATGGCGGAGCAGGCTCGAGGGACCAGGTAGCCTACTCCTGCTCCTATTTCTTATGTTCTTATGTAACACATCCCAATTGGTAGTCTCGGAATTTTTAACTTTTTGAGAGGGGTGGGTTGTTGTTGTAGCTAGCAGTGTTATCTCTGGTCAATGGTAGAATGCTTACAGTTGCTTTTCTATTGGCAACAGTTGGTGTTGGATGCAGGATTCATTAATGTGTAGGGATTTATTTTGAAGATCATGAGTTAATCTGCTAATCTCGTCTCTCGAGCGGAAACTAATCTGATTTGCAGTAGTGAACTGGCAAGTCTTTGATGTGGAAATATTCTGCATTGCAAATGCAAATACAGATATGAGAGAGAATTCTTTATACCATGAGTGTCATTATTCAGCCCTTGAGGCAACAGCTATTACATCTGATTTTAATGGAATTATTTTCGATCCAGTAATAAGCATAGTATACGGCTCAGGAAAAGGCATTTGTAATGATTTGGAAATAACAGTGTATTCCATTGTTTTCAGGTAATTGTTTATGGATGATGATCTGCCACACAATAAAAACTGGAGAAATAAAAAAGAATGACTGGTATTTACATAGTGCCATTCCCGACCTCAGGACATCCCAAAGCGCTTTACAGCCAATGAAGTGCTTTTTAAAGTCACTGTTATAATGTAGGAAACACAGCAGCGAATTTGAACACAGCAAGCTCCCCAAAACAGCAATGTCATAATGACCAGATCATCTGTTTTAGAGATGTTGTTTGAGGGATAAATATTGGCCAGGGCACTGGGGAGAATTCCTCTGCTCTGCTTCAAAATAGTGCCATGGGGCCTTCAACATCCACCTGGTTTAACGTCTCATCCGAAAAACAACACCTCTGTGTCAGCCTAGATCATATGTGCTCAAGTATTTAGAACGGGATTTAAACCCACAACCTTCTGACTCAGTGCTGAGAGTGTAATCACTGAGCCACAGCTGACACAGCACTTAACACAACACAGAACTTGAGCATATAAATCTAGGCTGACACTCTAGTGCTGAGGGAATGCTACACTGTCAGAGGTGCTGTCTTTCAGTTCATATGTTAAACCAAGGCCCCGTCTGCCCTCTCATGTGGATGTAAAAGATCCCATGGTACTATTTGGAAGAAGAGCGGGGGAGTTATCCTTGGTGTCCTGGCCAATATTTATCCCGCAATCAACATAACAAAAACAGTTTATCTGGTCATTATCACATTGCTGTTTGTGGGAATTGCTGTGCGGAAGTTGGCTGCCGCGTTTCCCACGTTACGACAATGACTATACTCCAAAACTACTTCATTGGCTATAAAGCGCTTTATAACTGCAAGTCTTTCTTTAAATAAGTGAAAGAACACCTTTTAAATTCTGAAAAAACAGGCACCACATGAATCCTAAGCAATTATGTTTAAAAATATGCAACACATCTCTCACAATGGCACAATCGATAAATGTATCTTCTTATGCATACTGAGACATGCAGACCAGGAATGTCCTTTTTCCAATCCCTGGTACGTGCTGATTATATTGATATCAGCTAAGGCTACAGCGTGGATGCTGCAACCATGGTCAGCATTCTTGAGTTGGTGTTGGGGGCGGGGATGGGGGAAGGGGATTCAGACGTGGTTCTTGTTTTTATTATTATGCAGTAACTCCTGCTGGAAAGAGTGAGGGAAATTTTAACATGGAGCTCATGGGTTTGGGCTAGGGCGTTACATCCAACAGGCTCCGGCCTGCTGACTTTTGCATTTCACTCCAGTGCGTTAGGATGCCTGCACGCAACCTCCGCGGGAGAGGTGGATTGCCAATTACCATATGTTAATCGCTCAATTAGAATGATATTTACACGCACTTTCAAGTTTAATGTCAGGTCGATGGGTTTCTCAGACTTCCTGAAAGTCGCCAGTGAAGGCAAGGCCAGTACGCAACGACAATTGAGGGGGTTGAATCTGCAATAACTACTCAGTACTCAGAGCTGCTTTCTTACCTGCTCGTGGGAAGGGGTTTGTTCACAGTACTTTTCCTGAGAGGTTACTTTCTACATTTTGGAGGTTTTCTCACATACATCAGGATGGGTGGTGCTATGGCTGCCTTTGAAATGACCTCAGAAAAGGGACCAATATGACCACCACCAGCACCAGCCTGCTGTTCGGAGACGTAGCTGGACAGCAGAGAGGGAAGCTGCAGAAGGAACAAGGTGAAGAGCTCAGATCCTCCTCGGACGATTTGAAGGAGATGGAAGATGAGGAGGAAGGTGATGAGGGTAATGGACCCCCAGCTGTTCACATTGCTGTCCAAGATGCCCTAATTAATGCACGTTTCACTTAGGTTGCACCAATCGACCCACGTCAACCTCCCAAACCTGTACCACCCAGAAGGACAAGGGCAGCAGGCGCATGGGAACATCATCACCTCCAAGTGCCCCATCAAGTCACACACCATCCTAACTTGAAAATTAATTGCTGTTCCTTCATCGTCATTGGGTCAAAATCCTGAAACTCCCTCCCTAACAGCACTGTGGGATACCTTCACCACATGGACTGCAGCGGTTCAAGATGGCAGCTCTGCACCATCTTCTCATAATAATAAAAACTTTTATTTATATAGCGCCTTTAACGTAGTAAAATGTCCCAAGGCGCTTCACAGCAATGTTACAAAACAGACAAAACAGATACATTTGACACCGAGCCACAAAAGAAGAAATTAAGGCAGATGACCAAAAGCTTGGTTAAAGAGGTAGGTTTTAAGGAACGTCTTAAAGGAGCAAAGAAGGTAGAGAGGTGGAGAGGTTTATTTAGGGAGGGAGTTCCAGAGCATACGGCCCAAACAGCTGAATGTTGAGCAGTTATAATGAGGGATGTTCAAGAGGGCAGAATTTGAGGAGCACAGACATCTAGTGGGGTTGTGAGGCTGAAAGAGATTACAGAGATAGGATGGGGCAAGTCCATGGAATGATTTGTAAACAAGGATGAGAATTTGAAATTGAGGCGTTGTTTAAGCGGGAGCCAATGTAGGTCAGAAAGCACAGGGGTGATGAGTGATCGTGACAGTGCAAGTTAGTACACGGGCTGCTGAGTTTTGGATGCATTCAAGTTTACATAGTGTAGGCTGTGGGAGGCCAGCCAGGAGTGAGTTGGAGTAGTCAAGTCTAGGGGTAACTGTGTGAGCGCAAGCCCTCATTTCTGAAACGCTTTGCTTTGGCACGGTTTGGAGATATCGAAAGGGTTAAAAGTTGGAAGATTCGAGATTGGATTAAAACAGGATGATTGGATCAAAACAGGCTGCTAGACGATATGGAGCCATTTAGCCATTGAAATGAGTAGCTGGTCATTTATCTGTATGTTAAGTATTTGAGTGTACCTTTGTTACTATGATCTGGTTTGTGTATAGTAGTTCAGAAAGCAGTTAGTTGTGATTTCAGGACAATGCCATTTTGATTCTACATCGTCTGCATGTTAATTGTCTAAATGTACTACACAAAGTTCAAAGGCTTTTTTGGTATAAAGATGAAAGTTTGACACACACACTGGACACTGGACATTCGGAAGGTGTGTGGCTCACAAGTAGCCATTGGAAATCGGAGCAAGCAGAAAGTTGGCTTGTGATGTGTTTGTGTCTCAGTAACTTTCATACTTGGTTTGTATAGTATGAATGTCTGAATAAAAGACCTGATCCTGCCATTACTACAACTGAGTGTGTGTGTAATTCGACGTTTAAAGCAACAAAGCGAAAAGAGCAAGAAAACTGTACAACACATTGGTGACCCCAACGTGATTTTCAAAAGTTCGTTGGCTGAGTTTTTAGAAGAAGGGTTTCCCACACATCAGTTCGAGGGGTAAGCATTCTCTTTGTTGTCATGACTTAAAGGGATCTCCAGTTAGTAATGGGAGGATCAGGGAATATTCCTGCACCTATTTTCTATGTTTCTATGAGGTCCGGTCATTTCTTAATGAATGGATTGAGTCGAACGGGGAAATTACGGGATAGGGTAGAAAATGATGACAGGAGGATGGAGAGAGACATGGCTGTCCTTAGTGGAGAGTGTCCAGTTAAAAAAGATTAAAGTGTTTGGGTTAAAACGTGATAAAAAGAGAAAAGCATTAGTGTTGCAGTGTCTAATGCTGGGGATTCAAAAGTTAGGAGAAGTGGCTGAGGCTAGAGATTGGGAAGTCTCAGAACACAGAGCGCAATTAACAGCAGTGAGTAAAGAAGTAGAGAATTGGCGATTTCAGACATTCGGGGCAGCCAGGACTGTTCTGATGCTGGATCAGCATCTTGCTGATGAACAGAACCGTAATCAAGATCTAGAGAAAGGAATATCTAAGCTGCAGCAGATGGTGGTATTAGGTTGCCCAGCGGAGACAGCAATTGATAAAGCCGGGTGGTATTCGGAGGATTCCCCAGGTCTGAGAGTTGAAAAGGGGATTAAGGGACAGGGAGAATGCCCACCGTTCCCTTCTGCAACTGCTTTGTCTTCTCTGACTTCGGAATCTCGAACCTGTGTGGTACGCGTGGCAATGTTAGGTACGGAGGCAGAGCAGTTAGATGCCTCTTCGGTTCCTCAGACGCTTCACACTCCACAACATTACACACAACTTTCCGGTAATGCGGAGAGTGGGGGAAGCATGTGCAGGCAGACAAGGCGAGAGCAGGATCTTGATTCCTCCACTCCCTGTGGAGCTCGTGAAGGGAACACTAGCTTAAGTGGTTTTGGTGATTCCTGGTATGAGCGAGGAGGGGTAAAGTTACAGGACATGAGAACTATCCTTAGTGAAGTGGGACCTGCACCACTTCAGGATCTTAATAAGTTTGTCCAATGGTGGTGTAATATTCTGGGGTGGTGGCAGTCAGGGAACATATCGGAAAAACAGAGGGTTCACATGATTCTGCGAGCTTTGGGGAATCACCGGGGAAATGTAATAGGTTTTGAAACAACTTCCAGGTCCCTGCTTGGTAGAATAATAGCTGCAATCATTGGTGCTCACTCAGGGCCACAGTTAATAAAGCAGCTTGCATTATTACCAGGGGAAGGACCCAGGGAAGAGGGGGAATGTATATTCCAGTTATGTAAAGGTTTGGGAACTAATTGGATTGCTATCAGCCATTATGGGAATGATACACATAGAGAGATCATTTTGACTCTCCTACCTCCTTCAGTAGTTCTGGAAGTAGATGCCTGGGGCAGGGATGATAGTTTTGATAAATGGTTGGCAGGGTAGAAAGCTTGTATCAGAGCGCTGCAGGCATCCCAGTCATGGAAGTGAGACAGGGGTTACAGCGATGGAAGGCAGAAGGGTCTGAGTGGAAGAATCCCAGGAGGAGTCGCATAAAAGGAGCAGGACCATACCAGGTGGTGTCTGGATCCCGACCCATCAGTTGATAGAGGACAGGGATAGACTGGCTAAAGAATTAGAAAAATTAAAAGAAAAGTTGAAGAATCTGGAAAGAGAAGCTAAGAGTCACAGGCAGAAATGATATCTCGGTTCAGTTGGTGAGGTCAGGGATAGATTCCACAGATGAGGGAAGATTCCTATAGGGCTGCCGTGCTTCAAGCACACATGTCGTTTCTTTAGGACCCTTACTTCAGGATAGTAGTGGCCATACCCTTATCGAGGCATGTGTGGAAGCGCAGCGGAAATGAACACAGGATCCGCTGGACAAATGAAGGTTGAGGTGGTCATGGGGGAGGGAATTCCCCTCTTCACAGACAGTACCCCATCACCCCAGATACACGGGTAGCAGTTACTGAACAGTCAGAGATGAAAGCAGTGGGAGAAGTTTGTTCAGAAGCATTTAAAGTTTCTGTAGGAATGGGCTGTCTCAGAACTGATGGAATGTTCAGTGAAAAGCGCAAATGTGGGAGTTATAAACATGATCTTAAAGGATGTGAAATAGAAGTTGGATTGTGTAAATGTCGAGAGAGGAAATGACAGCAGTTCCGAAGGTTGAACTGACAGAACTCTCAGGACTGGGATTCTCGACTGACTATTCAGCATTTCCGTCATCCTTTACTCTATGTTGTTACACTTCTCCCATAAAGCAGAGAAAATTGTTAAAAACTGTGCAGAGGGCAACAGACTTGGTCGAATACAGCGATTGCGAGTTTACATTTCTGAATGTAAACAGCATGGAATTCAGTAAAAAAAACATCAAAAATTGAAAGTTGACTTAAGTGAAAATGGATATGGTAATCATGCTACTATTTGGAAGAAAGAAATGTGGAAATGGAGTACAAGGTTTCAATAGCTACAGAGTTTGAATCATGCAATTATGGACATTAACCATCACACTGTGGAAATTGAGAACGCTCGCACATCTTTGGATCAGATTGGACATGTAAGCTAGTGGGAGTCATTGTTCAGATGGAGCCCAATGGCAACTGGCATGATGGACACAATGATACACCCAGTTCTTTTGCTGGTGCTGTTTCAATTAATTGTGCTTGTCATTTTGATTTATTACGGATGGTGTGTTCAAAAACAAGGACTACAATGCTGTTGAATGAGTTCAAATGGCCATTCAAATGTTACCCAGATAAGGCCTGCAGAGTGGCAAAGAGAAGTGGGGGAATGTGTGAGCGCAAGCCCTCATTTCTGAAACGCTTTGCTTTGGCACGGTTTGGAGATATCGAAAGGGTTAAAAGTTGGAAGATTCGAGATTGGATTAAAACAGGATGATTGGATCAAAACAGACTGTTAGACGATATGGAGCCATTTAGCCATTAAAATGAGTAGCTGGTCATTTATCTGTATGTTAAGTATTTGAGTGTACCTTTGTTACTATGCAAATAATAATCTGATTTGTGTATAGTAATTCATGACATTGTCTGTATGTTAAGTATTTGAGTGTACCTTTGTTACTATGATCTGGTTTGTGTATAGTAGTTCAGAAAGCAGTTAGTTGTGATTTTAGGACAATGCCATTTTGATTCTACATCGTCTGCATGTTAATTGTCTAAATGTACTATACAAAGTTCAAAGGCTTTTTTGGTATAAAGATGAGAGTTTGACACACACACATTAGATACTGGACACTGGACATTCGGAAGGTGTGTGGCTCACAAATAGCCATTGGAAATCGGAGCAAGCAGAAAGTTGGCTTGTGATGTGTTTGTGTCTCAGTAACTTTCATACTTGGTTTGTATAGTATGAATGAATAAAAGATCTGATCCTGCCATTACTACAACTGAGTGTGTGTGTAATTCGACGTTTAAAGCAACAAAGCGAAAAGAGCAAGAAAACTGTACAACAGTAACAAAGGCGTGAATGAGGGTTTCAGCAGCAGAAGAGCTGAGTCAGGGGCGGAGGCGGGCAATGTTACGGAGTTGGAAAAAGACGGTTTTAGTTTTGCCGCGGATATGTGGCTGGAAACTCATTTTGGGGTCAAATATGATACCTAGGTTATGACCAGTCTTGTTCACCCTCAGATTGATGCTCGGGAGTCAGTGGTTAGGGAACAGTTTGTGGCGGGGACAAAAGATAATGGCTTCAGTCTTCCCAATATTTAATTGGAGAAAATTTCTGCTCATCCAGTCCTGGATGTCAGACAAGCAATCTGATAATTTAGATACCAAGCAGGAGTCGAGAGAAGTGGTGGAGAGATAGAGCTGGGTGTCGTCAGCGTACATGTGGAAACTGACTCCGTGTTTTCGGATGATATCGCCAAGGGGCAGCTTATGGATGAGAAATAAGAGGGGGCCAAGGACTGATCCTTGGGGTCACCAGAGGTAATGATGCGGGAGTGGGAAGAGAAGCCATTGCAGGAGATTTTCTGACTACGATTAGATAGATAAGAATGGAACCAGGCGAGTGCAGTCCCACCCAGCTGGATGATGGTTGGGAGGCGTTGGAGGAGGATGGAGTGGTCAACTGTGTCAAAGGCAGCAGACAGATCCAGAGGGACGAGGAGGGATAGTTTACCTTTGTCACACTCACAAAGAATGTCATTTGTGACTTTGATGAGAGCCATTTTGGTATTGTGGCAGAGGCGAAAACCAGATTGAAGGGATTTAAACATTGAATTCATGGAAAGATGGGCATGGATTTGAGAGGTGCCAACACATTCAAGGTTTAGAGGAAAGGGAGGTTGGAGATGGGTTGATAGTTAGCCAGCAAAGTGGGGTCAAGGGTTATTGTTTTTGAGGAGCGGGGTAATGACAGCAGATTTAAAGGAGAGGAGAACAGTACCTGAGGACAGAGAACTGTTAACAATGTCAGCTAACATGGGAGCCAAAAAAGGAAGTTGGGTGGTCAGCAGTTTAGTGGGAATAGGGTCAAGAGAGCAGGAAGTGGTTCTCATGGACACGTGAGTCCGGGGATCAGCAGAGGCCTATTAAAGGCCGCGAGAGGCAGCGGGAGTTCGTGGTCGCTGAGGCGTGAGTCCGGGGATCAATAGAGGCCTATAAAAGGCCGCGAGAGGCAGCGGGAGTGCGTGGTCACCGAGGCGTGAGTCCGGGGATCAGCAGAGGCCTATAAAAGGCCGCGAGAGGCAGCGGGAGTTCGTGGTCACCGAGGCGTGAGTCCAGGGATCAGCAGAGGCCTATAAAAGGCCGCGAGAGGCAGCGGGAGTTCGTGGTCGCTGAGGCGTGAGTCCGGGGATCAACAGAGGCCTATAAAAGGCCGCGAGAGGCAGCGGGAGTTCGTGGTCGCTGAGGCGTGAGTCCGGGGATCAGAAGAGGCCTATAAAAGGCCGCGAGAGGCAGCGGGAGTGCGTGGTCACTGAGGCGTGAGTCCGGGGATCAGCAGAGGCCTATAAAAGGCCGCGAGAGGCAGCGGGAGTTCGTGGTCACTGAGGCGTGAGTCCGGGGTTCAGCAGAGGCCTATTAAAGGCCGTGAGGGGCAGCGGGAGCTCGTGGTCACTGAGGCGTGAGTCCGGGGATCAGCAGAGGCCTATAAAAGGCCGCCAGAGGCAGCGGGAGTTCGTGGTCACTGAGGCGTGAGTCCGGGGATCAGCAGAGGCCTATAAAAGGCCGCCAGAGGCAGCGGGAGTTCGTGGTCACCGAGGCGTGAGTCCGGGGATCAGCAGAGGCCTATAAAAGGCCGAGAGAGGCAGCAGGAGTTCGTGGTCACTGAGGCGTGGGTCCGGGGATCAGCAGAGGCCTATAAAAGGCGTCCTTGTGCAGCTACAGGGAGAAGGCAAAAAGAAGTGGAAAGAAACAGAAAGGTGACGTCACAGCCTAGGGGGTAAGTGATTGGCTGGTGATTGGTGAGTAGCTTTTCTTTTTCTTTTTTATATCAGTCAGTAACTTTTAACATTGTTGTTGCCAATTTAAGTGTATCTAAGGGTTAAGTCATGGCAGGAGAGCTCTGTCGGGTGTTATGCTCCTCCTGTACCATGTGGGAACTCAGGGACACTTCCGGTGTCCCTGACGACTACGTGTGCGGGAAGTGTATCCGCCTCTAGCTCCTGACGGACCGTGTTGCGGAATTGGAACTGAGGGTGGATTCACTCTGGAGCATCCACGATGCTGAGAATGACGTGAGTAGCACGTGTAGCGAGTTGGTCTTACCGAAGGAGAAGGGTCCACAGCCAGATAGGGAATGGAAGACTAGCAGGAAAAGTAGTGCAAGGAAGGTAGTGCAGGGGTCCCCTGTGGTCATCCCCCTGCAAAACAGATATACTGCTTTGAGTGCTGTTGGGGGGGATGACTCATCAGGGGAGGGCAGCAGCAGCCAAGTTCATGGCACCGTGGCTGGCTCTGTTGCACAGGAGGGCAGGAAAAAGAGTGGGAGAGCGATAGTGATAGGGGATTCAATTGTGAGGGGAATAGATAGCCGTTTCTGCGGCCGCAACCGAGACTCCAGGATGGTATGTTGCCTCCCTGGTGCAAGGGTCAAGGATGTCTCGGAGCGGGTGCAGGACATTCTAAAAAGGGAGAGAGAATAGCCAGTTGTTGTGGTGCACATTGGTACCAAAGACATAGGTAAAAAAAAGGGATGAGGTCCTACGAAACGAATTTAAGGAGCTTGGAGCTAAATTAAAAAGTAGGACCTCAAAAGTAGTAATCTCGTGATTGCTACCAGTGCCACATGCAAGTCAGAGTAGGAATCGCAGGATAGCGCAGATGAATACGTGGCTTGAGCAGTGGTGCAGCAGGGAGGGATTCAAATTCCTGGGGCATTGGAACCGGTTCTGGGGGAGGTGGGACCAGTACAAACCGGACGGTCTGCACCTGGGCAGGACAGGAACCAATGTCTTAGGGGGAGTGTTTGCGAGTGCTGTTGGGGAGGAGTTAAACTAATATGGCAGGGGGATGGGAACCAATGCAGGGAGACAGAGGGAAACAAAAAGGAGGCAAAAGCAAAAGACAGAAAGGAGACGAGGAAAAGTGGAGGGCAGAGAAACCCAAGGCAAAGAACAAAAAGGGCCACTGTACAGCAAAATTCTAAAAGGACAAAGGGTGTTAAAAAAACAAGCCTGAAGGCTTTGTGTCTTAATGCATGGAGTATCCGCAATAAGGTGGATGAATTAACTGTGCAAATAGATGTTAACAAATATGATGTGATTGGGATTACGGAGACGTGGCTCCAGGATGATCAGGGCTGGGAACTCAACATCCAGGGGTATTCAACATTCAGGAAGGATAGAATAAAAGGAAAAGGAGGTGGGGTAGCATTGCCGGTTAAAGAGGAGATTAATGCAATAGTTAGGAAAGACATTAGCTTGGATGATGTGGAATCTATATGGGTAGAGCTGCAGAACACCAAAGGGCAAAAAACGTTAGTGGGAGTTGTGTACAGACCTCCAAACAGTAGTAGTGATGTTGGGGAGGGCATCAAACAGGAAATTATGGGTGCATGCAATAAAGGTGCAGCAGTTATAATGGGTGACTTTAATATGCACATAGATTGGGCTAGCCAAACTGGAAGCAATGTGGTGGAGGAGGATTTCCTGGAGTGCATAAGGGATGGTTTTCTAGACCAATATGTCAAGGAACCAACTAGGGGGGAGGCCATCTTAGACTGGGTGTTGTGTAATGAGAGAGGATTAATTAGCAATCTCATTGTGCGAGGCCCCTTGGGGAAGAGTGACCATAATATGGTGGAATTCTGCATTAGGATGGAAAATGAAACAATTAATTCAGAGACCATGGTCCAGAACTTAAAGAAGGGTAACTTTGAAGGTATGAGGCGTGAATTGGCTAGGATAGATTGGCGAATGATACTTAAGGGGTTGACTGTGGATGGGCAATGGCAGACATTTAGAGACCGCATGGATGAACTACAACAATTGTACATTCCTGTCTGGCGTAAAAATAAAAAAGGGAAGGTGGCTCAACAGTGGCTATCAAGGGAAATCAGGGATAGTATTAAAGCCAAGGAAGTGGCATACAAATTGGCCAGAAATAGCAGCCAAACCGGGGACTGGGAGAAATTTAGCAGAGGAGGACAAAGGGTTTGATTAGGGCAGGGAAAATGGAGTACGAGAAGAAGCTTGCAGGGAACATTAAGGCGGATTGCAAAAGTTTCTATAGATATGTGAAGAGAAAAAGATTAGTAAAGACAAACGTAGGTCCCCTGCAGTCAGAATCAGGAGAAGTCATAACGGGGAACAAAGAAATGGCAGACCAATTGAACAAGTACTTTGGTTCGGTATTCACAAAGGAGGACACAAACAACCTTCCGGATATAAAAGGGGTCAGAGGGTCTAGTAAAGAGGAGGAACTGAGGGAAATCTTTATCAGTTGGGAAATTGTGTTGGGGAAATTGATGGGATTGAAGGCCGATAAATCCCCAGGGCCTGATGGACTGTATCCCAGAGTACTTAAGGAGGTGGCCTTGGAAATAGCGGATGCATTGACAGTCATTTTCCAACATTCCATTGACTCTGGATCAGTTCCTATCGAGTAGAGGGTAGCCAATGTAACCCCACTTTTTAAAAAAGGAGGGAGAGAGAAAACAGGGAATTATAGACCGGTCAGCCTGACCTCAGTAGTGGGTAAAATGATGGAATCAATTATTAAGGATGTCATAGCAGCGCATTTGGAAAGAGGTGACATGATAGGTCCAAGTCAGCATGGATTTGTGAAAGGGAAATCATGCTTGACAAACCTTCTGGAATTTTTTGAGGATGTTTCCAATAAAGTGGACAAGAGAGAACCAGTTGATGTGGTATATTTGGACTTTCAGAAGGCTTTTGACAAGGTCCCACACAAGAGATTAATGTGCAAAGTTAAAGCACATGGGATTGGGGGTAGTGTGCTGACGTGGATTGAGAACTGGTTGTCAGACAGGAAGCAAAGAGTAGGAGTAAATGGGTACTTTTCAGAATGGCAGGCAGTGACTAGTGGGGTACCGCAAGGTTCTGTGCTGGGGCCCCAGCTGTTTACATTGTACATTAATGATTTAGACGAGGGGATTAAATGTAGTATCTCCAAATTTGCGGATGACACTCAGTGTGAGCTGCGAGGAGGATGCTATGAGGCTGCAGAGTGACTTGGATAGGTTAGGTGAGTGGGCAAATGCATGGCAGATGAAGTATAATGTGAGGTTATCCACTTTGGTGGTAAAAACAGAGAGTCAGACTATTATCTGAATGGTGACAGATTAGGAAAAGGGGAGGTGCAACGAGAACTGGGTGTCATGGTACATCAGTCATTGAAGATTGGCATGCAGGTACAGCAGGCGGTTAAGAAAGCAAATGGCATGTTGGCCTTCATAGCGAGGGGATTTGAGTACAGGGGCACGGAGGTGTTGCTACAGTTGTACAGGGCCTTGGTGAGGCTACACCTGGAATATTGTGTACAGTTTTGGTCTCCTCACCTGAGGAAGGACATTCTTGCTATTGAGGGAGTGCAGCGAAGGTTCACCAGACTGATTCCCGGGATGGTGGGACTGACCTATCAAGAAAGACTGGATCAACTGGGCTTGTATTCACTGGAGTTCAGAAGAATGAGAGGGGACCTCATAGAAACGTTTAAAATTCTGACGGGTTTAGACAGGTTAGATGCAGGAAGAATGTTCCCAATGTTGGGGAAGTCCAGAACCAGGGGTCACAGTCTAAGGATAAGGGGTAAGCCATTTAGGACCGAGATGAGGAGAAACTTCTTCACCCAGAGAGTGGTGAACCTGTGGAATTCTCTACCACAGAAAGTAGTTGAGGCCAATTCACTAAATATATTCAAAAGGGAGTTAGATACAGTCCTTACTACTAGGGGGATCAAGGGGTCTGGCGAGAAAGCAGGAAGGGGGTACTGAAGTTGCATGTTCAGCCATGAACTCATTGAATGGCGGTGCAGGCTAGAAGGGCTGAATGGCCTACTCCTGCACCTATTTTCTATGTTTCTATGTTTCTATGGACAAGATGTGTTTGGAGAGATAAAGAGGGGAGATCAAAGAGAAACTAGGGAAAGATGTGTGTTTAGGGCAATTAGGGATGGGCAATAAATGCTGGCCCTGCCAGTGATGCCCACGTTCCATGAACAAATAAAATAAAAATAAATAATGTCACAAGCACATGCAACAGCCCCTCTTTCCTCTCCCAGCTGACGCCACTGATACAAAGCAGTCCTGCAAACAACCAACCACCCTTGAACATCCTCCATTGGTCCCAATCAATTCATATCTTCCCATTCATCATCAAAAACGTTAAAAATAGACTTGCCACCCAGCACCCATGAATGGACAAAATGGGAAAGTGGTACAAAATAATATTTGTGCGAACTAACTAAAGAACAGAAACTTAACAATGCAACATATTCTCATACACCCATGTGCATACCATTCTGCAACTACACAGCCTTCCTTTGCCTTCCTGCTCCTACGTGTTGCAGCCCCTGTGGCATGAGCAGAGGTAGAGACAGCTTGCTCAGAACCATGCTCTGACTGCTGAGATGTTCTTGGCCAACATCCTCTGGGTTTTGGAGCTCATGAGGGCCCCACCAAAGACTGCTCCACCTGCACCTGTGCAGGGGCAGACTCGGCCATCAGGAGATGAGGCAGAATATGGGCTACAGACTGAGAGGGGGTGGGCGATGGGTGAGAAATGGAAGCACTTTGAGTGGAGTCTCCATTTCCATGTCCCCTTTCACCATCATCCCTCTCATAGGGCAGCCACATTTCACTGTTACCACCATGGAGAGAAAATGTTGGTGCAAATCAGTGCGGCATTGTAAGGCTAAAGCCAAGGTTAAGGTATCTATCATCTAACAAAATCAGATTATCTGGTTATCATCACATTGCTGTTTGTGGGAGCTCGCTTGTGTGCAAATTGGCTGCCGCATTTTCTACATTACAAAAGTGACTACATTTCAAAAGTACTTCATTAGCTGTAAAGTGCTTTGAGATGTCCGGTGATCATGAAAGGTGCTATGTAAATGCAATCCTTCCTTCCTTCCTTCCTTCCTTCCTTCCTTCCTTCCTTCCTTCCTTCCTTCCTTCCTTCCTTCCTTCCTTCCTTCCTTCCTTCCTTCCTTCCTTCCTTCCTTCCCTTCCCTTCCTTTCCCTTCCTTTCCTTTCCTTTCCTTTCCTTCCCTTCCTTACCTCCCTACCTCCCTCTCTGTTGATTGCCGCTTTTCATGTTCCATGGAGTTGTCCACTCTATCCATGTAAGAAGACATCATCGCAATGCCCCGTGACATCAATCCACTCTTGTGGCAGACTCCTCCATTCTCTCTACAATCGTGGTGAGTCTGCTTGGAAGGCTTGTCAGAGCAAAGTACATTGTCTGTTGTTGCTCAATGACTCTCCTTTTCATCGACGGACCTCGGTACAGCGTCTGTGTCCAGCTGATCAGAGATTGGATAGGGCCGTGTCCTCTGAAGCAGGAACTTTCCACAGCTGTCCCTGACTCCACCATCTGCTCTTGCTCACTTGTGAAATGTGAGTCACCAAGTGAAGACCCAATTATCTGCCTACATGGTCCCACTGAAGTGCGAGTATGTGAGCTGGTGCCTGGTACGCATGAGTCCTATGATGGTGCACCCTCGGAAGGACTCAGCTCCTCTGAGAAATTGTTGTTGGCAACCTCCACTGACTTCTGCTGTATGCGTGAAAGCTCTGTGGGAGATAAAATACATGAATTAGTCCTGGCAAGGTAAGAATATGTTGCAAGTTATCATTATGCAAATGATCATATTTCACTCGCTGTTGACATCAAGTCAACATGACTGAGTGCTGTATGATATGTGGGTTGCTAATATTTAATTGTGTCACCAGGTAGCTGGGCGCTCCTGTCTCCCCATCTCCGACGGTCAGGGACACCGAAACTTAATTGATTTCTAGCGACCTCTCCTCTGCGCTTGTCAGTTGTGAGATGTTTGCAGGACCACCTCAGTTCACTCCCCCCCCCCCCCTCCCCCTTGTGTTCTGTGCTCTCTTTTTCTGCAAAGAGGGAAAGAACAGACCAATGAGTGCATGTAATGGCATGTGTTCAGCTGATGGACGGAGTGCACTTGGTGAGGGTGAATATCAGGGAGAGGCATGGAATTGCATAAGGATGAGGGTGAGTGTCAGTGGTGGATGGATAGATGGTGATGCAAGGAAGTGCATAGACAAAGGGGACACCTGCAAGGTAAGCGGATGTGAGAAGTGATGTGATGCAGTAGACTTGAGACGGCAGAGTAAGAGGTTTGGGTTGATGCGCACAGCAGGATGTAGGCGAATGTGCCACTGTACTCACCTTTCCTGACCTAGTTAGGGTTATACAAAAAGAGAGTATGCAGGTACAGCAATTAATCTCGAAGGCAAATGGAATGTTGGCCTTTATTGAAAGGGGGATAGAGTATAAAAGCAGAGAAGTCCTGCTACAACTGTACAGGCTAGTGGTGAGGCCACACCTGGAGTACTGCATACTGATTTGGTCTCCATATTTAAGGAAGTATACTTGCATTGGAGGCTGTTCAGAGAAGGTTCACTCGGGTTGATTCCGGAGATGAGGGGGTTGACGTATGAGGATAGTTGAGTAGGTTGGGCCTATACACATTGGCGTTCAGAAGAATGAGAGGTGATCTTACTGAAACTTGTAATATAATGAGGGGGCTCGACAAGGTGGATGGAGAGAGGATATTTCCACTCATAGGGGAAACTAAAACTAGGGGACATAGTCTTAGAATAAGGGGCCACCTATTTAAAACTGATAAGAAATTTCTTCTCTCAGAGGGTTGTAATTCTATGGAATTCTCTGCCCCGGAGAGCTGTGGAGATTGGGTCATTGAATATAGTTAAGGTGGAGATAGACAGATTTTTGAGTGACAAGGGAGTGAAGGGTTATGTGGAGCGGGCAGGGAAGTGGAGCTGAGCCCATGATAGATCAGCCATGGTCTTATTGAATGGAGTCAAATGGCCTACTCCTGCTCCTATTTCTTATATTCTTATGTTCTTATTAAACTGGTTCCTGCACTGTACCCAGGAGAGTGGCACTACACTTCTGTTGCTCACCTCCTAGGCAACCTCCAGCCATATCTTCTAGCCATACAACAAGGTAGGCATCAGTGAACCATGTCACAGCCTCTGAACGTCTCCAATTCATTCTGGAACTTCCTCATCACTTCTTCCAAAATCCAACTCCTCCAAATTGCATCTTTGGATTGGCCCTTTAAATACTGGAGTTGAGATCGCATCATGCGGGTCGCCATCACACCGTTGCCGCAAATTGGACGGCAAACCCAGAAGTAAAATGATAATGAGGTGGCTGACTTAAAAAGTCACGGACAGACGCGCTGAACTTATTTCTGGGTTTCGCATGCGATATCGGATCGCCTGCTCCTACCGCCTCTCTCCGTTAATATCGAGGCCAGTGTGTGTGCTTAGAAGTTGGATGAACATTGGATTTTGCTCAGCTGTGATGCCCCATATGTTTCATGAAGTATTGCTGGAATACCAGTGCCCATTGGGACTGCAACGACGCCATGCGTCAGTCCTTTCACTCACGTTGAATCACTCCAAAGTCTGAGAACCATTATCCTCACAATTATTCTGCATTACATTGATGTGATTATATTACATCTCCCTTATTCTACTCTTAACTAAGTATTAAGATGCCCAAGTTACGGCCTATGAGAAACACCTTGGCTTGAATTTTCATGGGTTCTCCTGATTGCCTGCCATAATAGCGACGGAAGATTTGCAGAAATCCAGAGAAACATTGCAAATGTTGTTTCTCCGAGGTTTCCGCAGATCTCTGCCATGGTTATGGCAGACGATCAGGAGAACCCCAACAAAAATTCAACCCTCCTGCTTTATTTGCACACTGCCAAAGTCATCTGTTTTTGCGTAAAATATGTTGCCTTATTTTATATGTATGAATGCTTTGCTGTATTTGGAAAACTGCATGTGGTATTTAGAATCACCTGCTGTGTGCCCCACTACCTGTTCTGCAGTTTTAGAGTGATAGCAAAATGTTAAGGGTAAAACTTTTAAGTGTGTCCATCACTGTATTAGGAGGGAATAACAAACATAATCTTAAAAAATGGAGGTTATTGCCAAATCAGAAGATTCATACAGTTTCATCTAATGATCTATAGTTAGGACAAAATTCCTCTTTCAATATCCTTGTTAACTTATTACTTGCCATGCTTTTCTTTCTCCAGTGTAGTACAGTTGCCAAAGTCTCATCACCGAGAGCATGCAGAAAACAGGCGCAGACAGTGGAAAGAGCTTGCGGCAAACCAGTCCCACCCACCCTTTCCTTCAACGATTGTCTGTCCCACCTGTGACAGGGACTGTAATTCCCATATTGGACTGTTCAGTCACCTAAGAATTCATTTTTAGATTGTAAGCAAGTCTTCCTCGATTTCGAAGGACTGCCTATGATGATGACAGTTGCCAGAATGCTCTTGCTGGAGCAGTATTACCATGAGTATTTTAAGCTGATTCTGTTTTAAATAAATACTATTATCAGATTCGGACTGTTATTGTGAAGGATAACAAGAGGAACAAATGTATTCGAGAAACATGGTTACCCAGTTGTGTACAAGACAAGTAGCCTCATCACAATAAATATGTTTATACAATGTAATCTTGGGCACAGTCTCAGTTTATTTTATCACTACTAATGTTGCTTTGTTTAAGAGCAACACTTTAAAACAAACAACACAGCCCTTCAAATTATACAGTGTTTGAAGATTAGTGTATGAACACTCAACTGTATTATTTTTGCAATTACTTGGTCCACAATCTTATTGGGTGAATACTCTGTTAGCTTAAAATAAACAGGTTAAGTGGCAGACAAAGGAACTGCAAATGAACGCATTAACTAACTGTGCTCTAACCTTCCGCGTACTGTAGTTCGATGACAGAGGATGGGATGACCTTGGATCTAGCCTGGAGGCGACGAACGTTGAACAGATTCCCATTGATTTTATAGTTGAGTTCCACATGTTGAGAGTGAGATGGAGCCTTGTAGTGAGGAAGATCGAGAAGAGTTTTGGCGTGATGACGCAGCCCTGCTTGACCCCAGTCAGGACGTGGATTGGGTCTGTGATGGATCCATTGGTCAGGATCACGGCCTGCATGTCGTCGCGGAGTAGGTGGAGGATGGTGACAAACCCCAGCCGAAATGGAGGAGGACGCTCCATAATCCCTCACGGTTGACAGTGTCAAAGGCCTTTGTGAGGTCAAAGAAGGCCATGTACAAGGGTTGGTGCTATTCCCTGCACTTCTCTAGTAGTTGTCGCGTAGTTAAAGCAAGCGCTCTATTCGGAACTCCTACACGGCAAGCAAGCCCCAGGTGGACAGAGGAAACATTTCAAGGACACCCTCAAAACCTCCTTGATAAAGTGCAACACCCCCATCAGCACATGGGAATCCCTGGCCCAAGACTGCCCTAAGTGGAGGAAGAGCATCCGGGAGGGTGCTGAGCTCCTCGAGTCTCATCGGCGAGAGCATGCAGAAAGCAAACGCAGATAGCGGAAGGAGCGTGCGGCAAACCAGACTACCCATCCACCCTTTCCTGCAACCGCTGTCTGTCCCACCTGTGACAGAGATTATAATTCCCGGATTGGACTGTAGTCACCTGAGAACTCACTTTTAGAGTGGAAGCTTAACTTCCTCGATTCCGAGGGATTACCTATGATGATGAACCTTCACCCAGTGCAATTTCTAGGCTAAATTACCAAAGATATCCTTTTACTTAAAGAAACAAAGGGGACGAAATTGCCCCGTGCCCCCGTCCGGGGACATTAGCCTTCCGGGCCCGGGTCAGTTAATGCCCAGCCAGGAAGTCCTGCCCCTGGCGTAGAATAGCCCTTTGTGCCCCTCAGACGAGGTGGAGCGCTGTTTCAGGGGCTCCGTGGCGTTTCAGGGGGTCTTCTGAAGTCAGCGCCGCGCAGAAGAGGTCAGCGCTACGTGAAAGCTCCGCCTAGCGTTGACGCACCACAATGCCCCACCCCTTCAGTTAAAGGGGAGGGCCACTGCGGAATCTGTATGGCCCTTTGGTGGTCACCACTGGGCCACCAGGGACAATCTCGACTGGGCCACTGGCCCGGCACCCAAAGAGGAGTGCTGGGCTGCATGATGATGGCTTGGTCGAGACAAAAAGAAATGGTGGCCCAAGACACACACAGCCTTCCCTTTAAGGGCAGATGTCAGCGTTCCGCTGAGGCACTTCAACGCCTCACTACTTCAATTAAAGGGGCGGGTCGCTGCACACTCTGCACGGCCTCTGATGGGTTCCACTGGGCCACCAGGGCCAGCAGCCCGGCACCCAGGACGGAGTGCCGGGCTGCACGATGGCGGTCCGGACCACGCTAGGGCCGCCATCATTGAGCTGACCTGAGAGTCGGCCGACAAAATAAGATGCCAACCCGGGGCGCTGGCGCCCTCCCCTTTAATCAGAGCCCCGAGAGCAGATGTTGGCCAGCTTTGCAACCTGGGCAATTACCCGGGATGTGGTAGCCCTCCCTCCCTCAGGCGAAAATGATCTTGCACCGAGGCGCTAACGGGGCTATAAAAAGGGGCAATTTCTTGTTGCATGGGATGTCAAGACAGGGTCAAATTTCATCATTATTATCCTCATTATCATCATAGGCAGTCCCTCGGAATCGAGGAAGACTTGCTTCCACTTCCAAAGTGAGTTCTTTGATGGCTGAACAGTCCGAAACGAGAGCCACAGACCCTGTTACAGGTGGGACAGACATTGGTCGAGGGAAGGGGTCAGTGGGGCTGGTTTTCCGCACGTTCCTTCCGCTGCCTGCGCTTGGCCTCTTCATGCTCTTTGCGTTGAGACTCAAAGAGCTCAACGCCCTCCCGGATGTACTTTCTCCACCTCGGGCGGTCTTTAACCAGGGTCTCCCAGGTGTCAGTGATGATGTTGCATTTTACCAGGGAGGCTTTGAGGGTGTCCTTATAACGTTTCCGTTGTCCTCCTTTGACTCGTTTACCAGGAAGGAGCTCCGCATAAAGCATTTGCTTAGGGAGTCTCGTATCTGGCATGTGAACTATGTGGTCTGCCCAGCGAAGCTTCAATACTGGTGATGTTAGCCTGGTCGAGGACACTGATGTTGGTGTGCCTGTCCTCCCAGGAAATTTGCAGGATCTTGCGGAGACATTGTTGGTGATATATCTCCAGCGACTTGAGGTGCCTTCTATACATTGTCCATGTCTCAGATCCATACAGGAGGGCGGGAATTACTACAGCGCTGTAGACCATGAGCTTGGTGGTAGATCCTCATTATACTGTACAACAACAACAATTTGCACTTATATAGTGCCTTTAGTGTAGTCAAACATCCCAAGGCGCTGCACCAGAGCGTTATCAAACAAAATTTGACACCGAGCCACGTAAAGAGATATTGGGACAGATAACCAAAAACTTGGTCAAAAAGGTAGTTTTTAAGAAGCGTCTTAAAGAAGGAGAGGTAGTGAGGCAGAGAGGTTTAGGGAGGGAATTCCAGAGCTTAAGGTCTAGGCAACTGAAGGCATGGCCACCGATGGTAGAGCGATTAAAATCGGGGACACGCAAGAGGCCAGAATTGGAGGAGCGCGGAGATCTTTGAGGGTTGGACGGCTGGAGGAAGTTAAAGAGATACGGACGAATGAGGCCATGGAGGGATTTGAATGTGGGGATGAGAAATTTAAAATGGAGATGTTGCCGGATCAGGAGCCAAATTAGGTAAGCGAGCACAGGGGTAATGGGCCAATGGGAGTTTTTTCCAGTTGGTAAAGGAGCAGCAGAATTTTGAATGAGCTCAAGTTTATGTACACACATAGAAACATAGAAACATAGAAAATAGGTGCAGGAGTAGGCCATTCGGCCCTTCGAGCCTGCACCACCATTCAATAAGATCATGGCTGAAGATTCACCTTAGTACTCTTTTCCTGCTTTCTCTCCAGACCCCTTGATCCCTTTAGCCATACGGGTTATATCTAACTCCCTCTTGAATATATCCAACAAACTGGCATCAACAACTCTCTGCGGTAGGGAATTCCACAGATTAACAACTCTCTGAATGAAGAAGTTTCTCCTCATCTCAGTCCTAAATGGCTTACTCCTTATCCTTAAACCGTGTCCCCTGGTTCTGGACTTCCCCAACATCGGGAACATTCTTCCTGCATCTAACCTGTCCAGTCCCATCAGAATTTTATGTTTCTATGAGATCCCCTCTCATTCTTCTAAACTCCAGTGAATACAGGCCCAGTCGATCCAATCTCTCCCCATATGTCAGTCCTGCCATCCCAGGAATCAGTCTGGTGAACCTTCGTTGCACTCCCTCAATAGCAAAACGCCCTTCCTCAGATTAGGAGACCAAAACTGAACACAATATTCCAGGTGAGGCCTCACCAAGGCCCTGTACAACTGCAGTAAGACGTCCCTGCTCCTAATCTCAAATCCCCAAGCTATGAAGGCCAACAAACCATTTGCCTTCTTCACGACCTGCTGTACCTGCATGCCAACTTTCAACGACTGATGTACCACGACACCCAGGTCTCGTTGCACCTTCCGTTTTCCTAATCTGATGCTATTCAGATAATATTCTGCCTTTGTGTTTTTGCCACCAAAGTGGATAACCTCACATTTATCTACATTATACTGAATCTGCCATGCATTTGCCCGCTTACCCAACCTGTCCAAGTCACCCTACAGCCTCTTAGCATCCTCCTCACAGCTCACACCACCACCCAGCTTAGTGTCATCTGCAAATTGGAGATATTACATTTAATTCCGTCATCTAAATCATTGATGTATATTGTAAATAGCTGGGGTCCCAGCACTGAGCCCTCCGGCACCCTACTAGTCACTGCCTACCATTCTGAAAAGGACCCGTTTATCCCGACTCTCTGCTTCCTGTCTGCCAACCAGTTCTCTATCCACATCAGTACATTACCCCCAATACCATGTGCTTTAATTTTGCACACCAATCTCTTGTGTGGAACCTTGTCAAAAGCCTTTTGAAAGTCCAAATACACCACATCCACTGGTTCTCCCTTGTCCACTCTACTAGTTACATCCTCAAAAAATTCTAGAAGATTTGTCGCGCATGCTTTCCCTTTCATAAATCCATGCTGACTTGGACCGATCCTGTCACTGCTCTCCAAATGTGCTGCTATTTCATCTTTAATAATTGATTGCAATATTTTCCCTACTACTGATGTCAGGCTAACCGTTGCATAATTACCCATTTTCTTTCTCCCTCCTTTTTTAAAAAGTGGTGTGATATTAGCTACGCTCCAGTCCACAGGAACTGATCCAGAGTCGATAGACTGTTGGAAAATTATCACCAATACATCCACTATTTTTCGGGCCGCTTCCTTAAGTACTCTGGGATGCAGACTATCAGGCCCCGGGGATTTATCGGCCTTCAATCCCATCAATTTCCCTAACACAATTTCCCGCCTAATAAGGATTCCCTCCAGTTCCTCCTTCTCACTAGACCCTCGGTCCCCTAGTATTTCCGGAAGGTTATTTGTGTCTTCCTTCATGAAGACAGAACCAAAGTATTTGTTCAACTACTCTGCCATTTCTTTGTTCCCCATTTTAAATTCACCTGATTCTGACTGCACTAATATTTTTCTCTTCACATATCTATAGAAGCTTTTGCAGCCAGTTTATATGTTCCCAGCAAGCTTCCTCTCATACTCTATTTTCCCCCTCCTAATTAAACCCTTTGTCCTCCTCTGCTGAATTCTAAATTTCTCCCAGTCCTCAGGTTTGCTGCTTTTTCTGGCCAATTTATATGCCTCTTCCTTGGATTTAACACTATCCTTAATTTCCCTTGTTAGCCACGGTGAGCCACCTTTCCGATTTTATTTTTACTTGAGACAGGGATGTACAATTGTTGGAATTCATCCATGTGATCTTTAAATGTTTGCCATTGCCTATCCACCGTCAACCCTTTAAGTATCATTCGCTAGTCTAGTCTAGCCAATTCACGTCTCATGCCATTGAAGTTACCTTTCCTTAAGTTCAGGACCCTCGTCTCTGAATTAACTGTGTCACTCTCCACCTTAATAAAGAATTCTACCATATTATGGTCACTCTTCCCCAAGGGGTCTCACACAACAAGATTGCTAATTAGTCCTTTCTCATTACACATCACCCAGTCTAGGATGGGCAGCTCTCTAGTTGGTTCCTCGACATATTGGTCTAGAAAACCATCCCTAATACACTCCAGGAAATCTTCCTCCACTGTATTGCTACCAGTTTGGTTAGCCCAATCTATATATAGACTAAAGTCGCCCATGATAACTGCTGTACCTTTATTGCACGCATCCCTAATTTCTTGTTTGATGCTGTCCCCAACCTCACTACTACTGTTTGGTGGTCTGTACACAATTCCCACTAGCATTTTCTGCCCTTTGGTATTCCGCAGCTCCACCTATACAGATTCCACATCCTCCAAGCTAATGTCCTTCCTTACTATTGCGTTAATTTCCTCATTAACCAGCAACGCTACTCCACCTCCTTTTCCTTTCTGTCTATCCTTCCTGAATGTTGAATACCCCTGGATGTTGAGTCCCCAGCCTTGGTCACCCTGGAGCCATGTCTCCGTGATGCCAATTATATGTTATTCGTTAATTGCTGCCTGCGTAGTTAATTCATCCACCTTATTACGAATACTCCTCGCATTGAGGCACAGAGCCTTCAGGCTTGTCTTTTTAACATTTAGAATTTTGCTGTAATGTGGCCCTTTTTGATTTTTGCCTTGAGTTTCTCTGCCCTCCACTTTTACTTTTCTTCTTTCTATCTTTTGCTTCTGCCCCCATTCTACTTCCCTCTGTCTCGCTGCATAGGTTCTCATTCCCCTGCCACATGAAGAAAAAAATGAGAATTATTTATGTTATGTGTAACGTGTTTCTGTCGGCTGTCAGGGTCTTGGGTGAAATGAGTTTGGGAATGTCTCAACCAAGATTTTAGTAGAGTCAAGATTATAGCACAAAAGTGCATACTTCAGGACACATTGGTAGTGAATTGACAATCTAACTCTGGCAGATGATAGGAATAACTGATATTCTAACCTGGGCACGTAGAAAATGCATTGGAATGTGATAGGGAAGTATATCTGTTTGACTGGAATGAGAACCGATTTAGTATTTTTATAGTGACTTCAAGAATTCAATTGCACCTTTTTTGGCATAAAATAAAATTAATATAGGGTTCAATATTCCCCAATGCCATTTTTTGGCATATTACGAGAGTTATGCCTATTTTTTTGGGCCTGACTACTCCAAAAAAATAACTTGCAAGTTTCCCCACTCTAATTTTCAAAATTGGTACAGCGCATCCTATCCTTTAGCTTTGGGGGGTGGAGCCTAATGTCTGCGTCGAAAAAATGATGCCCCCCACCTTCTGTGCATGCGTGGGAAAAAAAAGTGAGTTTTTTATGTGACTGCTATGGGCGCGCATGCCCAGTACAGTTCCCGGCCTCCATTTTTAAAGAGCCAGTTGTGTGCGAGAACTGTGTGAGAACTTTAGTTCTCAGTGGTGGAAAAATCGGAGCTGCAATATGCAACACGGCTCAAGGACCAAAAATTTCTCACAGGACAAAGTGGAGGCACTAGTTAATGTAATTGAGGTCAGATGGCATGAGCTGGATACCAGCAGAGGTCACATAAAAGTTTCACCAAAAGAAATGAAGAAACGCTGGAACCAACTTGCAGAAGATTACAGTACAATGGTGGCCGCCCCGAGGTCTGGAGGCCAGTGCAAAAGAAGTGGCAGGACCTTGGTCAAGTAGTTAGTGTAAGTGATATTTTCATTTATTCAATGGAAATGCAATTGTAAAGGTGAACATCTGTATGTCCCACCCAGCAGAAAGACACCCTCTCTAAAAAGTTATATTTTCACCTTTGCAGAGGAAGGTGGCACACAACAAAAGGGAAAGAACTCGAACAGGAGGCGGCCCGGCAAATCTGCACCCACTGGCACCCTTGGAAGAGAAGGTCGCTGCTTTGATGGGTCCTGCCTGGAGAAAAGCAACCACCACTGCACAAGTTGGGCCCACACTCGAGGGAGAGGGTAAGTCCTGCAAATTCCACAGTCTGTCTTTGCTAAAAGTCAAGTACTGCGCAGGCTAGCCATGCTTCGGTTCATGGGGATGTCTCCGTCAGCTACGCTTCAGTTGATGCAATGTGCTATCATTCATCGTGGTCCTTCAAATGAGCCTGCTGCCTGCGCTGTGTGAGCCTACTCATACCACCCACCCTGCCCCCTCCTCTGCTGCTAACCATTTGTCTGTTCTGTTATATTTTGCAGAACTTGAGGCCAACCCTGACGAGGCTGAAGCCGATACAGAAAAAGATTCAGATGAGGACAAGCCTGAAGCGGAGAACATCGTCCAATCCCACCTTCCAGACCACGAGCATGGGGGTGAGGGTGAGGGGGAGGGGGAGGAGCAGGGGGAGGGGGAGGATGAAGCCCCCATTCTTGTATTCACTCTGGAGGAGGTGCAGGTGCCACCCATTGAGGTGTCGACCCCTTTCCTGATTGGTACGAGTGTTGTGACATTCCATGGTTTCGCACAGTCCGAGGCTGCGGGTTCCAGTGAGGTGCAGCATGCCACATCCAGGGACCCACCGTCTGAGGCTGCAGGTTCCACTGGGATGCAGCGAGCCACACCCAGGATAAGGAGGGGAAGGAGAGCTCGACAACGCTCTCCTGAGGTGCAGGGTCTAACATATGTGGATCAAATGATGGCAATGAGTGTGGAGACCGGAGAGCATTGACCTTATGTGATCACTCCTGGACACCATCAGTGGAGTGGGTGATGAGGTATTGTGACTGTCCGGAGAAGTAACAACACTCTCACGAGAAATGGGAACACTATCCGGGCACAAGAGGGAGGGAATGTCGCAGGCAGCTGATACAATGTCGGTGAACATGAGGGAAGGAATGTCTGAGTTAGCTGCTGAAATAAGGGAACATGCCCAGAATCCTCGGCCATTGACAGAATCAATTGCCACTCCCACTCCAATCCCCAGACCAGCCTCTGAACATGCCCAAGCCAGGCCTTCCACAAGGTGTGAAGTGCTACAAAAAAGAATTGGTGAGGAATGCTATAGTTTCATAAATATACGGAAAAATGTCGTTCTCACTTATGATTGTTTTGCCTGCATAAATTGCTGAGGTGTAAATATTTAATTTGGAGAGAAACAAAAGATTTGTTAAGGATTTATTAATGGCTTATTAACATCTGGAATTTGCTCGTTGAAGCCAGTTGGATAGAAACATTTGGAGCTTTCCTCAAGTAAGAATCAATTTGAAACAGGAGGTATTCTTATTCGGTCAGACACACCAATAGCAGTAGAATATGAAATTTTAAAGGACCAACTGAAAGAGATTGCAGCAAATCAACACTGAGGGGTTAGGAGGTTCAGCACTGCTCCAATCACCTATCCCAGAAGAATGCGTTAAGTACAACTAACTGGAGCTATGTGGGTGTCGCTGGCAAGGCCAGCATTTATTGCCCATCCCTAATTGGCCTTGAGAATATGGTGGTGAGCTGCCTTCTTGAACCTCAGAAGGCAATTAAGAGTCAAACACATTGCTATCGGTCTGGAATCACAAAAAGGTCAAACAGAATAAGAACAGCAGATTATCTTCCCTAAAGGACATTAGTGAACCAGGCAATCCGATAGATCCATGGTTTAAAAAAAATGTAATTAACTGAAGTTAATCCCCAGCTCTTATGGTGGGATTTGTGTCATATATGTATACTCTGCACATACTATGCTAGCACCACTAGAGGGTGCAACTGTGGGAGGCCCAGGCAGCAGCTGTATAAAAGGCTGGTCACCACATTGCTGCATCACTCTGGGTTACAATAAAGAGATTAAGGTCACAGCAGTTCAAGCACAGTACTAGGCCTTGTGGAGTTATTCTACAGATAAGTAGAGGCACATTAATTTGAACTCATATCTCTGGATTACTAGTCCAGTAACATAACCCTGTGCTACTGTTCCCTCACACTTAAAGTATCACAGGGATGGTGTTGAGTCAATGTCTTCAATAAGCCTCTGTTCAATGTGAGAAGGCTCAGCATTGCAACACAAGGGCCAGCAGGATAGGCCTCCTCTTTGCCCTCGATGGCCCCTTATCAGTTCTCAGTTTTTCTGAGTAACACCCAGTGCATTTTCATGTCCCTCACTCACTGTAAATCCTGACTGTAACTGGCGGACTAGCAATTAGTGTGAGTGGTGATGCTGGGTCTTCTGCTATTCGAAGTTACTGTGCTTCCCTCTACAGACCACTAATTTCACCATCACCTGTGAAAACAGCAGAGTACATTTATGAATAAATCAGCATACTTTTCCAGTTCACTGTTGTCTTTGGGTGTAATAAGCCGCAAAACTGCTGTATCTCAGTCTAAGAGCATAGAAGCAATGATATTACTTCTATTGCAGATCAGGAGAATATTGCACACATTTTACACATACAACCCCTCCTTTTCCTCTCCTCAATAGGAATGGTTTTGACTGTTTTCATGTTGATAGTGGCCATCATTATGGTCTTTAGAGTGTTGGACTTTCCAGTGATACTCGACTCTCTCATTAAAGAGTCCTTTTTCTGGAAACATGGCATTGTAATGTCATGCCCAGACAGGTAAGATTCCTGTACTGCCAGGCTGTAAATGTGATGAGATCCCTTTCAATAAGCTTCACCTTCAGAAATTATATCTGTGTCTGTGCTTAATGCTTTTGATGCATATGTTTACAATACTTTAAACTACCACATTGAAGCATGACTTTATAGCTCATACCAAAGACTGCAGTTCCAATTTGCATTAGCTTAGTAGCTATCCTCAATTGATGGCACTCCTTCAAACTGTATTGGCACGCTCATCATTCCATAACCAGGTAGTTGTCAAAAATAACACTCCTTAATAAAAGTAATTTCTTAAAAATTGAATTTCTGTTCACACTGGCACCTCCAAGGAAAGGCACCTAGTGGAAACCAGGGAGGCTGCTCTACAACTTAGAAACTTATGGTATTAGTGGTAATTTGCTGCAGTGGATAATAAATTGGCTGAATGCCCTTCAGCAGAAAGTTGTTGTCAATGGATATAAAAAAATAAGAACATAGAAATAGGAACAGGAGTAGGCCATACGGCCCCTCGAGCCTGCTCCGCCATTCAATAAGATCATGGTTGATCTGATCATGGACTCAGCTCCACTTCCCCGCCCACTCCCCATAACCCTTTTTCCCTCATCTTTTAAGAACCTGTCTATTTCTGTCTTAAATTTATTCAATGTCCCAGCTTCCACAGCTCTCTGAGGCAGCTAATTCCACAGATTTACAACCCTCTGAGAGAAGAAATTTCTCCTCATCTCAATTTTAAATGGGCAGCCCTTTATTCTAAGATCATGCCCTCTAGTTCTAGTCTCCCCCATCAGTAGAAACATCCTCTCTGCATCCACCTTGTCAAGCCCCCTCATAATCTTATACGTTTCGATAAGATCACCTCTCATTCTTCTGAATTCCAATGAGTAGAGGCCCAACCTATTCAACCTTTCCTCAGAAGTCAACCCTCTCATTTCCGGAATCAACCTAGTGAACCTTCTCTGAACTGCCTCCAAAGCAAGTATATCCTTTCATAAAAATGGAAACCAAAACTGCACGCAGTATTCCAGGTGTGGCCTCACCAATACCTTGTATAGCTGTAGCAAGACTTCCCTGCTTTTATATTCCATCCCCTTTGCAATAAAGGCCAAGATACTATTGGCCTTCCTGGTCACTTGCTGTACCTGTATCCTTTTGTGTTTCATATACAAGTACCCCCAGGTCCCGCTGTACTGTGACACTTTGCAATTTTTCTCCATTTAAATAATAACTTGCTCTTTGATTTTTTTCTACCAAAGTGCATGACCTCACACTTTCCAACATTATACTCCATCTGCCAAATTTTTGCCCGCTCACTTAGCCTGTCTATGTACTTTTGCAGATTTTTTGTGTCCTCCTCACACATTGCTTTTCCTCCCATCTTTGTATCGTCAGCAAACGTGGCTACGTTACACTCAGTCCCTTCTTCCAAGTTGTTAATATAGATTGTAAATAGTTGGGGACCCAGCACTGATCCCTGCGGCACTCCACTAGTTACTGGTTGCCAACCAGAGAATGAACCATTTATCCCAACACTCTGTTTTCTGTTAGTTAGCCAATCCTCTATCCATGCTAATATATTACCCCCAACTCCATGAACTTTTATCTTGTGCAGTAACCTTTTATGTGGCACCTTGTCAAATGCCTTTTGGAAGTCCAAATACACCACATCCACTGGTTCCCCTTTATCCACCCTGTTTGTTACATCCTCAAAGAACTCCAGCAAATTTGTCAAACATGACTTCCCCTTCATAAATCCATGCTGAATCTGCCTGACCAAATTTTTCTTTTCCAAATGTCCTGCTACTGCTTCTTTGATAATGGACTCCAACATTTTCCCAACCACAGATGTTAGGCTAACTGGTCTATAGTTTCCTGATTTTGTCTGCCTCCTTTTTTAAATAGGGGCGTTACATTTGCAGTTTTCCAATTTGTTGGGACCTCCCCAGAATCCAGGGAATTTTGGTAAATTACAACCAATGCATCCACAATCCCTGCCGCTACTTCTCTTACTACCCTAGGATGCAAGCCATCAGGTCCAGGGGATTTATCTGCCTTTAGTCCCATTATCTTACTGAATACCACCTCCTTAGTGATTGATTGTGTTAAGTTCCTCCCCCCGTATCTCCCCTTGACTATCCACTGTTGGAATATTCTTAATGTCCTCTATCGTAAAAACTGATACAAAATATTTGTTCAGAGTTTCTGCCATCTCCATGTTCCCCATTACTAATTCCCCAGTCTCATCCTCTAAGGGACCAACAGTTACTTTAGCCACTCTTTTCCTTTTTGGATCTGCTTGGAGAGCATTGGGAGAATGATCTGCAAGTTTGCTATGAAGCTATGTCCGAGTGTTAGGACTGTAGAGGATGCCCCTTATAAGATAGCCAGAAACTGGAAGGTTGTTTCCAGTGGAGCTCCACTGGGCTCAGTACTCTGTCCCTTGCTTTTTGTAGTATATATTAATGATATAGACTTAAATGTAGGGGGATGATAAAGAAGTTTGCAGATGATACAAAAATTGGCCGTGTGGTTGAAAGTGAGGAGGAAAGCTTTAGACTGCAGGAAGATATCGATGGACTGGTCAATTGGGCAGAAAAGTGAAAAATGAAATTAAATCTGGAGAAGTGTGAGGTAATGCATTTGGGGATGTGCAACAAGGCAAGGGAATACACAATAAATGGGAGGATACTGAGAGGTGTGGAGGAACAGAGAGACCTTGGAGCGTATGCCCACAGATAACTTAAAGGTAGCAGGACGGGTCAATAAGGTAGTTAAAAATGCATATGGAATGCTTTCCTTTATTAGCTGAGGCATAGAATATAAAAGCAGGGAGGTTATGCTAGAATTGTACACAGCACTAGTTAGGCCACAGCTTGAGTACTGCGTACAGTTCTGGTTACCACAATACAGGAAAGATGTGATTGCACTAGAGAGGGTACAGAGGAGATTTAAGAGGATGTTGCCAGGACTGGAACATCTTAGCTATGAGGAAAAACTGGATAAGCCGGAGTTGTTTTCTTTGGAACAGAGGCGGCTGTGGGGAGATTTAATTGAGGTGTATAAAATTATGAGAGGCCTAGATAAAAAGGATAGGAAGGACCTATTAACTTAGCAGCGGGATCAATGACCAGAGGGCATAGATTTAAAGTAGTTGGTAGAAGGATTAGAGGGAAGATGAAGAAAAATAATTTCACCCAGAGAGTGGTCGGGGTCTGCAACTCACTGCCTGAAAGGGTGGTAGTACCAGAAATTCTCATCACATTTAAATGTACTTGGATGTGCACTTAAAGAGGAGTGACCTACAGGGCTAGTGCTGGAAGGTGGGATTAGGCTGGGTAGCTCTTTTTCGACCGACACGGACACAATGGGTGAAATGGCCTCCTTCTGTGTTGTAATTTTTCAATGATTCTATGATTCTATGATTATTGTTTCAATCTGACCAAGCTCTATGCTACCAGAGAAATACAAATATGACATAGACAACCCAGTCTGTGGCACATGACAAATGAAGAAAGGGTTTATTCATGCCCAAATGTAACTTTTCACTAAAAACAATTTTACATTTTGAAAGAACAATATAGTATGGTAGGATCGATGGCTTGATTATGATTTAAAAATTAATTACTTTAATATATTATAAATTAAAAAAAACAATGTAATATTTCTCTTTCCCTTTTAGATATATATCCTTTCCGTCTTCCTCCCTCCATGCTTGTCTCTTTCAGTAGGTAGAGTCACAGAATCATAGAAACTTACAGCAAGGAAGGAGGCCTTTCAGCCCATCGTGCATGTGCTGGCTCTCTGAAAGAGCAGTCTTGACTGGACTATCTTCAATGATTACGTTTACACAAGAGCATTGTTTCAACAATATCACTTTTGATCCATTGACCAAAACCTCAGGGTAGATTTTATAAATTTGCTCCGTCACTTGCGAAACTTGGACCAGTGGGAACGCATATTGGGAAATTGGACTTGGAGGTTAGCAGACACTGCAGGATTTTCTGTTGCTGGAAGTGTGAATTTGTAAAATGTAGTTTGTTTTCAGTTTCTTTGAAGAAGATTTCCCTTGTTTGCACTTTGTTGTGCAGTAATACAGAGCACGTTCTCTATACAAATGGTTACCATTGCAGCACAAATAGAGATCAGAGCAGGTCTTCCTCATGCACCCGTTCATCAAGGCATAAGACTTTTTCTATTGATCCTTTCAAGGTTACAAAGACTTTCAGACCATTTATCTTTAAAGGTAGAATATTATTAGCACTGAACTGTTTAATTGACAAGCTATTCTGGCTGCTTCCCTGAGACTGATTTTGATACAATGCATCAGGAAAGATAGCATAGTAGTTATGTTACTGGACTAGTAATCAAGAGACCTGGACAATAATCCATGAGACATGAGTTCAAATCCCATCACAGCTAATTAAATAAATCTGGAACAAAAAACTAGTAGCAGTAATAGTGATCATGTTGCTACTGGATTGTTGTAAAAGCCCATCTGGATCACTAATGTCCTTCTGTTAAGGAAATCTGTTATCCTTACCCAGTCTGGCCTATATGTGACTCCAGACCCACAGCAATGTGGCTGGCTCTTAACTTCCCCCTGAAAAGGTCAAGTAAGCAGCTCAGTTGTGCTCACCAACATAATCTCAAGGGCAATTAGGGATGGGCACTAAATGATTAAAAGGAAGAAAATAGAATATGAGAGTAAACTAACTAGAAATATAAAAATAGAGTGTAAGAGCTTCTACAAGTATGTAAAATGGAAGAGAGTAGCATTGGACCTTTAGAGGCTGAGACAGGTGAAATTATAATGGGGAATAAGGAAATGGCAGGGAAGTTAAACAAATAATTCTGTATTTGTCTTCACAATAGAAGACACAAAAAGCATACCAAAAATAGTGGGGTTAAGGAGCTAATATGTGTGAGGAACTTAAAGTAATAATATCAGTAGATATTTGTTAACAAACAAAACAAAAGCTGACAAATCCCCTGTATCTGATGGCCTACATCCTAAGATTTATAAAAAAAGATGGCTGCAGAGATAGCGGATGCATTGGCTGTGATCTTCCAAAATTCCCTTGATTCTAGAATGGTCCCAGCAAATTGGAAGGTAGCAAATGCTATTCAAGAAAGGAGGCAGGGAGAAAACAGGGAACGACAGACCAGTTAGCTGACATCAATTGTCGGGAAAATGCTGAAATCCATTATTAAGGAAGAGCACTTTGAAAATTATTATATGATTAGGCAGAGTCAACATGGTTTTATGAAAGAGAAATTGTGCTTAACAAATTTATTAGAGTTTCTTGATAATGTAAAATGCAGAGGAGATGAAGGGGAACCAGTGGATGTAGTATATTTGGACTTCCAAAAGGCATTTGATAAAGTGCCACATGAAAGGTTGCTATGCAAGATAAGTGCTCATGGGGTTGGGTGTAATATATTAATATGGAGGATTGGTTAATGAAAAGAAAACAGAGAGTAGGGATAAGTGGGCCATTTTCCAGTTGGCAGGCTGTAACTAGTTGCGTGCTGCAAGGATTGAGTAGACTGGGTCTTTACTCGTTGGAGTTCAGAAGGATGAGGGGTGATCTTATAGAAACATTTAAAATCATGAACGGGATAGACAAGATAGAGGCAGAGAGGTTGTTTCCACTGGTAGGGGAGACTAGAACTAGGGGGCACAACCTCAAAATACGGGGGAGCCAATTTTAAACCGAGTTGAGAAGGAATTTCTTCTCCCAGAGGGTTGTGAATCTGTGGAATTCTCTGCCCAAGGAAGCAGTTGAGGCTAGCTCATTGAATGTATTAAAGTCGCAGATAGATAGATTTTTAACCAATAAGGGAATTAAGGGTTATGTGGAGCGGGCGGGTAAGTGGAGCTGAGTCCACGGCCAGATCAGCCATGATCTTATTGAATGGCGGAGCAGGCTCGAGGGGCTAGATGGCCTACTCCTGTTCCTAATTCTTATGTTCTTATATTATCAGTGCTGGGGCCCCAGCTATTTACAATCTATATTACTGACTTAGATGAGGGGACCGAGTGCAATGTATCCAAGTTTGTTGATGGTACAAAGCTAGGTCAGAAAATAAGCTGTGATGCGGACAGAAAGAGCATGCAAAGGGATTTAGACAGGTTAAGTGAGTGGGCAAAAGGTGGCAGATGGAGTATAATGTGAGGACATGTGAGGTTAGTCACTTTGGTAGGAAGAATAGAAAAGCAGAATCTTTTTGAAATGGTGAGAAACTATTAAATGTTGCTGTTCAGAGAGATTTAGGTTTCCTCATACAGGAAATACAGGAGTTTTTTGTGCAGACACAGCAAGCAATTAGGAAGGCAAATGGCATGTTGGTCTTTATTGCAAGGGGATTGGAGTACCAAGTCTTACTACAATTGTACAGGGCTTTGGTGAGACCACACCTGGAGTACTGTGGACAGTTTAGGTCTCCTTATCTGAGATAGGACATACATGTAAAGGGGATGGAATATAAAAGCAGGGAAGTCTTGCTACAGCTATACAAGGTATTGGTGAGACCACACCTGGAATACTGCGTGCAGTTTTGGTTTCCATATTTATGAAAGGATATACTTGCTTTGAAGGCAGTTCAGAGAAGGTTCACTAGGGGATGAGGGGGTTGACTTATGAGGAAAGGTTGAGTAGGTTGGGCCTCCACTCATTGAAATTCAGAAGAATGAGAGGTGATCTTATCGAAACGTATAAGATTATGAGGGGGCTTGACAAGGTGGATGCAGAGAGGGTGTTTCCACTGATGGGGGAGACTAGAACTAGAGGGCATGATCTTAGAATAAGGGGCCGCCCATTTAAAACAGAGATGAGAAATTTCTTCTTTAGGAGGGTTGTAAATCTGTGGAATTCGCTGCCTCAGAGAACTGTGGAAGCTGGGACATTGAATAAATTTAAGACAGAAATAGACAGTTTCTTAAACGATAAGGGGATAAGGGATTATGGGGAACGGGCAGGGAAGTGGAGCTGAGTCCATGATCAGATCAGCCATGATCTTATTGAATAGCGGAGCAGGCTCGAGGAGCTGTATGGCCTACTCCTGTTCCTATTTCTTATGTTCTTATGTTCTTATGCCTTAGAGGTGGTGTAACAAACGTTCATTAGATTGATCCCTGAGATGAGCGGGTTGTTCTATGAGGAGAGATTGAGTAGATTGGGCCTATACTCTCTGGAATTTAGAACGAGAGGTGATCTCATTGAAACATATAAGATTCTGAGGGGGATTGTCATGGTAGATGCTGAGAGATTGTTTCCCCTGGCTAGTGTCTAGAACTAGGGGGCATAGTCTCAGGATAAGGGATCGGCCATTTAAGTCTGAGATGAGGAAGAATTTCTTCACTCAGAGGATTGTGAATCTTTGGTTGCTGAGTCGTTGAGTATATTCACAGCTGAGATAGATAGATTTTTGGACTCTAGGGGAATTACGGGATATGAGGATCAGGCAGGAAAATGGAGTTGAGGTTGAAAATCAGCCATGATCTTATTGAATGGCAGCATAGGCTCAAAGGGCTGTTTGGCCTACTCTTGCTTCTAATTCTTATATTATGTTTCTGTTGTGGTTGTAAGGGTAAACTGTATCTTAAAATGAAGTTATAAACTCTGGGGGCTAGAGATTGGCCAGCCTTGCACCCATTTTTTGGGTGATATTTTTACCTTTTTTAACGGAAAACGATATCCCACCTGAATTGGCCAAACTTGTGCGCCGGTGATTTTGAAATACCGCTGAAAAGCAGATCGGCGTCGTGCAAGTAGGCCAAAGATTTGGACAAAAGAGTGGTTTATAGTGGGTCTTATTGGAGGTGGAGAGGCACAGAAGTTTTGGAAGGGAGAAACTGGAACCTAAGTGGTTGAAGGCACTGCCACCAGCGGTGGGGCAAAGGGAGGGAGGGTGAAATGCACATGGTCGGAGACAAAGGAATGGAGAGTACTGGGGTGGTTGTAGGGCTGGTGAAGGTTACAGGGATGGGGAAGAGCAAAGCCATTTAAATACAATAATGAGATTTTTAATCTTGAGGTGTTGGAGGAACTGCAAGCCAATGTAGGTAGTGAGAGTGAGTGTGATAGGTGATTGGGACTTGGTTTGGGATAGGATACAGACAGCAGATTTAATGGGGGTTATTTTAACTCTACCAGGATGGGTGGGCGAGGGGTGTTTAAATTCAGAACAAACTGACTTCCGAGCCCAGCCCGCTGTGAATGCGCATACTTCTGGTTTAACCGGGGGTGGGTTAGGGGCCGGGCGGATAACCTGCTCTAGAGAGGCGGGTCAATAATTTAAATATGCCTGCCTCAGATTTTAACAAACTTTTGCATTTAACGGCTGAAGGGAGGCGAGAACAGCCGGATCTAGCTGTTAAGTGCCTTTCCAGCATTGCTTGTGGGCCAGGAGGAGCAGGAGTACTTCCCCCCCCCCGGGCCCCCCAAGCTAACCTGCTGCAGCAGACACCCAGCCCCCCGATCACCCCCGCCCCAATCTCTCCCTCCCTCTTCTCCGCTCCTTGGCTGCAGCCTTCCAGCACAGGGCTTCCCGCGCAGCAACAACCAGCTTCTGAATTTGGACAGTGTCTCACCTGCTCCCTCCTCGCCACCTGTAAATATCGGGGCCTATACCGCTGTTAAAATAGTGTACAACATTAGTTCATACAATGACCTCAAGTACAGTTTCAAGGTCTTTTTGTGTGTGTGTGTGTGCGGCAAATATGTTACCTCCGTTTATTATAAACTAGGAAGAACATTATTAAGACTATCAATAGCATCTGCACTGTTACATGTATTAAAGGATTCTGCCCTCCCACAAGAATGCTCTACTTCCTGAGTTCCAAGCATTGTTTTTTTTAAAGAGTGGAAGCCAATACTTCATGTAACAACAGTTCTGTACTTTCATGAGAATTGGATTGAACTTGCTCAATTGGCTCAGGGCTCATAAACACTAGCAGACAGGACGACTTTTTTTCCCACATGTCTGAGCTGGATTAGAGCCCAGCTGACAATTTCAATGCAATATTTTGTCATCAACTGTCCCTATACATTCTTAAGAAACAACTCTGTGCTCAAATTATTACAGATTTCTAAGTCACAGTGGCACAGGTTGAAAACAGCTTCTATTTTTAATTCAACTCCAGCTGCTATGAATCCACAATAAAATAAATTGACCATCATTTATCATTAGTTGGGCATTTTTACTAAAATAGCTGATCATCTGAGATTTAGCAATGGGAAACTGATGCGGAGGCAATGCTCTTCTGGGACTAAGGAGGACAGATATTGTGGGGTGGGTACTACATATCTTTTCTTCAGTTTAAAAATATTTTGCGTGACAACTGGAATACAGTTGAGCATCCTTAATCCGGCATACTTGAGGCCGAGGCTGAGTCGGTTTTTGTGTTTTTCCGGTCTTCGGAACTTGTTTCTGACGCCCGAAATCTGGAAACACCCGAGCCCAGGTTCGGGTAGTTCCGGATTTCCGGATTTCGGAATGTCATAAAGGGGGAGGGTTGCTCTCCGAGGAATGTTCGGGTCACCGGCCCCGTCCAATACGCCGTCGGGCGGGGCCCCGCCGCCGAGGTGTTCGGGCGGGACCCGCCGCCGAGGTTGTTGTCGGACGGGGCCCCATCGAGGTTATCGTTGTTGGGCGGGGCCCCATCAAGGAGGTGTTCTGGTCGGCCGGCGAGGAGGCCCGAGATAAGGGCAGCAAGGCAAGCCGCGGCGGAGCGAGGCTCGAGGTTGGGCAGCGGCGAGGCCCCGAGGTCGGGCAGCGGCGAGGCCCCGAGGTTGGGCAGCGGCAAGGCCCCAAAGTTGGCAGGGTCGTCCGGTCCGGATTTTGGAACATTTTACAGATCCCGGAGGATCCTGACGCGGATCGTCCCGGAGTGTGTTGTGGGAATGGGGTAGTGGTGGTGCTGATTGGAAAGATTCAACCAGCGAGTTGCAGATCAGATAGGCACAGATCCGGGAGGCGACAGCATGTTCAAAGACATCGCAGAGGGAGGGGATGCTGGAGATGGGGTGGTAGTTAACGAGAACAGTGGGGTTGAGTGTGGATTTCTGAGGGGGGCGGGGTGATAACAGTGGTTTTGAAAGAGAGTGGAACATTGCCTGAGGATGTATTGAAATTGAGTAAAAAGTATTGGGAAGAAGTCCGAAATGTAATGAGTACATCTTAAGATGATGCATCAAATATAATTTATTGAAGCAGTACTCAGCTACTCTGATTGTAAAATAAAATCCATCAATGTCTTAAAATACAAAATGAATAACTTTTCATCAGTACATATAATTCCATGGTGAAAATAGCTATTTTATATGTGATGATATCACTGCGATATTTCAATGCTATTTCACAAAACCATTTTCTTATTTCTCCTTTTCAGCTCACACACACGGTAAAAATACCAGGAAGCTCATTCACATCTTCATAAACATTCCAGGAAATAATATTAAAAAGTCATCCCTCCTTCCGTAGTTCTTATTTTCCACTTCAAAACTAGAATGTTAGGAGCTGTAATGTGCAAGTCAACCACATAAGGCATTTAGTTAAAATGACTGGAAGTTCGATTTAATTAATTCTGTCAAATCTTAATAGAAAAGTTAAACCTCAAAGGGATTTAGTGCAACTGCATTACAGCAGAAAAGAAAGTGTATTTGACTCGTGAATATATCTACAAATGCTTGTAGCATATTTAGAGTTATAGGTGCTCAGAACCTATAGAAGATGTTGGGCTGGATTTGCAGCTTTTAGGATTTGGGGTCGTTAATGACGGTGGAGCAGTCCTGATACCGAATGGAAAGGTTTGCGCCACAATCAGCAAAATTGGGTAGCTGGGCCCTGAGTGTTGGGGTGGAGCGGTAAGGGGGGATTTGCACACCTCTCTTCAGGCGCTAAGCTGACTGAGCACGCAGAAATCCCGAGTTAAAGAGTCAGCCCGGGAGCACTCTAACAGAGGCCTCGGGTTGAAAAAGAAACTTGAAAAAAACCACCAAAACATTCCCAATACATGGCCCACGCCACCACAACATAAATTGCAAAAAAATAAAAGAATAAACAAACACACTTACCTGAGGTCAGCATTACTTACCCCACTGCAGCTGCTACAGCTCGGACCTCCCGCTTTCACAGGCGTTCCCACCAGGGAGCGCTATGCAGCGCTACGGGTCGGGCGGGAGTCAAAAATCGAGCCGCTGTCGCAACTAGGGGTGTTGCACACTGGCTCGCCTCTTCCGGGCGGTAATGCTCCGCGGCCCGCCGAAACCAGCCCCAAAAACCCCGGTGAGGCGCTGGCAGCTAGCCACCCGCCCAGACGAGTGCATCGCCGCTATTGCCGCCCCTCCAGGGCGAAAATAGAGCCAAACAGGACTGGAAAATCCAGCCCGTTAAAGTTTCAAACTGCAAGCAATATAAGTGAAAGCTGCGAGTTAATTAATGTATGTGTGTGTGGAGGTTGGGTAGGGTGATTGTCCTCTTGATAAACTAAAGAGGTTGTAAAAGGCGAGTGTCATATAATCAGAAGAAACCCGATTTAATAAATATATAAGTTTACAAATTGCTGTCAACATAAAGTATTGCACTTCTTCTTCTTTCGTATGGTAGTAACAAATCAAATGTCACTATCTAAGTCGGATATCCAGGCCAAAGCTTCCAGTGTAACAGCATTGATATCTTGTAGGCTTCCTGCAAATTTCCTGAGTGCAGTGCTCAATGATGTGCTGCAGCGTCTGATTAGGAGCTCCAGAGTCACATGATGGGGATGCTTTACTCTTTCATCTATGGAGAAGGTGGCAGCCTCTACCATGACCAGTTCCGAGGTGGCTGATGGTTGTCCACTGTTGGCACGGAAGGTTTGATCCTTCAGGTTGTACTGTGGGGTCCTCTATAAGGAATCCATTCCATATGTCACAGTTCTTCCAAGCATTTCACCATCGGTCATCAAGGCTGAGGGGAGATCACTTAAGGGTTTCAGGTCGAAAATGGCCTTCAAGATTTCAGACGGGTTGGTGGTAGGTTGTTCGAGTTGGCCTGGATCGGCATGTCTTTGCTGGTGTAGCGGTTGTATTTTCTGGAGACTGCATATTCGCGGCGTAGGTGTGGTGGTGCGATGTTTGCAAGCACGGGCAGCCTAGGTGTTGGTGTCGCTGAAACGTACCAGTGATAATAGGTGGCAAATTTGAGGTATGTGAATTTAAAATTTCTGCTCACCGAATCTTGTCATTAAGTTCGTACAGGACAATTTAGCTGATGTGTCCTATAGCACATAGAGGTGGTCCAATTGGTCAAAACCCTGCACCAGTAATGCAAAATGGATTGATAGTTGATAGTTTTATATCCTGTCCGATTTTCTTTTCTACTGAAGTCAGTTGTTGAATTTCACCCCGAAGTCTGTATCAGGCTCGTTGCCCTCGTTAATTCAGGAATTACTGCTTGTAAATTAGCAGCCCACAACATTGCTCTCTTCACACTTCACACATATGATGTGCAAATCTCACCCGAAAGAAATGTGCATGAAAGCACAGGCAGATTATCAACTGCGGCAAGATTTCAATCAATTATTTAGTCAGAAAATTCACAACAATGGAGAACTGCAATCTGTGTTCTATTATCAATCTGTGTTCTATTATCGGAGTTAGCAGATTAGGACCAGCAAGTAGGATAGAATTGTTTGTGATGTCAAGTTGTACGGGTGCCATATTTTTAAGGCCAACAAACCTACAAACAGTGGGAAGTTTTCGGTACGATACAAAACCAATACATCGCCTTAAAGGAAAGAGCTCCACTTGTGTAGTTAAGCAACCATAGTCAACAAATGAGGTCAGAGACATTATTAAGCTAAAATATAAGAGATTTACATAAATGCAAGGGAAAGTGGAAATCCAGCAGCCTGGAAGAGTTATAAAAGTGCTAAGGAATACAAAGAGAGTAACAAGAGGTGTAAAAAGGAGTGTGAACAAAAACCTGCAAAAGATATTAAACCTGATCATAAATGGTTTTATAGATATATTGAGAGAGTGGTCAATTGAAATGTTTAAAGCTGCGATGAACAGATTTTTATTAGGTAAGGGTATCGAGATATGGGTTTCGAGATATGGGTTAAAGGCAGATAAATAGAGTTGAGTGACAGATTAGCCATGATCTAATTGAATAGAGGAACAGGCTTGAGGGGCTGAATGGCTTACTCCTGTTCCTATCTTCCCACTGTTTTGCTAACTCAAGGGTCTTCAATAATACATGGTAATGACAGTGTTGAAGTGCTAAAGAGGCTAGAGTTTACCAGGGAAGCTATGTTAAATTTGTACCTTCATAAAGACATAGGATTTGCACCTTCAGAAAATTACAGGATACAGTGCCAGCCACTTTGCCGGCCACAGATATATGAAAGAGGTCACAGATGGATTATTCTGCAGAGTCAATGACTCCTTTCCATTTTGCCACTGACCAACAGCAGCAATGTGAGAGGGAAACACAATACTGCAGAAACCCTGGCTTTCCCAGTGTCTAGACAGTCATCGCTTGCACTCATGCGCGGACCTTGTGCACAATGCTGTGCAATAGACAACACAAAAGGGATTTTTAAAAATTTCAATGCGGACATACTGTGCAACCACGAGTGAAAATCATGTATATCCTGCAGTCCTAAAGGTTTTCACATTTTAAGACGCTTATCTGCATAAACCTTAGTTGAATGGGAATGAACAGTGGAATGATGACGCTAGGGAGACCAAGGCTACCCTATCCAGCCATAAAACATGACACCCATGCATCAATCAGTAACAGAATCAGAGCTATGGTGCATGAAGCTCAGAATTATAAAACATAACATTGTTAATTTGTAGCAGCATTTTACATATCTGGATGGATATGGAGCAACCTTACTGTACAACCCCACTGCCCTGGGCTCCTAAGGTAATTGTTGTCTCCTGCCTCGTCCATAGTGTAATTCTGATAAAGTTTTCAGGATGCACCTCAATGGCTGGGATAGCCAACACATAGCAATGCCAAGAAAAAATACAGCAAGGAAAACTGGTGCATCAGGCATTCATTCCAAATGGCATCCAAGAAGAACCACAGTTACACCATTTCTTAAAGGATCAAACTTTATCTGCCAAGTAATTGTGCCCCAAACACTTGATCCCACAATGTCATACTCAGTTCTTCAAAAACCATCCATTGCCACTTTATACTGAGCTAATATTAAACAACAACCATGAACCAGCAGATACTTAGCACAATGCTCAAATCAATTAGGTGATGTTTGAATGTTGGCAGTTTGAGTTGGCAATTTTTGGGAGTGTGTAGATAGCTGTCAGTCCTTTCAATTTATATAACCTTTCTCTGAGTCTTGGCACAAGGCTTGCAGCTCCCAGCCTTTCAAATAATTTGTCCTTACCCAACAACTCAGGTATTAGACTGCCTCCTAATTGCAGTTCACAGCACGTTTAGAGAATTTGTGCTGCCCCAGTGTGTGGGAGAGAATGCTCACATTCACAGAGACGGAAAAATTGTATGTGTGCCACCAAGAATAAATTCTTCCCAAAACTTGTAGAACTCCGCGGTTAATCTCCAATTAGCACAGAAATGACAATTTCTGGCTCTATTTTACAATTTCCCATTCCTCGTAGCTTTATCAAGAAAAATAATCCTCTGCAGCATTTGTTGATTACTAATAAACTCGTTTAACAATATCATTTGGTAGAAATGTAGTCTGAGGAATATGAGCTCACAGTTGATATGTACAAATCAGTCAAGCAAATTCATAAAAGCAAGGTTTAATTATTGTGTCCAATGCTCTAAGTTAGGTAAATGCAACTTGGAGATCTCAAAGGTACCAATGGCAACAAGAAATTAATTCTAATCATAGAAGAGCACATTTAATGCACTGTTTTCCTGAACCAGCTATCATATTCTTTCTGAGTGAACTATTCTCATTAGAGTTCGAATACCCAATTGAATCTGTTTAACCTAACTTCACTTAGGACACTATTCTAACTCACTGCATTACTAATTTCCCACCCATTTTCTTTCCAAAATATCATTTTTATTGCAACTTAATAAAGACTTATTAATTGATTGCAGCTGCTGTTATGACAACCAGTTGGAGCAACATAATTCCCCAAGTTTGCCTATTTTGGTGTCTTCCAGTGTAGGATAAACAAGTGCTTTTCTTTTTAAAGATGTATTTCTTCTAATTCTCTCTGGTTCTTAAGTATTATGCTTATTTTTTATCTTGTTTTAGTTTCTTGCCACCATTCCATCATATGAACGAGTGTTAAGTAAATGCACCAGAACACGGGTGTTTAGAGAGTTCAAGCAGAGATTAATGTGGTGGCAAATTGAAAAAGGCAGACCACTATCTGATCAGGCAGCTGTGTGCTGACTCTGATACACTCATCAATACTTTTCAATCTGCTTCATGCCGAGTAATTTTAGTTCTGACACGTGCAGGCCAGCAGATCGGCAGACTAAAGGGAAATCATTTTGGAAGCAGCATTGTAAATGATTTCTTTATTACACTTCATAACAGTAATTGTCTTTAAGCACCGCCTTGATTTAGTTTCTGTTTAAATGATGTGACTGACAATGGAGATGTTTTCTGTACAGAAGTAGAATTGATGGTTCATTAGTTTTGTTAAGCTGTATCTAGACTTTTACCTCTGACTGTGAAAGCATTAAGCCTGAGTACTGTTTTTCACATCTTGGAATACCATGTAGTAGCCCAGGGGCCTGATTTTATACTGTCTGTACCATCACAAAACTGATTTTCTTTTTACCCTCGCGTTTGAAGTTAACAGGAATTCCATCATGGCTGAGATTGGTACAAAGAACAGTAATAATAATTTTTTTTTAAAAGGCTTGAAAGTTCAGTGCTAGTGTATATAAACAAATTTAAAAATCCGTATGACATTTTTTTTTAAGTTGCAGTTTTGGAACAATTTTGTACAGAGCTGCTTGAAGCAGACTATAGAGCCGATTTTAACCTGGCAGAAACAGGGCAGACAGGCAATCAAAATTACTGCAGCAACTTCTCTTATCTGATCGTGCTGAAATTTTAACCTACTCTTGAGCAGGCAAGAGGGACACAGGAGGCAGTGGACTCCTGCTTTGAATATGCAGATCAGGTTCTGATGATGTCATTTGGGCCCAACTGCAATTTTAACCCAAAGCCTGCACGGGGAAGTCGGGGTGGTTTCCCTGCCAAGCCAAACTGGTGGCAAATGGATCCTGTGCCAGCAAAGGCCCAGAAGGGTAAGTAATTTGACACTTTACTTTGTTTCCTTGTGGGCCTGGAGGAGCAGATGTGGTTTCCCCTGCCCCGTACTTCCCTCCCCCTCCTCTGACACGATGCCCCCCTTCAATAACTTACTTGATTGCCAGGCACCGTTCCTTTGGGTCCTCGATGGTAACTTCCACCTTCCTGAAATCCCATTGCTGTCTGTTGGCCAGTTCGTGCTTCAGGCGGGAGACTGACAGGACCCGTACAGATGAGGCTCGGGAGTTCCAATCTCTCAGACCTCACGCTGCAGATGGCTGGATGGTTTTCCAGTCCTCCTTGTCCCCCATCTGCACAACTTCTGAAACTCAGAATTGAACATGACTGAGTGAATGAAGAGAGGCCATGCAGAGCAGAACAAGCTGCTGAAAAAAGGGAGGAGGGGGAGAAGGGCTGTCAGCAGGAAGCCATAACCACCAGGATGCTCAGGGAGCAATTCTCTTGCCTGAACTTCAGTGACGACCAATACTTGAGAAGTCTGCGCTTCACTAAAGAGGTCGTGAGTGAAATCTGCCACCTGCTGCAGTCACAACTCCAATCTCAAAGCAGGGCAAGGACAGCATTGCCTGTGGCTTTCAAGGTGACCGTGGCTTTGAACTTTTATGCATCTGGCTTCTTCCAGGCTGCTGCTGGAGATATAAGCAACAATCTCGCAGCTTGCCGTTCGCTGCACAAGGGATGCCTCTGAGGCTCTCTATACAAAGAGAGACTGTTTCAGCCCATCCCCTCTTGTCAGAGACAAGCAGTCAGAATGAACATGAGGGTTTAACTTCCCCATAGTGCAGGGAGGCAGTGACTGCATGAATATTGCTTTGTGTGCATCATGTCAACTCTGTCACTTTCCTGAACCGAAAGCGATTCCATTCCCTCAGTACGCAGCTCCTGTGTGACCACAGGCAATGCATCGTGCAGGACAACGTCAGTTATGCTGGCAGTAGTCACAATGTATTCATTCTGCGGCAGTCCTCTGTGCCAGCTGTATTTGAACCACCACGGCAAATCACTGGGCGGCTACTGGGTGACAAGGGTTAGCCACTCTGGTCATGACTCCGGTCCGGAACCACACAAACGTGCACAACAGTCCTACAATGAGAGTCATGGTGCCACAAGGGATATTATAGAGCACACCATTGGCATCCTCAAGCAACGGGTCTGCTGCCTGAAGCGCTCTGGAGGAGCCCTGCAGTACTGCGCTATTTAACCATGACAGGCGGATCACCCAAAACAAATTGCCCCACACTCAGTGACACACTTCCTTCTCTCTTGCAGGACAAGGCAGCTCGTAACCAGAGACAGCAGATGTACCCGCAGGGAGATAGGTGGGCCTGCTTGTCCTAACCCCAGTGGAGGAGACGGTGTTGGAGATTATTGCAACAGCCATCGCTGAGCCTGTGGCCAGCAGCAGGCTTGAACTAATCCAAGATGATCGTATCCTCATATCTAATCCTCATTTTCACATACAATTTCCCCTCTCATCCCCCAATCTCTTCTGATTTACAAGCTGCAGATGATGTAAGCCTGCACCTCTTGCTTCTCCCCCCTTGCCCTCACTGCAACCCTACCCTTGTACCTTTCTCCTTTCAGATAGCCAAGAACTGCAAGCTGGCCATGCAGTGATGGAGGAGCAGGAACTGCAAGAGAAAAAAGGAATATAGAAAGTTAAGAGGCAAAATTAAAAAGGATATTAGGAATGCTAAGAGAGAGCATGAGAAATTCTCGGCCAGTAAAATTAAGGAAAACCCTAAAATGTTCTATAAATATATTAAGAGTAAGAGGGTAACTAAAGAAAGGGTAGGGCCTATTAGAGACCGTGAGGGTAATCTTTGTGCGGAGGCGAAAGATGTTGGGAGGATTCTTAACGAATACTTTGCGCTTGTTTTCACAAAGGAAAGGGGCAATGCAGATACTGCTATCGAGGAGCAGTGTGATATTCTGGATGAAATAACTATAATGAGAGAGGAAGTGCTTAGGGGTTTAGCAGCTTTGAAAGTAGATAAGTCCCCAGGCCCAGATGAAATGCATCCCAGGCTGTTGAGCGAAGGGTAACAGAGGAAATAGCAGAGGCCCGGACCTTCATTTTCCAGTCCTCTTTGGATCTGGGCATGGTGCCGGAGGATTGGAGGACTGCTAATGTAGTACCTTGTTTAAGAAGGGAGAAAGGGACCGGCCGAGTAATTACAGGCCTGTCAGCCTAACCTCAGTGGTGGGAAAATTATTGAAAAAAATCCTGAAAGACAGGATAAATCTGCATTTGGAAAGGCAAGGATTAATTAGGGACAGTCAGCACAGATTTGTTAAGGGAAGATCGTGTCTGACTAACCTGATTGAATTTTTTGAGGAGGTAACCAAGAGGGCCGATGAGGGTAGTACATATGATATAGTATATATGGACTTTAGCAAAGCTTTTGATAAGATCCCACATGGTAGACTGGTCATGAAGGTTAAAGCCCATGGGATACAGAGCAAAGTGTCAAGTTGGATCCAAAATTGGCCTGGAGGAAGGAAGCAAAAGGTAATGATTGATGGATGTTTTTGTGACTGGGAGGATGTTTCCAGTGGGGTTCCGCAGGGCTCAGTGCTGGGACCCTTGCTTTTTGTGGTATATAGCAACGATTTAGATTTGAATATAGGGAGTATGATTAAGAAGTTTGCAGACGACACTAAAATTGGCTGTGTGGTTGATAATGAAGAGGAAAGTCATGGGCTGCAGGACGATATCAATCTACTGGTCAGGTGGGCAGAGCAGTGGCAAATGGAATTTAATTCCGAGAAGTGTGAGGTGATGCACTTTGGGAGGGTTAATAAGGAAAGCGTATACACATTAAGCGGTAGGCCACTTAATAGTGTAGATGAGCAAAGGGACCTTGGAGTGCTTATCCACAGATCCCTGAAAGTAGCAGGCCAGGTGGATAAGATGATGAAGAAGACATACGGAATGCTTGCCTTTATTGGTCGAGGCATAGAATATAAGAGCAGGGAGATTATGCTGAAATTGTATAATACTTTGGTTAGGCCACAGCTGGAGTATTGCGTGCAGTTCTGGTCGCCGTATTATAGGAAGGACGTGATTGCACTAGAGAGGGTGCAGAGGAGATTTACTAGGTGGCTGCCTGGAATGGAGAATCTTAGTTATGAGGACAGATTGGATAGGCTGGGTTTGTTTTCATTGGAACAGAAGAGGTTGAGAGGAGACCTCATTGAGGTGTACAAAATATTGAGGGGCCTGGACATAGTGAATAGTAAGGGTTTATTTCCATTGGGTGGAGGGGTGTATAATGAGGGGGCATAGTTTTAAGGTGGCTAGTGGAAGGTTTAGAAGGGATTTGAGAGGGGGGCTTCTTTACGCAGAGGGATGTTGGGATCTGGAACTCGTTGCCTGGAAGTGTGGTGGATGCAGAAACCCTCACCACTTTTAAGAGATGGTTGGATGGGCACTTAAAGTGCTGTAACCTGCAGGGTTAGGGACCTAGAGCTGGTAATTGGGATTAGACTGGATGACCTTTTGTTGGACGGCGCAGATATAATGGTAGGGAATAGAATACGGCCAGGGTGATCTGGACTAGTTTCAATTGCCTCGAGCGGTCGGAGAAGAATTTTCCCAGATTTTTTCTCCCTAAATTGGCCTGGGTTTTTATCTGTTTTTTGCCTCTCCCAGGAGATCACATGGCTCCGGTTGGGGGTGTCGCAGTTGTGGTGAGGCGGAATGGTTGGGCTGGGTGCTCTTTGCCTTTCCGTCATTGTTCATAGGTTTATATGTAACCTTTAGGGCTCGTGTGGCTCTTTATCGGCTGGCACGGACACGATGGGCCGGAATGGCCTCCTTCTGCGCTGTAAATGTCTATGTTTCTATGATGCTGAAGACACACCATCACTCGATTTCACACTAGCAGCCACCAGCTCAGGTACTGACTGCATAATTCAGAGGATAGATTAGATGTGGGATCAGCACATGGTGAGACACCGGTCATGAGTGGCCTGTAACCAGAGCAGGGGGGAAGGGTAGTGCAGGGGTACCAGCTCGCCGGAGGGAGAGGTAGCACACAGGTTCTGCTGCAAAGGACTCAGATTGAGCACTTCGATGGGGTGGCCTACAGAAGAAGGTTGATGGGTATGCACCATGAAATGCTCGGTGCATTGGCAGACCTGCCAGAAAGCCGGCGAGCAATGTCAAGGAGCGTGGAGGAGTGCGGCACCAGCTTTGCACAGGGCTTTGCACAGAGTTTGGAGCCCAACCTTTCCAGCGTGGAAGTGATTGGCAACTCCATTAGCACACTTGTGGACCCAATCATGATGCAGTGTCTGATGGCCAATGACTCAGGTTCCATTGCAGCACAAGCAGAAGCCACCCAACATCTAGGTTCTGCAGTAGCTCAGTCTTCTGTCATGCAAGCGCAGACTGCTTGTATCGTGGCTGCGGTTACCAGTGTTGAAAAAAGCTTGCAGGGTGTCACAGCAGTCCAGCAATCGGTCTTCCAACACGTTACTAAGATTGCTGAGGCACTGCCCCGGAGTGGGGGAGTGGGAGGGGGATGTCAGTGACTCCGTGGAGCAAGAACCTGCTGTCCTCTCTCAGGATGACAGCATTTGTGCTCCCACCACTGCCACCCCACTTGCTTTTGCCTGTCAGCCAGTCAGCCCAGACTGCCGCTGCCCATGCTGAAGTGGTGCTGTCAGAAGGCCCGGAGCGGCTTGAGGTTGACCTCCAAGACAATCTGCAGTCTACTCTACTGAAAGCCAGCAGCCATCCACCAGCTATGCTGCAACCACTGGGGTAGGACTTCGTAGGATACTTTTTATCACCATTGTGAGCCACCCCAACCTGCGAGAGAACACCTCCCCAGGTCGGGGCTTCAAAAAGAACTGGAGCGTGCCACTGCAGCTTCCAGCGCGAGCTGACACAAATGTTCGATGGCTTTGAGATGGGCGACTGGGTGACGTTATCAGGACCCAGGTCGCCGTTTGGAGCGAGGGTTGGAACATTGATGGGGCCCTGGTACAGCAGAGGAGCGGGAAGGTCGTGGCGGACTTGTGACGAGTGATCGGGGCGGAGGAGCAATGAGGGATCGTGGCTGAGATTTGATGGGAGATTGTGGCGGAGGTGTGGCGAGTGTTTTTGTGCAGAGGAGCAGCGAGGGATCGTGGCGGAGGTGCGGCGAATGTTTGTGGTGGAGGAGCGGCAAGAGATCGTGGCGGAAGTATGGTGATTGAGGGTACAGAGCCCAGACAAGCCGAGGGCCCAGGGGCAGCACGGACCTGCCCACACTGCGACATGTGCGCGCACTAGGTCTGTGCAGCAGAGCAGGTCTCCAGTTGTCCTGGTTAACCCTTGCCACTGGATAAAGGCCTAGCTTTGTCAAGCCCGTGTGGTGACTAACGTGCAACGGTCACCACACGTCAAAAAAAATCCACGACAGGCATCTTCCACCACCTCAACTGGAGTTCAGGACTGGAACATCAGGTCCTTCATTGAAACATCTGTGAACTCTCGTGGAAGCATCATCCTCGTTCGAGGGACCGCCTATGATTACTTCATAGGAGCACTAGGGCGTTCAAAGACACATGGAAGAACAGGCACTAAGGGAATGCACAAGGATGATTAATTGACTTTGGTATGTAATATTGGATGGATTGATAGATAAAGTTGGTTTGCAAAGTTTGTTTTGTGGTTCCTTTTATTGTGGCATGTGGCCAAGAAGACGCCACGATGGTCAGTAAGAGAGGGAAGGCAAGGTGTGGGACTGTTGGTGAATGGGGAATTGAGATTGCGTTCACTGGTACCGCAATTGAATAAGTCAATCACAGACAGCCCGGCCAGAAAGGGTCTGTGTTGGTTGCCTCCTCTCTTCCTCCTCCTCTTTCTCCTTTTCCTCCTCCTCTTCCTCAGCTCTTTGCTGTATACATGGCCTGTGCCCTCACGATGGAAAGGTTGCATCAGACAACAGCAAATCTTGAGACATGCTCTGGTGAGTACTGCAGGGCTGCTCCAGAGCAGTCCAGGCAGTGTAAGCATTGTTTAAACCGGCCAATGGTGGGTAGCACTGTCACCTCTGAGGCTCAGAGACTTGAGCAGAAAAATCTCCAGTGCAGTACTGAGGGACGGCTGCACTGTCAGAGGTGGTCATGAAAGGCGCTATGTAAATGTAAGTCTTTCTTTCTTTTGCTCTATTAGATTCCGTGTGCCAGCATGGCTTTCGGTATATGCATGTTGCCTATGTGAGCTTGCACACTGGAACCATGAGCCAGATGTTCAGCGAATAGCCCTTGTCACCCAGTAGCCACCCTCTGGATTGTCGTGGTGACTCAAATGTGGATGGTACAGCAGACTGCCACAGAATGAAGGCATCATGATTGCTGCCAGGATACCGAGCATTAGAGCCGGTAGAAATCAATTGGCAACTAACCTGAAAGCAGGTGATGATCCCTTTAAATAATGTTGGTGGGAGGTCCTTCCTGATGCTGAGCACATTTTTTTAGCTATGTGTGTTTAAGAGAGGGAATTAGCTGGAATGTTGAGGTCGAAAATGGCAGGACTGGTGTTGCTCGCTGATTGATATCATGATCTGCATACTCTGCGTACTCTGCATACTTCCGGCACATGCTCCTAGCGCCCGTGCTAATTGTGATTTCACCAAAATGGTGTCCGGCACCAGAAATGTGCATGCGCAACGCGGGCGCCATTTTGGACTCAAAACAACACCTGTAACGCTGAAAGAACAGTTGCTCCAGAGCCGATGTGTTACTTTATGCCACAGGTTGTATGTCATCCAGTATTCAGTCCTTCACAAAAAGCAGAACATCTTTGTTTATTAATTCATTTCTACCTGTTAATTAATATTTCATTTTGGCTAAGATGTTAGTGGTATCTGTTGAACTTGAAGACCTGGATTTGTTCTTTCCTTCTGAGCTATTTAAAACATTCCCCCATTCGGGAGCCTTAGCTATCTTTAATAGGCCCCTGTTGATTACTCAAGCAGGTGAGTTAAAAATGGTCAAAACTGCATAAAGCCATAAGGGTTTAACATTTCATAAAATCTCCCTCCCAGTATTTTCATGCTCTGTGGAGCTATGAGATTTGCATAGAAAAATATCTCAGCTGCAACTATTCCGCCTGGACTTTGTTCTCACTGATGTGGAGCACTGCCCTCCAACAGCAAAGGCCCACATCAATACCTTTCACATATCATTTTAAAAATAGGAATTTTAAAAATAAGCATTTTAAAAATAGCATTCTGTTCTAAATCTTTGCAAATGATAACTGATTTCAGTTTGGGAGAAGGCCAAATGCTAAAATGGATACTGGTGTATTGGAATATTGTTAACTGTACATCTTGAGTTCATTACCACTTTTCGAGACTGTCTCTGCAGGTTGAGAAAATAAAAACGTCCATTGTTGGCTATGGTCCTCCTACCATCACAGCAGCAGCTCTGCTGACACTGTAAGATTAATAGGCTTATTAGGCTGAGCAAATTCTGCTCCTCGTGGGTTTAACATAGTTCCCGGCTGAAATGAGATGTTATTATGAAAAACTGTAATCGAATCTATTTTGAGAACTGAGCTCATTTAAAAAAAATACGTAGAATCATTTCAAAATGGAGAAAGTTACATATAGAGAACAGAAATAGAGTGCAACATTGAGAACATTGGGTTACGCAGTTACAGCACAGAAAGAAACATCCTTTGTAGTGGGTCTTCTGTAAACAGCGGATTTATGTGGTGACTTTGCATGCATGTGGGGTTGTGGTGTGTGTCTCCTGTGAGTGTATATATATATATATCACTTCCTGTAAGCAGCGACTCATTTTATGGTTTGGTTCCAGTATTGCCTCTCTGGTGCCTTGTTCAAATGGTTACTCTTCACATGTATGTCTCAGAAGTGAATGTTGGCTTTTGACTGCAGTGGACATCACAGCCGCACCCCACCCTATGTCCAGACAACACTCATGCACTCTCACCCTCAGAGGTCACCGGATAATGATCAGAAGTGGTGATTCCCGCCCTCCCTCCATCCATCTAACCTCGGGATGCTGTACCCAGTTGAAGTGGTCCCATTGCACGCCTGGCTTTCTTGTTAATGTGATCACACAACGGGTAGTCAGCTGAATGTATGATTGTGTAGTCTCAACTCCCTTCAAACAATCTCTGCTTCAGACGGAATGACACATCTGATCATGAGTCTATTGTGCCTGATGGTTAAATAATCTATTGGAGGCTATCTGATCCCTGACAGCACAACAGTGAGGCATGTGGGAATCTTGTGAAAGAAATGTATTTTGCTCTATTGCCATCTAGGGAGACTCGTGCATTGACCGGTATAGTTGTAGTCAATGTTAAGCCTGAATAACTCCATTTCAGTACCTTTGAATCCATAAACCTAAACATTGACTTGCAGAGTTGCTAAACAATAAAGTATTTTAAATTAATCAAATCAAATATTTCTGGAATAATGACCAAAAAACATAACTGGAAAGAAAATGAAGATTTGATGGGATGTAAAAGCTTCCTGCTTGGTGCAGTTTTGATGGGATATTTCGTACAACATATTTTTAAACTATTACTGAATATGCACAAAACATATCGAAAAATAATACTTCCTATAAAACAATTGGGATATAGCTCAAAACTTGGTCCATCATTTCTGTAAATGCATCTACTGAGCCAGTCAGAAATATCAGACATCAGGCAAACTCCAAATGTGCCCAGAAGCAGGATGCCTGTATTACCATCACAGTACAGCTTTAACCAATCCCTTCCACTGCAGTGCACACTGTCTTTCAATAATGCCATGTTAGACTTGGAATGTGGGAAAAGGGTAAAATCCCCAAGTTGAATTCTGCTCTTCAGGCCTGAAAGCAGCAAAAGACAGGGGTGTTACATGCATGAACAACTCCAGACAGTGATCTCCTGTTTGGGGTTGCAGATTGAGGCAAATTGCTAAGGGCTACAGAGCCAGAGGGTGGTACTATTCAGTCACTCTGCTAATTATAGCTCCATGTCCAACATATTCCTTTTTAAGAAAATACGCTAAATTAATATAACAATTTATATTTAAAGTGAGTGCAGCTGTTCATTCTAAGGTGGGTGAATGGCTTTTTGTCTTATACTAATTTCCATGTTCTGAGCCAGGCAGTGAATGATGTATTTTCAATCCCCAGCCCCCACATCTGCTCAGCTTGGGAGCACATTTAAATCTCTGGTCATAGACAAAGCAAGGATGCTATGTTACTTTGTTACGGCCACCCTATGAAGTGCATGTGAGCAGCAAATGAAAGTGTGAAGCAAGCAACGGGGAAACAAATTAAATTACTCCATTTTAATCAAGATTAATTAAAGCTACAAATCTATAAGGAATGTCTGCCAGAATTACTCTGTGTAAGACAAGGATATTCAAGATAAATATAGAATAAATTATATAGTAGATTATACATTTTAATATCACTGAGTTAGTCCCATGGGACAAAATTAAGCAGGGTTTGCTTTGCAATACCTAATTAAATATTAATTGCACCTTTGTCACTTTGTTCTAATGGACTTATTTGTGTAGGAGCTATGAATGGCACACTACAGTACATTAACTTTTGCAACTGGTGTGGATCAGGGCCATAAACGTTATGACATGCAGTTGTATTTATGCAATGGAGTTCTCTTAAGATCATATCAAATTTACTGAAGAATATTTGGGAGGACTGGTTTTTTTTGTACCCTTGGGTCCATTCCCTGGGCAAAACATAGGGATGGCAGCCCACTCTCAGGTTTTTGCCAGTGGCAATTGCATTTGGGAGATACATGACACTGCGCTAGATAACGTATTCTCTGACTGTTTCTCTCTCTCTGGGGCCCAGTACCTTGTCCTGCTGGTATGATTGCCATGGAGAATCCACATTCTGGCAATTGTGGATTGTAATTCACCTTCTGCTATGCCACAGTGCAGCCTGTGAGGAAACCAGAACACTGTTATGCCACTGATTTAAGATTTGTATGCAATCATGAGTCCAAATAAAGAGAAGCTAGGCGTCAAAACTATTTTACATCACCAGATAATGTTCAGAGCCTGAAATCCCACGGTGCCCACTTTGCTGTGAGAAGTGATCAGAATGGAACCCTAAGCTGCCCATGGAGCCCCACCCCCGGTTGTAGACATCATACCCACATTGTGGGCATGCAGCCATTATCATACCTAGGATGGCTCCTGACTCAAACAGAGAGCTGAAAAGCTAAATCGGTGCCATGCTGCTCTGGCACATCATAGGGGGCCTATGAAGGGTCTTCTGAGAAAAAGGGCAGCACAACTCTGCAGCTTCCAATGGCGCGGTTGGATAATCTCTGGAAAGTAATTCATCCCCTCTGGGATTGGCTAGATGTTGCAAAGAGACATAGACAGATTAAATGAGAGGGCAAAACTCTGGCAAATGGAGTTCAATGTGGGCATGTGGAAACCAATCCTCTTTGGACTTAAGAAAGATAAATCGGAGTATTTTCTAAATGGTGAGAAACTAGGAACTTGAGAGGAGCAAAGTGTTTTGGGATTCCAAGTATAATAATCATTAAACGCTAGTAGAATGTTTCTGAATGGTAATTTACTGCTGATAGTAATCATGTGCCAAACAAAACACATTAAAACAAATTACTCGAACCAACTTAACTCATTAAATAATGAGTCTTATCCTGTGGCAGTATCAATTTTCCAGATTTACAGATAATGGCAATGCAGATAATGGGGAATTTATAATGGGGAACAAAGAAATGGCAGACTAATTGAACAAGTACTTTGGTTCTGTCTTCACAAAGGAAGACATAAATAACCTTCCGGATGTACTAGGGGTCCGAAGGTCCAGTGAGAAGGAGGAACTGAAGGATATCCTTATTAGGCGGGAAATTGTGTTAGGGAAATTGACGGGATTGAAGGCTGATAAATCCCCAGGGCTTGATAGTCTACATCCCAGAGTACATAAGGAAGTGGCCCTAGAAATAGTGGATGCATTGGTGATAATTTTCCAACAGTCTATCGACTCTGGATCAGTTCCTATGGACTGGAGGGTTGCTAATGTAACACCACTTTTTTAAAAAGGAGGGAGAGAGAAAGCCGGTAATTATAGACCGGTTAGCCTGGCATCATTAGTGGGGCAAATGTTGGAATCAATCATTAAGGATGAAATAGCAGCACATTTGGAGAGCAGTGATAGGATTGGTCCAAGTCAGCATGGATTTATGAAGGGGAAATCATGCTTGACAAATCTTCTGGAATTTTTTGAGGATGTAACTAGTAGAGTGGACAGGGGAGAACCAGTGGATGTGGTGTATTTGGACTTTCAAAAGGCTTTTGACAAGGTCCCACACAAGAGATTGGCATGCAAAATCAAAGCGCAAGATATTGGGGGTAATGTACTGATGTGGATAGAGAACTGGTTGGCAGACAGGAAGCAGAGAGTCGGGATTAATGGGTCCTTTTCAGAATGGTAGGTAATGACTAATGGAGTGCCGTAGGGCTCAGTGCTGAGACCCCAACTCTTTACAATATATATTAATGATTTGGATGATGGAATTGAGTGTAATATCTCCAAGTTTGCAGATGATACAAAACTGGGTGGTGGTGTGAGCTGTGAGGAGGGCGCTAAGATTCTGCAGGGTGATTTGGACAGGTTAGGTGAGTGGGCAAATACATGGCAGATGCAGTATAATGTGGATAAATGTGAGGTTATCCACTTTGGGGGCAAAAACACGAAGGCAGAATATTATCTGAATGGCGGCAGATTAGGAAAAGGGGAGGTGCAGCGAGACCTGGGTGTCATGATTCAACAGTCATTGAAGGTTGGCATGCAGGTACAGCAGTCGGTGAAGAAGGCAAATGGTATGTTGGCCTTCATAGCTAGGGGATTTGAGTATAGGAGCAGGGAAGTCTTACTGCAGTTGTACAGGGCCTTGATGAGGCCCCACCTGGAATATTGTGTTCAGTTTTGGTCTCCTAATCTGAGGAAGGACGTTCTTGCTATTGAGGGAGTGCAGCAAAGGTTCACCAGACTGATTCCTGGGATGGCAGGACTGACATATGAGGAGAGACTGGATCGACTGGGCCTGTATTCACTGGAGTTTAGAAGGATGAGAGGGGATCTCATAGAAACATATACAATTCTGACGGGACTGGACAAGTTAGATGCAGGAAGAATGTTCCCGATGTTGGGGAAGTCCAGAACCAGGGGACATAGTCTTAGGATAAGGGTTAAGCCATTTAAGACTGAGATGAGGAGGAACTTCTTCACTCAGAGAGTTGTTAACCTATGGAATTCCCTACCGCAGAGAGTTGTTGATGCCAGTTCATTGGATATATTCAAGAGGAAGTTAGATATGGCCCTTGCGGCTAAAGGGATCAAGGGGTATGGAGAGAAAGCAAGATCAGGGTATTGAGGAATGATCAGCCATGATCTTACTGAATGGTGGTGCAGGCTCAAAGGGCTGAATCGCCTACTCCTGCTCCTATTTTCTATGTTTCTATGTTTCTATTAACAATAGTGTCTAAGAAAGTCTAGATTTACAGAACAGGAAGTGGTTTTCCTAGTAGCTGAGATGTTCAGCAGGAGGATAGCTATATTATCCAGCAGGCTACAAGATTAAGGCCACCCAACCTGAAAGTACTGATAGCTGCAGAGGCGAGAGTCTGGAATCTTTGCTATGGTGCCTTGGATATAAGTGGAGAGTATGAATTTGATGGAGCACCACTGATCTTGGCTTCAGAGGGAATTCCAGGCTCTCCCTGGCAGCCAGTGTTTTGCGTTTTTAGCTCAGTCACATTGATGCTCAAACAAACTTATGTTACAGTAATACCGCCAGTAAAGTATGAGGAGTAATTCTTCTATTACATTAATAAAGGCCTAGAAATCCCAGTCGAGGTCTTCGCGCGGGCAATCGACTGAAAAAGTTAAAAAAAGATGCGCACTTACCTGTTCCTGCTGCGCCCACCAGCGATCCCGATTCCTGAGGCCTCCTCTCACTGCGCATCGGAGCACGTGCACATCGGGACGTCCATAAGTAGGAGTCACATGGTACTGGGCAGCCAATCAAGGTACAGTATTTTCTCATTCATAATAATGGGAACTCCGTAAGTAGGAGTTCCCATTATTATGATTGAGGAGCAGCCTCCAAACACCCAAAACACAAATAAAAAATAGAAAAAATACACCACATATTGAAGATTAATTTAAATTTATGCCATAAAAAAATATAATTTTCCGATTAAAAAAAAATGTTTTTTTAATTATGGTTTAAAATAAACTTACCGTGGTGGGCAGGGTTTTTAAACAATAAAATGTGTTTTAAAAATTTTATTTTATTATGTTTTTATATGTTTTAAAACTCTTACGCCTGTAAAAGTTGGCTATGCGCCTGCTTTTATCAGGCGCAGGAGTTTTCAGGACATCTGCTGGGCAAGATATGGGTAAATACCGCAATCTTGCCCATGCGAATGTCCTGGCTGCCGAGATGCGGAGGATCTGTCAAGCCAGAGCTTGATAGATCGGAAAAGCTGGTTTTCAGCACAATGTGCATTATGCGCAGAAAACCACCTTTTCCGATGCCTTTCCGGGTCTGCACACACTCAGTACGGACCCGGGGAGGCTGGGATTTCTAGGCCATTAACATTTTACATTAAAAAACAGCTTCTCTTCCCGCCCCTGCATCGTTACCTCTGGTGTCCCCCAAGGATCTATCCTTGGCCCCCTCCTATTTCTCATCTACATCTCAACCCCTTGGCGACATCATCCAAAAACACAGCCTCAGTTTCCACATGTACACTGATGACACCCAATTCTAACTCACTACCACTTCTCTCGACCCCTCCACGGTCTCTAAATTGCCAGACTGCTTGTCCGACATCCAGTTCTGGATGAGCAGAAATTTTCTCCAATTTAATATTGGGAAGACTGAAGCCATTGTTTTCAGTCCCCACCACAAACTCCGTTCCCTAGCCACTGAATTCATCGCTCTCCCCAACTTCTGTCTGAAGCTGAACCAGACTTTTCGCATCATAATTGACCCAGAAATGACCCTGAAATGTGCTTTCGACCACATATCCGCAGCATAATTAAGACCACCTATTTCCACCCCCGTAACATTGACCGTCTCCGCCTCAGCTCATCTGCTGCTGAAGCCTTCATCCATGCCTTTGTTACCTCTAGACTTGACTATTCCAATGCACTCCTGGCTGGCCTACCACATTCTACCCTATGTAAACTAGAGATGATCCAAAACTCAGCTACCCGTGTCCTAACTCGCACCATGTCCCGCTCACCCATGACCCCTGTGCGTGCTGACCTACATTGGCTCCCGGTTAAGCAATGTCTCAATTTCAAAATTCTCATCCTTGTTTTCAAATCCCTCCATGGCCTCGTCCCTCCCTATGTCTGTAATTTCCTCCAGTCCCACAACTCCCTCCCCCCTGCTCTCTTGAGCATCCCTGATTATAATCATTTAACCATTGGTGGCTGTGCCTTCTGTTGCCTAGGCCCTAAGCTCTGGAACTCCCTGCCAAAATCTCTCCATCTCTCTACCTCTCTTTCCTCCATCAAGATGCTCCTTAAAACCTACCTCTTTGACCAAGCTTTTGGTCACCTGCCCTAATTTCTCCTTATGTGGCTTGATATCAAATTTTTTATCTTATAATACTCCTGTGAAGCGCCTTGGGACATTTTACGACGTTAAAGACGCTATATAAAAACACGTTGTTGTTGTAAAATAAGCACATTAAGATGTCTTAATTTTTTTTTAACACTTTACTGCTGCTCTCTTTCTTTTCCCAACCCTCTCTTAATTTTTACTATACTTTAACTTTCTTCCTAATATGCTACTTTTAGACTGATATACCTTTTTGTCTCATTGTTTACATTAAGCATTAAACTTATCTGTTTCTCAGTGACTCCGACCATTCATTCTGGAGTTGGAAATCACCTTGTCACAAATCTGCCATTGTTTGGCTGAAAACTGACTCTAAATAATGCTATTTACAGACAATTGTGTCCCAGAATATTAAACGTTGACCTGGCTGTGTCAATGATAAGGCAAGAGCAATCTTTTTTATGTCAGATAGTCTGTTTGCTCAACTCAATCGAGCAAACATGATTGAAGTGACATATCTCATTGGCAGCACACTAGGGAATAGTATGACAGATCTGCTTCCCTTCTATTTTATTAAACTACTTTTGCTTGTTTCATACTATTTGTTTAATCCCATCTAAAATTGCTAACGATGAGAGAAAACCCTCCCCATAATGGCAGATACTAAAATGGAAGTTTACCTAGAACCAGGGACACAGGGCTAGAACCTCCACTTTTGAGCTTATCGCCCAAAAATGGGCGTTATTTCTGGTATGGGTGGTAAAAAAGGGTTTTCAGATTGCCTGCTTCTCGCCCATTCTCAAAACACCTAGTTTACATTTTTTAAAATAGGCGTTACCGTGAGCGATATCAAATGGGCGGTAGTGTTAAATTTTTTTGACCTTCTGCCGTAAAATGTGGCCATCCTTAGCAATGGTATGGCAATGCTCGATTTCCGCGATTCAGGAGGCCAAGGGTCACCATGACATGCGCAGAAGAGGAGACAGAGAGAGAGGGAGCTCGGAGGGACTGAAGGAGTGGCTGGGTGTGGTGTGGCTGCTTTGGGAGGAAGGAGGGAGACTTTAGAGCTTCTCGGCAAGTAGGCAAACACAAAATTAGTTGTTACCAGCCACATAGTTGACCGAATTTGCCCTATAATGGAGGGAGAGGAGGAGGCATCACAGCACGCTGTGGAGACTGACATTCTGGAGAGCAGTGAGGTGGGAAAGGAGCACATTGGAGGTTGCAAAAGAGCCAGGGGTTTCTCGGACGAGGCAAATGCCTCCCTCCTACAGGAGGTTGAGTCACGCTGGGGTGATTTGACACAGGGAGGGCGTGGGAAGCCCACCCCAAAGGCCTACCAGAGGATATGGACCGAGATAGCAGAGGTGGTCTCGTCGGTGACCAACGAGGTACATGAGGGCAACCAATGCCGCAAACAATGGAAAGACCTTGTGGGATCGCAAAAGTAAGTATTACATTGATTTACATGTACTTATGTATTTATATAATTTGATTTGTAACAATCATGAGCGACTATCAGCAGATGTGAGATCTTGCACTTTTACCGGGAATGTTTTACTCAAAGCCTGCGGTGATGGTGTAGGTCTTTAGGTAAAGAATGATAATAATCATAATAATCATGATTACATCTGTCGGTTATGTGTTGTATCAGTCTCTGTGACAGTACCTAGCAATGATACCACGCAATGATCACATGCCATGTCGTCCTGTCACCTTTTACAGAAGAAGCTATCGACGATGAGGTCCATGCAGAGCCGAACAGGTCGGGGGCCACCAGTCCCCAGGGACATCACAGAGATGGAGGAGCGAGTGTTAGCACTCGTGTGGAAGCACCTCCAGACAGCCATGGGCGCATCTGCAGACCCTGAAGTGATGTCACGTGAGTAAAGCTTACACCATTGCGTGATGTAAAGTCAATAGATGCCTCACCAACTCATATACGACCAATCATATATGATAGATGATTTCTAAAAGTGTCATAGAAATAATGCTGGCCTAATGAAAATAATCGCAATTCACAATGTGTAGATGGTCATGAAATGTGATATCTGCGATGATTTTGAGAGCGGTGGTGCTTTTGTTGTGCATATGCTGTGTGTAGCGCTGGACTCATCTTGTCACCCTAGCACCTCCTTCTCCTCCAACAACCTCATTTGTGTCTTGCAGCTCAGCCAGCAGCGTGGCCCCAGGCAAGGCCACAGAGGCCAGGAGGTGGGGGCGCGGGGCTGGAGTTGGCGGATGATCCTACTACATCTGGTGCTGAGGAGCTCTGATTGTCGCCCGTCAATCCGCTGGGTCTGTTCTTGGTGGTTAAGAGTGCGTACTTCTAAGAACCTGCATCGCCATGCTCCATAAGCCATTCCACCTCAAGGCCATCTATTGGTCCTCCGGTCATTCCCGCCTCCACTCTGGAGGTGCCGGCCCCAAGCACCTCGCCACAGGGCACCCTATTTGTCCCCAGGACGGCGCCGACCCTGCGGAGGCTTCGTGGATGCGGCAGGTCTGTTCCACGAGCGCGACACGACAGCGGAGAGATGGTACAGTTGTCCAGGAGGACTGTAGACATTGGTGACCAGCTCATCGAAGCTTTGGGGGGCATATCCCGACAGCTGGCCACCATGACCGAGTACATTCCACGCATGACCGAGTCCCTGGATGCGATAGCCAGGAACACTGCTGCCACAGCCCTCCCAGTGTTCCCAGAGCGCGGCACTCCATCTCTAGGTTCGACTGCAAACGACAGATGAGAGCAAGGACCAAGATCCTGCTTCTGCATCAGAGAAGGTTGTCCCCTCAGCACCTGCTCCTGTACCCGTCCAACCAATGCATCTGCCTTCATCCCCCCCAATGAGGCATCGTCTGAGGAGTTCCTCGGCCAGGTGCCGTGGAGCGAGGAGGGGAAGAGATAGAGGTGGGGAGAAGAAAGAGAGGGGGGAAGGAAAGTGAGGTGCATGTGCGCAGGTGATGGCTGTGTTATATCTCCATCTGGGTGTAAGCAATTTGTTGCAATGTATGGGGACTGGGGACCACGCTCCTGCTTTGCCTTTGTATTCTGTGTTGCTGGACATGTTGAACATGTGATTCATGTCAATGGTGGAAAAAGTGGGATGTGGGCGGGGGTTGGGTGATATTGGCTACTTATGAGTTCAGACCAATGTTGGTATTAAACTTTTGTTATTGGACATAGCCTTGTTGCGCATTGTCTCAGATAGCTGGACCGTTACACACTGGTGATTCCTTACCGGGAAAGGGTTAAATACACCTTTACATCAATCGACGTAAACTTTAATTGGCACCAACGTGATGGGCACCATTGAAGTCTGAGCTGCGCACACACAGCAGTGTGTCAGCGTTGTCACTCACATCAGCGCTCTTTCAGGCAAATCTTTCCAATATCAGCTCCTCATGTAAGAGTGGGATTTAACAAATGTCAGCCACATCACTGGCGTCCATCCCGGTTAGTTCCACTTTTTTTGGGCAGTTTTTTGAGCAGGCAATATTCTGGGCGAGGCGGTGAAATTGACGGTGGGCGATCTCCATGGCCGCTAGTTTGGACAAATATGCTCTTGATGACAAAAAACAGTCACTGGCCGTTATTATTGAATCTCGTCATTAAGTCCATTGAGGAAAGTAATGCTGGGCGATAATATGGGTGTTGAAATCGCCCATTCTACTGATTCCGCCCCAAAAAAGTGGGCGGGCGGTAATATTTTTTCTCGGCGTTAAGCCCATGGGGAAAATAACGCTTGGCAATAAATCTCCTAAAAAAGCCCGTCACTTTCCATTTTGTGCCAAAATGGGTGATGTATGGGCGTTATACGCCATTCCAGCGGTAAAATGGACGTTAAGTGGCCGTTAAGCAGGCAAAAAAAGTGGAGGCTCTAGCCCACAGTCTCTTACACCACTACCTATTTATCACTTCAGTTTCCTTGGAATGAACTCTCGATCCCATTATAATTCAATGGTATACTTGTTTGTCTTCATCACCCAACATTTAAATACAATGGTCCCTATTTTCCACTTGCTGCATTTTTTGCACCCGCGCATGTTAACGTATGATTTTTTTGTGTACATTCGAAGCAGAAAAAAAATTGGGACTTTCGCCAAACAAATATTTGAATTTGTCGCTGCGCTCTCCGAAGTTGTCTGGGGGTGGGGGGGCGGAGCTTCAAGTCTGCGCTAAAACCAGTCTGGGCATATGCGAAAAAAGTAACTTCCTGGTCTGGATCAGACATATTTAAAGAGCCCTTTGTGATCGGATTGTGCTGGCTGGGTCTTTCTGCAATTTTGAGCATTAAAACGTGCAAAACATGGCTGAGAGGGAAGTGGAAGAGGAATTCGAAGGAGGAGAAGGAAGGACTGTTCGATTTCTCCCACACAAAGTAGTATCGTATCCCTGGTAGATATCATTGAGAGGAAATGGGATCAGCTGGCAACTCAGGGGGAAAAGTGAAAAAAAATAAAACCTGCTACAATGGCTCAACGTTGGGATGATGTTGCTGTAGAGTACAATACAAAAAAGTGACAGGACCTAGGACAATTAATTAAAGTAAGTATGCACTGCAATGACATTTGTAAATGTGTGTGTGTGCATGCGTGTGTGTGTGTGTGTGTGGCTACCACACAAAAGAACCCTCTCTTGAAAATATCTTTTTTCATCTTTGCAGTTGAAGAATGCAAAGATCAGGAACCACAGGAATCATACTGGTGAAGGTCCACCAAGTAAGCTGCAATTGAGTCAGCTGGAACAGAGGATCTCTGATCTGATTGAAGCTCACCGGAGAAGATCCACCACCAATGTGGATGCTGGACTAAGATCAAAGAGACATGGTAAGTCCTGCAATTTGCACTGTGGGTTGGCTAAGTATTGCGTGGGCTAGCTAGGCTTTAATGAATGTTTTTGATATGTTTTACAGCAGCTGCGCGTGAGGAAGAGGCAGAAGATGATCCAGAAGGACAAGCAGAAGGACCAGCGGAAGTAGCACCCGAAGCACATACAGAAGAGAGTCCAGAATTGTTTCCTGATTTTAAGCAAGATGATCTGGATGAAGGCCAGCATGAAGATCCCCCACTGATCAGATGGTCATATTGGACCTGCAACCGGTGGAGCCCATGGATCAGGATGTGGGTCCTAGTGTGGTCCAGCAACACACACCTGTGAGAGGGATTGTGTTCCTAACACAGATGAGGCTGCACACAGGGAGGTTAAAGTAACAGTGACCTCAGTCTTTAATAAGACACTCCAGAGTGAGGAACAGGTCTTAGGGGCCGGCTTATATACAGTGCTCCCAAGCGATGCTGGGATCCCTTGGGACTTCAGGGGATGAGCTCCCTGGTGGCGGAACGTGGGAGTGCGTACTTTACAGATACACAACATCACACCCCCGCAAAGTCAAAGTGAAAACTATTTACACGGTGAGGCGGTCGGGAGCCTTTCTTTCCCTGGTGGACCGCCTCGGTACAAATGTCTGTTCTGGTGTGTTGGTTGTGCCCTCGCTGGGCTGGCGTGTTGTTGGCCCTGCAGGGCTACTAGGTGAGCCTGGCCTTGCTGGGCTGTTGGGCGTGATGGGTTCAATTTCCTGGTCCGGGGTGGTGTCGTTGATCCTTTGGGTGTGTGTTGTGGGCTCTAAAAAGGATGGTGTCTGCTGTGGGTTGTTCAGGGCAGTCTGTGAACCGCAGCCTCGTTTGGTCCAGGTGCTTTCTGAAAATTTGTCCATTGTCTAGTTTGACTACAAACACCCTACTCCCTTCTTTAGCTATCACCGTGCCCGCGATCCATTTGGGACCATGTCCATAGTGTAGCACATACACAGGGTCATTCAGATCAATTTCCTGTGACACAGTGGCGCGACCATTGTTTACATTTTCTTGCTGCCGCCTGCTTTCTACCTGATCATGCAGGTTGGGGTGAACCAACAAGAGTCTGGTTTTAAGTGTCCTTTTCATGAGTAGCTCAGCCGGGGGCAACCCTGTGAGTGAGTGGGGTCTCGTGCGGTAGCTGAGCAGTACTCGGGTCAGGCGGGTTTGGAGTGAGCCTTCTGTGACTCGTTTAGGCTCTGTTTGATGGTTTGTACTGCCCGCTCTGCCTGCCCATTGGAGGCTGGTTTAAACGGGGCCGAGGTGACATGTTTGATCCCATTGCGAGTCATAAATTCTTTAAATTCGGCACCGGTGAAACTTGGCCCGTTGTCACTGACCAGTATGTCAGGCAGGCTGTGGGTGGCAAACATGGCCCTCAGGCTTTCAATGGTGGCGGTGGCGGTGCTTCCCGACATTATTTCACATTCAATCCATTTTGAAAAAGCATCCACCACCACCAGGAACATTTTACCGAGAAACGGACCCGCATAGTCGACATGGATCCTCGACCATGGTCTGGAGGGCCAGGACCACAAACATAGTGGTGCCTCTCTGGGCACGTTGCTCAACTGAGCACACATGCTGCATTGCCGTACACAGGACTCTAAGTCAGAGTCGATACCGGGCCACCACACGTGGGATCTGGCTATCGCTTTCATCATTACTATACCTGGGTGTGTGCTGTGGAGATCCGAGAGGAATGTCTCCCTGCCCTTTTTGGGTAGCACTACGCGGTTACTCCACAACAGGCAGTCTGCCTGAATGGACAGCTCGTCCTTTCACCGCTGGAGCGGCTTGATTGGCTCTTGCATTTCAACGTGGATGCTGGCCCAGCTCCCATGCAGTGCATAGTTTTTTACTAGGGACAGCAGAGGATCTTGGCAGGTCCAAGTTCTAATCTGGCGGGCCATGACAGGTGATTTATAATTTTCAAACGCTTCCATGACCATCAACAAGTCTGTGGGTTGTGCCACCATCAACAAGTTTGCAGGCTGTGCAATTTCCACCCCCGTGGTGGGCAATGGTAGCCGACTGAGAGCATCCGCAGTTCTCGGTGCCTGGCCTGTGGCGGATGGTATAGTTATACGCTGTTAACGCGAGTGCCCACCTTTGTATGCGGGCTGAGGCATTAGTATTTATCCCCTTGTTTTCAGCGAACAGGGATATGAGGGGCTTGTGATCGGTTTCCAGCTCAAATTTGAGGCCAAACAGGTACTGATGCATTTTCTTTACCCCGAATACACACGCTAATGCCTCTTTCTTAATCATGCTGTAGGCCCTCTCGGCCTTAGACAAGCTCCTGGAAGCATAGGCGACAGGTTGCAACTTCCCTGCAATGTTAGCTTGTTGTAATACATACCTGACTCCGTAGGACAACGCATCATATGCCAGCACAAGTCTTTTACATGGGTTATACAATACAAGCAACTTGTTGGAGCATAAAATGTTTCTGGCTTTCTCAAAAGCAATTACTTGTTTTTTTTCCCCATACCCAGTTCTCACCTTTACGCAATAACGCATGTAGGGGCTCTAAAAGGGTGCTTAACCCCGGTAGGAAATTACCAAAATAGTTGAGGAGTCCCAGGAACGACCGCAGCTCCGTGACGTTCTGTGGCCTGGGTGCATTCCTGATAGCCTCTGTCTTGACGTCGACATGTGGACCGAATGCCGTCCACCGCGATCTTTCTCCCTAAAAACTCAATTTCTCTTGCTATGAAGGAGCATTTCGACCTCTTCAGTCGCAGCCCTACGCGATCCAGTCGCTGGAGGACCTCCTCCAGGTTTTGTAGGTGTTCAACGGTGTCCTGACCCGTGACCAATATGTCGTCCTGAAAAACCACCGTGCGTGGTACTGACTTGAGTAGGCTCTCCATGTTTCTCTGGAAGATCGCTGCAGCCGACCGAATTCCAAACGGGCATCTGTTGTAGATGAACAGTCCCTTGTGCGTGTTGATGCAGGTGAGGCCCTTCGAAGACCCCTCCAGCTCCTGCGTCATGTAGGCCGAAGTCCGTTCGAACTTGGTGAATGTCTAGCCGCCTGCCAGCGTCGCAAATAGGTCATCTGCCTTAGGTAGCGGGTATTGGTCCTGTAGCGAGAAATGATTAATAGTTACTTTATAATCACTGCAAATCCTGACTGTGCCATCACTTTTGAGTACTGGAACAATCGGACTGGCCCACTCGCTGAATTCTACTGGGGAGATGATGCTCTCGCGTTGCACGCATACCGTGAGATGGACCGCTCTCCTTTTTGCAGCGCTTCCTTCTCCGTCCAGCTCGTTGGCTACAAAGTACTGGTCTAGCCGTTCGACATAGGCTTTCCAGTCCTCACCCTCCGAGAACTTCTCCAGGATGCCCACAGTTTGCTGCATCTTTGCATTGGATTCGTATACTCGTCGCCAGTTATTGTGTTCCTAACACAGATAAGACTGCACTCAGGGAGGTTAAAGTAACAGTGACCTCAGTCTTTATTAAGACACTCCAGAGTGAGGAACAGGCCTTAAGGGCCGGCTTATATACAGTGCTCCCAAGGGATGCTGGGATCCCTTGGGACTTCAGGGGATGCCCTCCCTCGTGGCAGAACATGGGAATGCATGCTTTACAGATACACAACAAGAAGGATGCCTAATAGGGTAGTGGAGCAAGACACAGGTGGGAGATGGCAAAGGAGGGTGGAAAGGATAGCTGAACCACAAGCGCAGGTAGACATGGTACAGCTCATTGGATGAATGGGGAGAGTATGCAGCTAACTAGGTTGCTCCTGGACACCATGGGTGAGGTGAGGGTAGAAATTGCGGGACTGTCAGGAGAAGTAACAAAACTGTCTGGAGGAATAGAACCACCACTGGCGGGGCAGATTAGGGAGGGAATGGTGGATGCACTTGATGCACTGTTGGGACAGCTGATGGGGAAATTGTCTGACATATGTGACAGAAATTTGCAGGTAGTTGCTGCAATAAGGAAACACACCCAGGTTGTCATTCAACAACACCAATTGGCGGCATCAACTGCTGCCACTCAAATCATCCCCAGACCACCCTCAGGGACTGTGCCGCAGGGTTATCCACAGCTTGAAAACGAAGACGAAGACAAACCTGGGCCTTCCACAAAGGTATCTATTAGGTCTGTCCCTGTCCATCCCCACCAACGAAAAACAAAGAAATATAACCTTGGGCTCACCGGGGGCTGAGGAAGTCTGCTGCGCCAACAGACAGAGCTAAGGGTAGAGGCACCAGGGCGGGCAAGAGGGGCATTACACGCTAGTGTTCATTGAATAAGGGGGAAGAGAGATATTTGTATCTTGCTGTTACTCGTTTTGTTAATAGAAATGTTTGATACAATAAAGTTTTGTTAATTGAAAATGCTAAAGTTTGATATTTCTTCATTGAAAAGTAAAATGTTTTATTAAAGTTGAGTACAAATGTACAAATGTCGAATCAACCTATTCTTTTAAGTTAACCAGAATCAGTGCATTATTTTGTGAATTTAATCAACATAAACCAACACATTATTAAAAGTGCAACCAGGTGTAAACAGTCAACATGGTGTGACACTGTAATCAACCGTGCCGCCGTTTAGCCTTCAGGCAGAAAAACGTTCATGGAATAGCCACTGACGCAAGTCTCTAGCAATACCCTTGGTCATCCCACCCTCCTCCGCTGCTATCCTGCGGCTTGAGGTGGTTCCTCCTCCTGTTGCTGGTCCTCCTCTTCCTCCTCCTTCTCCTCCTCATTGTTAGCATCCTCCGAATCCTAATTCCTCCTTCTCTCCTCGGGAGGATATTCAATGTCCAGTATCTGTCCCCTCATGATGGCCAAGTTGTGCAGCATGCAGCACACGACAGTGAACTGAGCGACATGGTGAGGGGAGTATAGCAGGCAGCCTCCAGAGTGGTCCAGGCATCGGAAACACCAATTGCTTTAAAACACCAATTGTGCTCTCTATGATGTCCGTGTCATTATGTGGGACATGTTGTACCGACGCTCTGCCTCAGTGCGGGTTTGCGTAGGGGGGGTCATAAGCCAGGTGGCGAGCCTGTAACCTTTGTCCCCGAGCAACCAGCTCTGCCCTTCTAGCAGCTCCTGAAACATCGCAGATATAATGCTATCATGTACGATGGAAGCATCATGGATGCTACTGGGATATTTGGCATCCACTGCTATGATCCGCTGCAGCTCGTCGCACACTAGTTGCACATTTAGGGAGTGGAACCCTTTCCTGTTGCAGTAAACTTCGGAATCTTGCAAGGGTGCTCTCAAGGGTACCCTGTACGCTGGGGAAGCTAGCAATTCGAGAGAACCCCACAGCCCTGTCTCTCATTGCCTGCATGGTCATAGGGAAAATGATGAACTGGTCCCTTTTGGCATATAGTGCAGCAGTCACCTGGCGAATGCAGCAACGGGTGGCGTGCTTCGAGATCGAGCATATGTTCTCAGTTGAAGCTTGAAATGATCCCATAGCATAGAAGGCAGGTGCCGCTGTTACCTTTACTTCTCCAGATAGAGCAGTCCTCCTTCCATTTCTTGGCCGTATATCTGCTCTGATTAGTTGGCACACCTCAGTAATGACCTCCTTTCTGAATCGCAGCCGGTGAACACACTCTGCCTCATTCAGTTGCAGGTATGAGCGCCTCTCCCTATAGATTCCCAGAGGGTAAGATTTCCTCCCCATCAATCTGTCTCCCTGATATCGGCATTGAATTATTTGTCGCCTCTGCATGTGCATGTCATGTATGGCCAACGTCCTTTTCACATCAAGCATGCTAAAAATTGCAACCATTATTATTGTTATTATGCAGATAAATATTTAAACCACTGATACATTTGCTCTCCATTTTGCTGCACAAGGCTGGGTGACACCCTAGATCGGACCACACCCTGATCTGCACATGTGTTTGTTTGTTTGTACAGTGATTTTCTTGGGTCACCTGTGACAAATGGTGATTTCTAACTTGCTGCTGTGCCTGTGCACAAAACGTCCTGTTTCGGATGCTGACTGAGCTCGAGCACAGGTTGAAGGAGTGCCGGCTGGGCAGGATCGCAAGCTCGGCCCGATACAAGCACAACAACTCGACACTCGGCTTCAAAAGCAGCCCGGGCTCTGATGCTTGTGTCTGGCCGAGCCCGCGACCATTCCTGGCCAGTACTCCCCCGACCCATGCCTGGAGCCTGGCCAGCAACAATTGTGTTGGGGTGGACAGTCGCAATTTGGGTGAAAAAGACCCCAGCAAAGTTACTTAATTGCCCCCTGAAAAACTTAGACATTTGTTTATTAAATCGTCTCGCTCCAAAAACTCGGAAATTACTTTCCGAGTTATTTTCAGAGTACTCTGTCAAAAAAAAATCCATGCATTTGTACTTTATTTTGTCTTCTTTTGCCTGGCCACAATGTCCTTTTGTGCGCCGCGCCAATTTCCTTAAGTTCACAGAAGGTTTTTTTTTCCGCAGCTTTTTGGCAGTGTGCGCTGCACTGAAAAAAATTGTGGACGTCTAAAATTGCCTAACTGCACAAAAATGGTGCCTGAGCCCGTTTTCACTCGTGACTGTGCCAAAACTTTTTAAACTGGCGCACATGGTCGGCGGCGGCATACAAACGTTGGTGAAAGTTGGAAACGGAGGATTTCACGCCAATAAACATTTGGATGCCAAAAAACGGTGCACAATCGTAGCGAAAATAAGGGCCAGTGAATCCAAATAAATCATCAGGACCATAAAAGACTTTTTATCTGACTCCTTATCACATTTCAAAACAATTATAGCTTCCTTAATTATTTTAAATAATTCTTCAATAAATGTGATCTATTCCTTCTTGTGCCTACACCAGTTATTTCTGGTATATTAGAACGTGTGAGAAAAGGTGTTACCAAACCATTCATTTACTTCATGCTTATCCGTGTACATTCACCATTCTAACTGCTTTGAGCTGCACTTTAGTAGACTGTGCTTTAACATATTGGTCTTGAATTTGCAGTCGGTATGACTGCACACTGTCAGAGTTCGCCAACAAACTGCCTTTGAAACTGACATATTTTGCGCATGCGCTAGTGCAGGCAGAAATCCTGATGTTACAGTCTGTCAATGACAGCTCCGAAACTAGCTGCACCGTGCTCCCCCACCGCTGCCCCATGGAGTAGCAATTAGTGAAATCTCCTAAATCATTAAAACTGAAAAAAACTTAATCTCTTGCTCAGTAGGTACGCTGTTAATTTCCCCACTAAAAGTTATTCCCAAAGGGATTAGGTATAACTGGGCTTTGAACAGCATATTGACTGCTAAACAAAGGTTAAGGGCTTGGAAAACTAATTTTAAATTTGTCCATTTTAATAAAAATGTAAATCATTAAGAAATTTAAAAAAAAATAATTTTTAAAAAAGTTTATGCATCTTTATTTCAGGTTTGCCTTTTCCCCATGTGAGAACCCCAGTCTTTGTTTTGTTCTCTCTAACTTTTAAAATTAGAATTTTAAGGCCTTATCCACTTTCCTGTTTGCTGTCTGTGAGAATTCTGCCGTTTGATTGGTTGCTTGGGCTGTTGCCGTCACAGTAGTTCGAACAAGGTGATTCTTTTTTTTATTCGTTCAAGGGATGTGGACATCGCAGGCAAGGCCAGCATTTAATGCCTATATCTAATTACCCTTGAGAAGGTGGTGGTGATCCGCCTTCTTGAACTGCTGCAGTCTGTGTAGTGAAGGCAATCCCACAGTGCTGTTAGGGAGGGAGTTCCAGGATTTTGACCCAGCGACAGATGAAGGAACACCAATATATTTCCAAGTCAGTAACTTGGAGAGAAACTTGCAGGTGATGATGTTTCCATGCGCCTGATGGTCTTGTCCTTCTAGGTGGTAGAGGTCGCGGGTTTGGGAGGTGCTGCTGAAGAACCCTTGGTGAGTTGCTGCAGTGCAACTTGTAGATGGTACACACTGCAGCAACGTTGCGCCGATGGTGGAGTGAGTAAATGTTGAAGGTGGTGGATGGAGTGCCAATCAAGCTGCTTTGTCCTAGATGGTGTCGAGTTGTTAAAGCTGCTCTCATCCAGGCAAGTGGAGAGTATTCAATCACACTCTTGACTTGTGCCTTGTAGATGGTGGAAAGGCTTTGGAGAATCAGGATGTGAGACACTTGCCACAGAATACCCACTCTTGTAGCCACTCTTGTGGCTGGTCCAGTTAAGTTTCTAGTCAATGGTGACCCCCAGGATGTCGATGGTGGGAGATTTGGCGATGTTAATGCTGTTGAATGTCAAGGGGTGATGGTTAGACTCTCGCTTGTTGGAGATAGTCATTGCCTGGCACTTGTGTGGTGCAAATGTTACTTGCCACTTATCAGCCCAAGCCTAAATGTTGCCCAGGTCTTGCTGCATGCGGGCATGGGCTGCTTCATTTTCTGCGGAGGAGTTGCGAATGGCACTGAACACTGTGCAATCATCAGCGAATATCCGCACTTCTGATCTTATGATGGAGGGACGGTCATTGATGAAGCAACTGAAGATGGTTGGGCCTAGGACACTGCCCTGAGGAACTCATGCAGCAATGTCCTGGGGCTGTGATGATTGACCTCCAATTATCACAACCATCTTCTTTTGTGCAAGGTGTGACTCCAACCAATGGAGAGCTTTCCCCCCGATTCCCATTAACTTCAGTTTTACTCGGGCCCTTGATGCCACACTCAGTCAAATGCTGCCTTGATATCAAGGACAGTCACTCTCACCTCACCTCTGGAAATCAGCTCTTTTGTCTATGTTTGGACCAAGGCTGTAATGAGGGTTGGAGCCGAGTGGTCCTGGCGGGACCCAAACTGGGCATCAGTGAGCAGGTTATTGGTGAGCAAGTGCCACTTGATAGCACTGTCAACGACATCTTCCATCACTTTGCTGATGATTGAGAGTAGACTGATGGGCCGCTAATTGGCTAGATTGGATTGGTCCTTCTTTTTGTGGACAGGACATACCTGGGCTGTTTACCACATTGTCGGGTAGATGCCAGTGTTATAGCTGTACTAGAACAGCTTGGCTAGAGGCGCGGCTAGTTCTGGAGCACAGGTCTTCAGTACGACAGCCGGGATGTTGTTTGGGCACATAGCCTTTGCTGTATTCAGTGCGCTCAGCTATTTCTTGACATCACATGGAGTGAATCGAATTGGCTGAAGATTGGCTTCTGTGATGATGGGGACCTCAGGAGGAATCCGATATGGATCATCTACTCAGCATTTCTGGCTGAAGATAGATTGTAAATGCTTCAGCCTTGTCTTTTGCACTCACATGCTGGGCTCCGCCATCATTAAGGATGGGGATTTTCATGGAGCCTCCTCCTCCCATTAGTTGTTTAATGGTCCACCACCATTCACAACTGAATGTGGCAGGATTGCAGAGCTTTGATCTGATCCATTGATTGTGGGATCACTTAGTCCTGTCAATAGCATGCTGCTTCTGCTGTTTAGCATGCATGTAGTCCTGTGTTGCTCCTGGCATGATCCTTTAGATTCCTTATTGAACCAGGGTTGGTCCCCAGGCTTGATGGTAATGGTAGAGTGAGGGAACTGCTTGGCCATGAGGTTACAGATAGTGGTGGAATACAATTCTGTTGCTGCTGCTAATGAGCCACAGCTCCTCATGGATACCCAGTTTTGAGCTGCTGGATCCGTTCTGAATCTATCCCATTTAGCACGGTGGTAGTGCTAAACAACACGATGGAGGATGTCCTCATTGTGAAGGCGGGACATCGTCTCCACAATAGAAACATAGGGCCCAAGTTTCGGGCCACGCCTAAAACGACACAGCCTGGACCTGGACGCCCGTTTTTCACGCCACAAAGTGCGCCTAAAAAAAACTTACCTATTCTCCGGCTCTCTGCAGGCCCTCTGGAGCCGGGCGCGGCTCAGCATGAGCTGTGGGGGGCGGAGCCAGGTCCCTGCGCTGAAAACAGTGCCGGGACCTCTGCACATGCGCGCTACAGTGGGCGCGCATGTGCAGTAGCTCCAGGCGCCCAAAACTGTGGGAGGGGCCCGAAGCACGCAGCCCCTAGCCCTGGCCCAATGGCCTCATTGGGGCTGCGTGGATAAGGCACCTCCCACCCGACCGGAACCGACCCTACCCCCGCTCTCTCTCCGCTCCCCCCCCCCCACCACCCCTGGCGACTCGACCTCTGCTTCCCCCCGCCCCCCATCCCCCCCCGGGCGACCCGCGCTCCGCTCCCCCCTCCCACCGGACCTCCGCGACTCTCTCCCCCCCACCGACCTCCGCGACTCTCCCACCCCGACCTCCGCGACTCCCCCCCCCCCAGACCTCCGCGACTCTCCCTCCCCGACCTCCGCGACTCTCCCACCCCGACCTCCGCGACTCCCCCCCGGACCTCCGCGACTCTCCCCCCCCCCCCACCGACCTCCACGTCTCCCCCCCCGGACCTCCTCGTCTCCCCCCCGAGACCCGACGCCACCTACCCGTAAATCCAGCCCGAAGTCTTGGGCCCGGCCGTTCAGCCTCCTTCTCTCCCTTCCTTCCTCCCTCCCTCCCTCTCTCCTTCCCTCCCTCCTTCCCTCCTCTCTCCTTCCCTCCTCTCTCCTTCCCTCCCTCCCTCCTCTCTCCTTCCCTCCCATCCTCCTCTCTCCTACCCTCCCTCCCTCCTGTCTCCTTCCCTCCCTCCTTCCTCTCTCCTTCCCTCCCTCCCTCCTCTCTCCTTCCCTCCCTCCATCCTCTCTCCCTCTTCCCCCTCTCCTCCCCCCTTCTCCTTCCCCCTTCTCCTCGCCCCTCCTCTCCTTCTCCTCCTACCCCCCACTCCCCTTCTCCCCCTCCCACTCCCCCTCCCCTCGCTGTCAGAAACACAGACACTGACAGACAGAGAGATAGAGACACTGACAGAGACACACTGGCGGGAGGGGGGTGGGGGGGCCGTCCCAGCATGCTGTTGGAGGACTCCCGGTGCTGCAGTCGGTCAGTAGAAAATGCTTTATTTATTGATTTTTTAATTTTTTTAAATGTTTTATTAATTTTTTTTGATTGATTTATTGGTTGATTTATTGATGTATTTATCATTTATTATTGATAATGGCTCTTTATTTGTAAAACTGAAGTGTTTAATGCTTGTAAACTTCCCTTTAAACCCCCCCCCATTCCCTACGCCTAATTTGTAACCTACGCCTGATTTTCTTAAGTGTATACAAGGTTTTTTCGAACGTACAAAAATCTTCACTTACTCCATTCTAAGTTAGTTTGGAGTAAGTTTTCACTGCCTAAACTTTGAAAACAGACGTAAGTGGCCGGACACGCCCCCTTTTGAAAAAGATTTCTGTTCCAAAGTGAAACTGTTCGAACTGACTAGAACTGGAGCAAACTAAATGCCGAGAATTCAAATTTCTAAGATACTCCATTCTAAACCAGTTGCTCCAAAAAAACAGAACCAACTCAGGTCGAAACTTGGCCCCATAGAAACATAGAAAATAGGTGCAGGAGTAGGCCATTCAGCCATTCGAGCCTGCACCACCATTCAATAAGATCATGGCTGATCATTCACCTCAGTACCCCTTTCCTGCTTTCTCTCCATACTCCTTGATCCCTTTAGCCACAAGGACCATATCTAACTCCCTCTTGAATATATCCAATGAACTGGCATCACTAACTCTCTGCGGTAGGGAATTCCACAGGTTAACAACTCTCTGAGTGAAGAGGTTTCTCCTCATCTCCGTCTTAAATGGCTTACCCCTTATCCTCAAACTGTGTCCCCTGGTTCTGGACTTCCCCAACATCGTGAACATTCTCCCTGCATCTAACCTGTCCAGTCCCGTCAGAATTTTATATGTTTCTACGAGATCCCCTCTCATCCTTCTAAACTCCAGTGAATATAGGCCCAGTTGATCCAGTCTCTCCTCATATGTCAGTCCTGCCATCCCGGAAATCAGTCTGGTGAACCTTCGCTGCACTCCCTCAATAGCAAAATGTCCTTCCTCAGATTAGGAGACCAAAACTGAACACAATATTCCAGGTGAGGCCTCACCAAGGCCCTGTACAACTGCAGTAAGACCTCCCTGCTCCTATACTCAAATCCCCTAGCTATGAAGGCCAACATACCATTTGCCTTCTTCACCGCCTGCTGTACCTACATGCCAACTTTCAATGACAGATGTACCATGACACCCAGGTCTCATTGCAGCTCCCCTTTTCCTAATCTGCCGCCATTCAGATAATATTCTGCCTTCGTGTTTTTGCCCCCAAAGTGGATAACCTCACATTTATCCACATTATACTGCATCTGCCATGCATTAGCCCACTCAACTAACCTGTCCAAGTCACCCTGCAGCCTCTTAGCATCCTCCTCACAGCTCACACCGCCACCCAGTTTAGTGTCATCTGCAAACTTGGAGATATTACACTCAATTTCTTCATCTAACTCATTGATGTGTATTGTAAATAGCTGGGGTTCCAGCATTGAGCCCTGCGGCACCCCACTAATCACTGCCTGCCATTCTGAAAAGGACCCATTAATCCCGACTCTCTGCTTCCTGTCTGCCAACCAGTTCTCTATCCATGTCAGTACATTACCATCAATACCATGTGCTTTAATTTTGCCCACCAAGCTCTTGTGTGGGACCTTGTCAAAAGCCTTTTGAAAGTCCAAATACACCACATCCACCGGTTCTCCCTTGTCCACTCTACTAGTTACATCCTCAAAAATTTCTAGAAGATTTTTCAAGCATGATTTCCCTTTCATAAATCCATGCTGACTTGGACCGATCCTGTCACTGCTTTACAAATGCGCTGCTATTTCATCTTTAATAATTGATTCGAACATTTTCCCCACTACTGATGTCAGGCTAACTGGTCTATAATTGCCCGTTTACTCTCTCCCTCCTTTTTTAAAAAGTGGTGTTACATTAGCTACTCTCCAGTTCATAGGAACTGATCCAGAATCGATAGACTGTTGGAAAATGATCATCAATGCATCCACTATTTCTAGGGCCATTTCCTTAAGTACTCTGGGATGCAGACTATCAGACCCCAGAGTTTTATCGGCCTTCAATCCCATCAATTTACCTAACACAATTTCCCACCTAATAAGGATTTCTTTCAGTTCCTCCTTCTCACTAGACCCTCGGTCCCCTAATATTTCCGGAAGGTTATTTATGTCTTCCTTTGTGAAGACAAAACCAAAGTATTTGTTCAACTGGTCTGCCATTTCTTTGTTCCCCATTATAAATTCACCTGAATCTGACTACAAGGGACCTACGTTTGTCTTCACTAATCTTTTTCTCTTCACATATCTACAGAAGCTTTTGCAGTCAGTTTTTATGTTCCCAGCAAGTTTCCTCTCATACTCTATTTTCCCCCTCCTAATTAAACCCTTTGTTCTCCTCTGCTGGATTCAAAATTTCACCCAGTCCTCAGGTTTGCTGCTTTTTCTGGCCAATTTATAAGCCTGTTCCTTGGATTTAACACTATCCTTAATTTCTCTTGTGCGGTGGTCACTACTACGATTGCTGTCAAGGTCAGAAGTATCTGCGACAGGTAAATTGGTGAGGACGAGGTCAAGTAGGTTTTTCCCTCATGTTGGTTCTCTCACCACCTGCTGCAAGCCCAGTCTGGAGATATGTCCTTTAAGACTCGGCAAGCTCGTTCAGTAGTGGTGATACCGAGTCACTCTTATTGATGGACATTGAAGTTCCCCACACAGAATGCATTCTGTGCCTTTGCTACTCTCAGTGCTTCTTCCAAGTGGTGTTCAACATGGAGGAATACTGATTCATCAGCTGAGGGAGGGCAGTAGGTGGTAATCAGCAGAAGGTTTCCTTGCCCATGCTTGACCTGAAGCCACGAGCCAATGTTGAAGACTCCCAGGGCCAAGCCCTCCTGCCTGTATACCATTGTTCCGCCACCTGCTGGTGGGTCTGCTCTGCTGATGGGACTGGATATACCCAAGGTTGGTGATGGAGGAGTCTGGGACATTGGTCTAAAAGTATGATTCTGTGAATATGATTATATCAGACTGTTGCTTGATTAGTCTGTGGGACAGCTCTCCCCAAATGTTGGTGAGGAGGACTTTGCAGGGTCGACTGGGCTGGGTGTGCAGTTTGTTACAGCTGAGCAGCTTGCTAGGCCCTTTCAGAGGGCAGTTAAGAGTCAATCACATTGCTATGGGTCTGGAGTCACATATAAGCCAGACCAAGTAAGGATGGCAGGTTCTTTCCCTGAAGGCCATTAGTGAACAAGATGACAATCTGATAGTGTCATGGACACCAACACTGATACTAGCTTTTTATTCCAGATTTATTTAATTGAATTTAAATTCCCCAGCTGTTGTGGTGGGATTCGAACTCATGTCTCTGGATCATTAGCCCAAGCCTCTGGATTACTAGTCCAGTAACATAACTACTATGTTACCATTCCCATTGAGTTCCTTTGAATTGAATTCAAGGTCAGAAAAAACAAAATTCTCGACACAGGGATTGCGAGATCCTTGTGCGGAGCACACTGCGGGGTCAGCATCCAATGCCCTCGCTACCATGCTGACCGCATATTCCGAGCCAATGTATTTCATTAGAGAGAATAGTTTTCTATTTCCATTCCCCTCTTTGATTCCAGTTCTGCCTGCTGATATTGTTTGTGTTTTCTCATAAATCAGAGTAGCGGTAACAATGAAATGACAAAAAATGTCTCTATACAAATAATAATAAACATGTAGAGAAAAGAGAGCATTCGTTTTGCGTATTAAGCTCTAGGCCTTTTGGCTAAGAGCATTGGCGCAGTGTGATCCTTGATGTGTGCAAGGTGACCTCTGGCGTTTGTGATTTGACAAAGAATTGGAAAGATTGGCTACGAATTAAAAAAAAAATCTCTAACTTTTCAAAGGAGGTGGGTGGGGTTGCTGACCCATCCACCTCCATGGCACGAACCTGGTATTGCAGTACTTCCAGGAACGGTGCTTGGGTTCTAGATCTTTTGGCTAAGAGCATTAGCGCAGGGTGATCCTTGATGTGTGCAAGGTGACCTCTGGCGTTTGTGATCTGACAAAGAATTGGAAAGATTGGCTACGATTAAAAAAAAAAATCTCTAACTTTTCAAATCGCTTCTCGGCCTTTTGGCTAAGATCAAGTTGTAGTATCTGTTCTTATCAGTTTAATATCCCCTATGGGGACATGATATTGAATTGATTTTTGGACAGGGAGCTGGATCAGGGGCATGCCCCGTCCACTCCATGCACCGACCTGGTATTGCAATATTTCCAGGAACGGTGCAACTTCGCCTCTCGGCCTTTTGGCCTAAGATCAAACACATTGGCGCAAAGTGATCTTTGGCGTTAGAGTTGATCTGGAATGAAATTGGATAAAAAAAAAATTTAAAAAATCTCTAACTTTTTCCAGTTCTGACGAAGGGTCACCAACCTGAAACGTTAACTCTGTTTCTCCCTCTACGGATGCTGCCTGATCTGCTGAGTATTTCCAGCATTTTCTGTTTTTATTTCAGATTTCCAGCACCTGCAGTATTTTACTTTTGTAAGTAGGTGAAGTGTGTAGAAATCACAATGTAGCCTTTATAAACACAATTTAGCCTGCAGCTGATGGAAACAATGAGCTAACAGGTAAAGAAGGAGCTATCCTTTGCCCTCCAACTTGACGCTCATTACTTCACTTCACTCCTGCTTCTCCCGACATCACATTCAGGTAAATATATTTTAACAAACTTACCATGTTGGTTGTGGTCTTTTAAGGATCAACTGTTAGACCGCATGTCGGCCTGGTTTTCCTCAGGGCAAATCAATCTTGCAGTGGGAGTTTCAAGTAGGCATTAGACACCTTATTTGCATATACAAAGGTTCTGTTTCAGGTATGGGCATTGCATGACAATTTTTTTAGCCTTTACCAATGTGACAGGTGGCTTCCTGCTCGCCATATTGGAGACTTAGAAGGCCGTTTAGCATCTGAAAAATGGGTGCTGGATGGACAAATTTCTAGGCCAATGTGTTGAAACAGAAAGGTTCAATATGACATGTAGCAGATTGGATTAATTTGCTAAATATAGAGGGTGAAAATATTGGCTATTATAATAGTGTGCAATACAAATGAGTGGTTCTTTGTTTCCTTTCAATACACAATCTCCAGGATGGGTGTGGAATAGTGAAAGCAGGTGTGCCCAAACCATAACTACACAAATAAAAGTCAATATAATGTGGTCAAATCCCTTGGATCGGCTGTGCAGGCATATGTTACATTATGTCAGCAGTGGAATGTAAAGCTGACAGCTATGACTTTAGAATGCACTGTTTGTATTTATCATTCTCTCGCTGCTTACCTTTGGAACAATAAGGGGTTTCATTTGCTCTAATTGTTCATTAAGTGAGAGCTAATTAGTTTTCTTGTTTTCAGTGCACTCACAGATGTCCTCGCCCTTAATTTTCCAGTTGTGCATGTAGCATGTGAGGTATCTCACCTTACATGAGGACAGAGAAAACCTGCCCTATTGTGCATTCTTGGTGCTACAATGCATTACAATTTAAACATAATCAGAAAAATCTACAATGGTAGTTGCTCAAGCACCTGTTTACCTCGCTAAAGGGCAGGTAAGTGCCATAACTAACCCTTAGTAGGTCATTGAGCTATGGGCTGTTCAGGTTGGAGTGCTGATTGAGGGTGTATGGTATAGAAAGGCTCAATTGCCTCTCTCCCAAGCAGTCAGAGCTGAGGCAAATTATAGTGCCCCCAGTGTGATGCTGGTGTGGATCAGCTAACTCAGCACAGACAGGGGATTGAACGTGGGACCTTTGTCATCTGCAAAATCCACAATCGTAATCTAAGCAGGCTTATTTTTAAATTTCTTAGGATCATACTCTAAGCAGTTTCTTATTAAATTGCTTCTAACTGCTTTATTTTAATACGTTTATTGTTTAAAAAAAATTGGATAAAATATTTTACATTTTTTGCTGATTTATTTCTTCTTTATTTCAGACCATGGGAGCACTTGATCTCTATGGCCTAATACTTGTCAGTAAAGTGAAAAAAGGGAAACATTATTTTAAGCTCAAAAGTATTTTTTTAATAAATAGTCATGGATCAATATTTCTGGAGAATAAACTCCCCGTGGCATTCAGTTATTTATACCAATCCCTGATTTCTATCTACATATTGTATAAACCAAACAGATCATTTACACCATACAGACTGCTTGCGTGCAGTGAGCCTGAGCTATCCTGCCAAGGCCATTCAGTGATGTGTTTTGTATAACGCAGCATTCTCCATTGTGTATCGGTCACAATTTTAATTTCCTAGTGTCAGACATGATTGGTGATGCAATGACACCTGTCCCGTGCTTGTAAACAAGGCTGCCTCACAACTACAGGACTGATGATGCATTGACACCCTGCTTTCCATTAATCACGGCTGTCCCAGCAAATTCTTAACATTTAACTCTGACCTTCCGGGGGAGAAATGTGCACTAGAAAAATTCATTCTGTGGATGGGAGGTGGGTGCGAGAGAGGACAGAGATGCTGCAGTTGTATTGAATATACAAGCTTGTAACTTAACACAACATTCCATAAGTACATGAAAGGAGGGGGGTGGGGGTATACAAATATTAAAGTCACAAATTTCATGTTCTAGGAGCCTAGGGATAGCACCTCCAACAAAATGATGATTTTTGATGCTAGATGTGGTCAATGGGGGCCCCAAGGATAATGATGGTGGGGGACTCGGTGATGGTAATGCCAGTGAGTGTCATAGGGAGGTGGTTAGACTCTTTCTTGTTGGTGATAGTTATTGCCTGGCACTTGGTGTGAATGTTACCTGCCACTTATCAGCCCACGCCTGAGTATTGACCAGGTCCTGCTGTGTGCAGTCATGGCCTGTTTCACTATCTGAGGAGTTGCGAATAGCACTGAACACTGTGCAATCATCAGCGAACATTCCCGTTTCTGACCTTGTGATAGAGGGAAGGTCATTGATGAAGCAGCTGAAGATGGTTTGGCCTAGGACACTGCCCTGAGGAACTCCTGCAGCGATGTCCTGGGGCTGGGATGATTGGCTTCCAACAACCACAACCATCGTCCTTTATGCCAGGTATGACTCCTCAATGACTTCAGTTTTACTAGGACTTGTTGGTGCCACACCCGATCAAATGATTTGATTAATTATTCAGAGTTACAGGTCGAAACTGAGACTTGTCTAGGACTCTGCATTGGTGGGTAGGAGAGGAAAATAACATGCCAGTGAAATTTAAAGAGATGAGGACACTTAGAGGGGAGTGTCACAATAGATGGACAAATATTCAGTAAGCTTTCTGAGAACCGTAGAAGATATCTGCATCCATCAAGAGCTTCTGCTACGGCTGAAAGAGCAGGAGATTAAGAGGTGGGTGTCAAAAGTGAAGGGCTAGAAAACTGTAGGTGCAGGCATGAATGTGCAAACATGTGATCCCGAAGCCTTGTTTGATTGCACCTGAAGTTGAGGTGGTGCTGCATGAGTTTTTGGCGAGGGAAATTGTCCTCCATGTTACTCCATGGCATCCTCCCCATAGCTCAGCATTGCAGCTTGCCCACAAGGAAGTATAGCCAAGTTTCAGGCTACAGTTGACATCAATATTCCTGCCCCATGCTGCAAGGCAGCCACAGGTGTCCCTGAGCAGATGACACAGCTCAGCATCTTTCCGTCTGCTGGCCCAGACCCTGTTGCTACTTGAAGAGACTCCAACCGCTGATTCTGTATGAGCGAATTCCTGTTCCTGCTGACCACCAGCATAAAATGCATGTTTGCAGTCCCTGGCATTGGCTGCTGAGGTCATTGGCAGGGATCTAGATTGAGATAAACCAGCTGTCCTCACAAAAGGAGAGGTGCCAAGGGGAAGCCAGCAAAACTGGAGGGATATTCCTTGGAAGAAACTTGAAATAAAAAAGGACACATTTAAAAAGAATGAAACTAAAACTTCACACAACCAGACATACTAGATATTGGATGCAGAGGTCAGTGGATGGTGCTCCCAATTTTCCAAAGATTAATTATAATTACTGGGAGATCTGGGGTGCTGGGAATTGGGAACACTGACCTTTGATTTGTGCCAGGAGGGAAGCCTTGCAAAATGTACTTGTATAATGTCTGATCAGTACAGACTGACCCTGATGTTTAAGCAGAGTTTACAAAGCTATTCCTGGCTGGTCCAGGAATGTAGACTGCCCAAGAATTCCCAGTGTGGCGTCAATGTGCCTGTTAGTACAAAGTATTTAAGCAGCAACAGCCTTACATTGCACTTTAATTGTAGTGTATTACTGCTCTCAGGGCTAAGCTGGATCTAATCACAAAGTACGCGCAAATCTAACATTGTTACAACTTGGCTGTGTGCTTAAATTCATATTGAGTTTTTGATTGTGATTGCTTAGGGCTTACTTTGCATTGTGCATTTAGAGATAGCACACAAACTAATTGCATTAATGCATAGTAGTTTGTCGTGTTGGCATTAATGAAGGATTAGGACAATTTTCCCAAACTTGCTGTTGGGAGTCAAAAGTTTTAATGCATGTTAATGCGCAAATTTAACTTCAGCACGTAACATGTCACATGAGGGGAAAAATAGATTCATATCGCTCATTTTTTTTTAGACGAAAAATTAAAGTTGGGGAGACCGTATGTTTGCGCACAATCTCACACAGCCGATCTCCCCTGGAAGTGCACTGCCGCCAAAGTATCCATGGTGCTTATCTAAGACAAGTGTTGAATATGCTGGTTCAGAACTCCGCTGCCAAATTCAGAAAAACTGTCTGAAGCATGCACTGTGAAAGCAGATTTTCTGCGTTTACAGCTCTCTAACCAGTGGTCTTTAAAGCACTGGAGGCCGGTGATGGAAAGGTTCACTTGTGTTAATGTGCAGCCAGGATTAGCAGCTCTTCCTGGCTCCACATCGTTACTTTGTGCCACTGCTGGCTTGGTCTCCCACATCACTCCCCCCTTCCCCCCCCCCATCACTCTCCCCTTCCCCCCCCCCCCCCCCCCATCACACTCCCCTTCCCCCCCACTCCCCTCCATTTGCCGACTCCACTCCTCCCCTCATTTGCCTACTCCCCTCCCCGGACATAGTTGCAGAATTTTCCAGGGCCACCCGCATTGGAATACTAAATTGATGTCTGCAGCTCGCATGTTTTGTGTAGTCCAATTTGGAATGAGCTTCCTGCTGAAGACACGAATAACCTCCCGAAAATACTTGGGGACCGAGCGTCTAGCGAGAAGGGGGAACTGAGGGAAATCCTTATTAGTCAGGAAATGGTGTTAGGGAAATTGAAGGGACTGAAGGCCGATAAATCCCCAGAGCCTGATAGTCTGCATTCCAAAGTACTTAAGGAAGTGGCCCTAGAAATAGTAGATGCATTGGTGGTCATTTTCCAACATTCCCTGGACTCTGGTTCAGTTCCTATTGGAGGGTAGCTAATGTAACCCCACTTTTTAAAAAAGGAGGGAGAGAGAAAACAGAAATTATAGACCGGTTAGCCTGACAGCGGTGGTGAGGAAAATGCTGGAATCAATTATTAAAGATGTAATAGCAGCGCATTTGTAAAGCAGTGACAGAATTGGTCCAAGTCAGCATGGATTTATGAAGGGGAAATCATGCTTGACAAATCTTCTAAAGTTTTTTGAGGATGTAACTAGTAGAGTGGACAAGGGAGAACCAGTGGATGTGGTGTATTTGGACTTTCAAAAGGCTTTTGACAAGGTCCCACACAAGAAATTAAGGCTATGGTATTGGGGGTAAGGTATTGATGTGGATAGAAAACTGGTTGACAGACAGGAAGCAAAGAGTGGGAATAAATGAGTCCTTTTCAGAATGGCAGGCAGTGACTAGTGGAGTGCCGCAGGGTTCAGTGCTGGGTCCCCAGCTATTTACAATATTCATTAATGATTTAGACGAAGGAATTGAATGTAATAGCTCCAAGTGTGCAGATGACACTAAGCTTGGTGGCAGTGTGAGCTGCGAGGAGGATGCTAAGAGGCTGCAGGGTGACTTGGACAAGTTACGTGAATGGGCAAATGCATGGTAGATGCAGTATAATGTGGATAAGTGTGAGGTTATTCACTTTGGTGGCAAAAACAGGAAGACAGATTATTATCTGAATGGTGACATATTAGTAAAAGGGGAGATGCAACGAGACCTGGGTGTCATGATACATCAGTCATTGAAGGTAGGCATGCAGTAAAGAAAGCAGATGGTATGCTGGTCTTCATAGCGAGGGGATTTGAGTATAGGAGCAGGGAGGTCTTACTGCTGTTGTACAGGACCTTGGTGAGACCACACCTTGAGTATTGTGCATAGTTTGGTCTCCTAATCTGAGGAAGGACATTCTTGCTATTGAGGGAGTGCAGCGAAGATTCACCAGACTGATTCCCGGGATGGCAGGACTGACATATGAAGGAAGACTGGATCGACTAGGCTTATATTCACTGGAATTTAGAAGAATGAGAGGGGATCTCATAGAAACATAAAATTCTGACGGGATTGGACAGGTTAGATGCAGGAAGAATGTTCCTGATGTTGGGGAAGTCCAGAACCAGGGGACACAGTCTAAGGGGTAAGCCATTTAGGACCGAGATGAGGAGAAACTCCTTCACTCAGAGAATTGTGAACCTGTGGAATTCTCCACTGCAGAAAGTTGTTGAGGCCAGTTCGTTAGATATATTCAAAAGGGAGTTAGATGTGGCCCTTACGGCTAAAGGGATCAAGGGGTATGGAGAGAAAGCAGGAATAGGGTACTGAAGTTGCATGATCAGCCGTGATCATATTGAATGGTGGTGCAAGCTTGAAGAGCCGAATGGCCTACTCCTGCACCTACTTTCTATGTTTCTATGTTTCTATGATATCTTTGGCCATGTGTTCCAAACGCACCACCCACCTCACACCGGAATCCGTTGTGGAACCAAATTCTTGTCTATGTAAATTTAATCAGGATTTATTTAATTCCCGCATCACATTAATCCACCCCAATTAAAGCTGCCATTAAAGTCTTGGTGGGAGGAGGATGAAGGGAACATGAATCACTGCAGGACACCAGCCAGTGCCCCAAATATTACAGTTAGTGCAGGCATTAATTAACACTTGTTTTCTCCTTTGGCCATACATGGTGTTTTCTGAAAATGTGATAGAATGCAGGTTTTGTAAATGTACCTATCTAAAAAATCATTTACCATTGCTTTTCAGCAGGAGATGCTGCAACACCGAGATCTTATTGAGTAGCCACTTGGCAGCATAGTTTCCATAAACAGGGTAGTAGAAAGTTTATATAGGTTGCACCAAGCAGCTCACTTGCCCACGCTTATACATAACCATGAGAAAGGACGCAGAGGATCTGTAGCTGTGTAGTGTTCTAAACTCAGAGAAATCAGTGAGCTTGGTGAAGATTTGCCTTCCCACAATGGCTGCCTGGAGAAATAGGAATATTTGGCTGCTGTTCAGTTCAGTGACAGCTTTGAGCCTTAGCCCTGCAGTCCACAAATGGATTATTAGCAGATTTACCTTTACCATTAAGCCAGTGGTGAAAATTGTTCTCCTATGTCTCTTTGTGGGCCATGGTGATGAGGTAATTGGACTAACCATTACTGTGATAAAATATTGATAAAATAACCTTTGTTATTGTGGTCCGTCCAGATGGGACAACCCATGTGACCTTTGTGATCAATAAACTTCAAAGAACAGGATACTTGACAGTACTGCCATGTCATTGCTTGCTGTGATTTAAAACTTGCATAGAGTGGAATGTGGCATTTACTTGGACAAAAATTGCTTCTGTGACAGCAGCAAGATTACAGTGGCAATTAATGGCAACGATTATTCAGTCATGAGGTTCTATGCTGTAACCTTGTTACTGAAGTGTAACAGCTGAATTAATGTCAACCCAGAAAAGCGTTGTAATTTTAGTTTAAATAGGTCATAGTTCTTAAAGTGCAGTGTGCAATGTTTATAAACCCCTGCCATCAAGCATTGGGTGCTAATCGTTTAACATATGAGTGGGAAACTACTTCAGATTGACAGATTGTAACTGTTAAGAGTACAGAGTAGACTGTGAATATATTGAAAAATTGTAACTAGTCACTCAAAACTTTCACATGATTTTGGCAATTTGTAACTGAGTGGGATTTAATATTTGCAGAATCCTGTACACTTTTGATCAATTTAGAATAAAAGTGACTGCATCATAACACAATAGTTAAGCAATTTGATAAATGCCAAAATATTTGAAACAGTGAAATACAATTAGAAATCAACAAAAGTATGTTCTTTGGAGCTCACTGATCAATTTCAGACTGCAATATAAAGATGTATCAGCAAGTAAATGAGGTTTGCTAATGTGTTTAAAATGATGAATGATCCTAAGTTAATCTGAATACTCACACTGGGATTGTGTATATTATTGCAACATTTGCCTTCAAAATGTTATAAACTATCTTAAGTATTTTAAGGTGACTCTGTCATTCAAGCTATCGACAGCAAATGTATCCAACATGGTGCCCAAGGGCCCAATCAGGCCCTTAAATTCCTTGTATTTGGCTCCCAAAGCCCCTGATGACGCTCCTCATTTTAAATGCACAAAGTTGATTTAATATAGGATTTAGCTTTAACTTTTTAAACTGCCACTGTTCCCTGACTGATGAATTTATACCAAGCAGAGAGCAGCCTTTTTTCTGCAATCGGTCCTCCAGCCCAGGAAGTTTAAAGAACTGAGGCTGAAGCTTCACAGTTTTCAAGCGTCTGGGGAAGGGTGGTTGGGAGGTAAAAGATGGGGGGAGGACAGTGGGAAAGAGGTAGAGGGCTTACACTTTTTGTGTCTGGAGACTTGGAATTTTTGTTTATGGGGATCTCGATTTTATTTGTTCATGGCTGGTCTAACTTTTTTGTGTATGGTGGGGGATGGGGGTGGGGGGGGGTGGCAGGGGGAGGGGAGCTTGCATCTAATCCTCCAGCCAATCTCCCTCGCAGTGTGTCACCCACAGATGCTCCTGCTCACTTGTGCTCTAAGTGCCACATAGTGCACGCCCCTCTGAAAGAAAAGAAAGACTTGGATTTATATAGCACCTTTCACGACCACCTGACATCTCAGCCACTTTTGGAGTGTAGTCACTGTTGTAATGTAGGAAACGCGGCAGCCAATTTGCGCACAAGCCAGCTCCCACAAACAGCAATGTGATAATGACCAGAGAATCTGTTTTTTGTTATGTTGATTGAGGGATAACTATATTGGTACAGGGCATTTCTGAGCCTTAAACAACAACCCAACTCGGGAGCAGCAAGGCAGCATTACAGACAGCTTAAGGTCGAGGTCCAACAAAAAACTCAGGACCAAAAGAACAGGTGGTGGATGGAGAAAGCACAGGAGATACAATAGCTGGCCGACAGCCATGATGTGCGAGGATTCCGGAGTCACAGTGCGGATTTCGTCCCCTACGGGGCACAACGGACATGATTTTTGCAGCGTGACAGCTGCAGGAAAAATGCAGGGAACAGCGCCAGCCCTTATACATGGCCTTCTTCGACCTTACAAAGCCTTTGACACTGTCAACCGCGAGGGTCTATGGAGCGTCCTCCAAACCTTTCGGATGCCCCCAAAAGTTCATCACCATCCTCCGCCTGCTCCATGATGACATGCAGGCCATGATCCTTACCAACGGATCCATTACAGACCCAATCCACATCCGGACCAGGGTCAAACAGGGCTGTGTCATCGCCCCAAATCTCTTCACAATCTTCCTCGCTGCCATATTCCATCTCACAGTCAACAAGCTTCCCACTGGAGTGGAACTAAACGACAGAACCAGTGGAAACCTGTTCAACCTTCGTCGTTCCCAGGCCAGGTCCAAGACCACTCCAATCTCTATCGTCGAGCTACAGTACGCGGGCGATGCCTGCATCTGCACACATACAGAGGCTGAACTCCAGGACATAGTCAACGTATTTACTGAGGCATACGAAAGCATAGGCCTTACACTAAACATCCGTAAGACAAAGGTCGTTCACCAACCTGTCCCCGCCGCACAGCACTGCCCCCCAATCATCAAGATCCACAGCATGGCCCTGGACAATGTGGACCATTTCCCATACCTCGGGAGCCTCCTATCAACAAGAGCAGACATCAATGACGAGATTCAACACTGCCTCCAGTGCACCAGTGCAGCCTTCGGCCGCCTGAGGCAGAGTGTTCAAAGACCAGGCCCTCAAATCTGCTACCAAGCTCATGGTCTACAGGGTAGTAATACCTGCCCTCCTGTATGGCTCAGAAACATGGACCATGTACAGTAGACACCTCAAGTCCCGCTGGAGAAATACCACCAACGATGTCTCCGCAAGATTCTGCAAATATCCTGGGAAGACAGGCACACCAAAGTTAGCGTCCTCAACCAGGCCAACATCCCCAGCATTGAAGCACTGACCCCACTTGCTCAACTCCGCTGGGCAGGCCACACTGTTCGTATGCCAGACACGAGACTCCCAAAGCAAGCGCTCTAATTGGAACTCCTTCACGGCAAGCAAGCCAAAGGTGGGCAGAGGAAACGTTACAGGGACACCCTCAAAGCCTCCCTGATAAAGTGCAACATCTCTACTGACACCTGGGAGTCCCTCGCTAAAGACTGCCTTAAGTGGAGGAAGTGCATTCGGGAGGGCGCTGAGCACCTTGAGTCTCGTCACCGAGACCATGCAGAAATCAAGTGCAGGCAGCAGAAAGAGCATGCGGCAAACCAATCCCACCCACTCCTTCCCTCAAAGACTATCTGTCCCACCTGTGACAGGGACTGTGGTTGTCGTATTGGACTGTTCAGCCACCTAAGGACTCATTTTTAGAGTGGAAGTAAGTCTTCCTTGATTCCGAGGGACTTTCTATGATGATGAACTATATTGGCCAGGACACTGGGGATAACTTCCCCGCTCTTCTTCAAAATAGTGTTATGGGATCTTTTATGTTCAATTGAGAGAGCAGACAGGGCCTCAGTGTAATGTCTCATCTGAAATATGGCACCCCTCAACAGTGCAATGTTCCCTCACTGGAGTGTCAGCTGCAGATTTTTGTGCTCAAGTCCTTGGAATGGGACTTGAACACACAACCTTCTGCCTCAGAGGCGAATGAACTACCCACTGAACCATTGGCTGACTCATCTCCTAATTCCCCTGGGGTGAATGTATCTCCTGGTGCTTGACAGGGATCGAGTGAGTTACATTTATGGACTGTCTTGTCCTTGTCTTGTCCTTGGAAAAGAAAAGAAAAATTGAGAATTATCTTTGGTTACTATGACATGCAGTACAACCCAGGTATCGGCCTGCTGGCATCCCCAGATCCTAAGGAGCTTGTACTTTCTTCCCACAGTGGAGAAAAGGAGGAAGAGGTTTAGAATGATTTCCTGAGGAGCAGAGTTCAAACAGCACTTTCAGTAGAAGGTGTGACATAGGGTTATCATGATATGGTTGAGAGATAGTTAATGGGAAGAAGCAGAGGATCATCATGGACCCTCAGATGCCAAATTCCCTCCTACTTCTTTGTTTCGGACACCCGCAGCACAGGGTGTGGAGTGATTCCTACTCAGATGGGATGAGGGGTCAGAGTCTGCAGCAGTCTTGCCTTCTGATGAAGATCTATCTCTGCTATTATGGGCCTCGAAAAGTAAGGATAAATGGAGAATTACCGTTGGTGACCATGTCATGCAGTGAATAGGTCAGCCAGCTACCCATAACCAGGGAGATAGCAGGTGCATGCATCAAGTAATGGTATATTGTGCAAAGCTTTTTGTGGGATAAAAGCATGTAAGGACATGAGGAAGACAAAGACTGGGAATTTACAGGGCATGGTGCCAACTCATGGGCACTAATGTTAGTCAAGCATTTTAATATGATGTAAGGAGGAAGTCATTGTAAATGGTGTACTTGTTTAGTATACTGCATTATTGTAAGGTGTGGCGGGCTTTTCTTAGCTTACCTGATCTGGTAAGTTCATTGAACATTTTGGTTGTGATTTCTCCTACCTCAGCAGGTCCGTGGCAGGCCACATCGTTGGAGGATCCCGGCCTTGCTGCTGGCTCCAGCCCACTGTCCAAAATGATTTTCCCTTGATGGGGCTTGTTAAACCCACCCAGCATGTTTGTTGGCCAATTGAACCAAACGGGTCTGATGACATCATTTGATGACACATCATCAGCCAGTTTCCTTAAAGGAATCATGTGCAAATTAATATAGACAGTTGTGCTTTCAGTGTTCTACAGCATTGAGGTGCTGCAAGCACTGACAAGCACTGCACAAAGGTGCAGGGCTGCAGCCAGGCTCGCCCATGGCTCCCTTCATATGCTTTTGGAGGGAGTCACAGCATGCAGGGAGGTTCTCTTCTCTTCCGATGGGCGGAAGAGACCTCCCTAGGAGAACAATGCAGCCTGGTTGCACATTGCACAGAATGGCACAAGCAGGGATGTCATCAGAAGGACCAGGCTGCAGTGGTGCAAACCTTTCAATGATCTCAGTAGATCATGAAACATTACTGCAAAGCCACACTCAACATCATCCTGCTGTGCCACTCATCACATCCCCATCACTTTGCCTTCCCTAACCTACTCCTGCACATCTTGACTCGCACCAATTTCCCTTGCACCTCCACCCATCCCTCTCACTTATCACTTCCCCATCTCATTAGCCACCCCTGACACTCACCTTCATCTTAAGTCCAATCATACCAACTAACAACACACAAAGGTAGGCACTGGGATGTTTTATCCAATGTTCATGTTAAGTTTCTGATAATGTGCTGTCAAACATTGAAACCTTTATTTTGAACACTTTGTGTTCTTGGACAGATCTGTGTGCACCTTTGGAAGTGGCTTAGTAAGTTGCAGTGAATGGTGAGACACAATGGTATCTCCCACAATGGTGATGCATGTGAAGGGAATGGCTTGGGCATTGCAGGGATGCTTTATGGTGTTGGTGTGGGGTGATGCCAACCTGGTGCATCTTGTGGCAGCCAGGGTGCACAGCCTCACGTGAAGTAAATCTGGCCATGGTGAGGCCATCCCTGGCCTCCTGAACAGCAATGTGCTGATGCCCTGTGTCCTGTGCAACATCAGTTGATTGTGGAGAAGATTGATCTTGTTGTTAGTGCTGTTGGTGTGCCTGGTGCTGCTGGTGTTGGAGCTGATCATGGTTGAATTCTGAGAACTAAGGTGAGATACTTTCAAGGGCACCGTTGCTGATGTAATAGATGAACTTGAGGTGAACGTGAGGTAATAGCAGGTGAACGTGAGATGACAGAAGCGATCTGTCAATGGTGAGGGAGGTTGTTCCAATAAGATGACACTGGATAGAGAGTTTAGTCCAAACACTTGCAACTTGCATAAAGCTCAATCTGTCTTCCAAATGCAGTAAGCAACAGCTTGTGAGCTTTGAAAGTGAACGGCTGCAAGATGGGAGCTTTTGTAGCCCATTTGCAGCTGTCAAGTAAAGAGATGAATCCATGGTCACACAACTCCCGACCTGCCTACCTGATGTGATCCCCAAGCAGCATGGAACCTGTGGGCGACCTTGTAAAATGTAATAGCAGTGCATTTGGAAAGCAGTGACAGGATTGGTCCAAGTCAGCATAGATTTATGAAAGGGAAATCATGCTTCACAAATCTTCTAGAATTTTTTGAGGATGTAACTAGTAGAGTGGACAAGGGAGAACCAGTTGATGTGGTGTATTTGGACAAGGGCGAACCAGTGGATGTGGTGTATTTGGACTTTCAAAAGGCTTTTGAAAAGGTCCCACACAAGAGATTGATGTGCAAAATTAAAGCACATGGTATTGGGGGTAATGTATTGATGTGAATAGAGAACTGGTTGGCAGACAGGAATCAAAGAGTAGGAATAAATGGGTCCTTTTCAAAATGGCAGGCAGTGACTAGTGGGGTACCGCAAGGTTCAGTACTGGGCCCCCAGCTCTTTACGATATACATTAATGATTTGGACGAAAGAATTGAATATAATATCTCCAAGTTTGCAGATGACACTAAGTTGGGTGGCAGGGTGAGCTGAAGAAGATGCTAAGAGGCTGCAGGGTGACTTGAACAGGTTAGGTGAATGGGCAAATGCATGGCAGATGCAGTATAATGTGGATAAATGTGAGGTTATCCACTTTGGTGGCAAAAACAGGGAGGCAGAATATTATCTGAATGGTGACAGATTAGGAAAAGGGGAGGTGCAACGAGACCTGGTTGTCATGGTATATCAGTTGTTGAAGGTTGGCATGCAGGTGCAGCAGGCGGTGAAGAAGGCAAATGGCTTGTTGGTTTTCATAGCGAGAGGATTTGAGTATAGGAGCAGGAAGGTCTTACTGCAGTTGTACAGGACCTTGGTGAGACCACACCTTGAATATTGTGTACAGTTCTAGTCTCCTAATCTGAGGAAGGACATTCTTGCTATTGAGGGAGTGCAGCAAAGGTTCACCAGACTGATTCCCGGGATGGCAGGACTGACATATGAAGAAAGACTGGATCAACTAGGCTTGTATTCACTGGAATTTAGAAGAATGAGAGGGGATCTCATAGAAACATATAAAATTCAACGGGATTGGACAGGTTAGATGCAGGAGGAATATTCCCGAATGTTCCCGGGGAAGTCCAGAATCGGGGTCACAGTCTAAGGATAAGTGGTAAGCCATTTAGGATCAAGATGAGGAGAAACTTCTTCACTCAGAGAATTGTGAAGCTGTGGAATTCTCGACCACAGAAAGTTGTTGAGGCCAATTCGTTAGATATATTCAAATGGGAGTTAGATGTGGCCCTTACAGCTAAAGGGATCAAGGGGTATGGAGAGAAAGCAGGAATGGGGTACTGAAGTTGCATGATCAGCCATGATCTTATTGAATGATGGTGCAGGCTCGAAGGGCCAAATGGCCTACTCCTGCACCTATTTTCTATGTTTCTATGTTTCTATGTAAAGGTGAACTTAAAATAGTTCTTAATGGTCTGTTAATAAGGTCATAATGACCTGAATTGCCTTCCCTGCCGCTGTGTGTCGGGTCTGTTCAGTGCTGAGAGATCCAACATCTGGGAAAGTAAATTTGCGGCGGGTTGACCCAACTAAAATTCCACTGCCCATGAACGTTTTTTGTTGGTATATAGGTGTTACGTTGTTTACCCAAACAAAATATTGGCTACACTTCAAAGTTAAATTAATTGGCTGTGTAATTCTTTGGAACTTCTGAGGATGTGAAATGCGCTATATAAATGCAATTTCTTTTCATAAGAACATACGAAATAGGAGCAGCAGTAGGCCATATGGCCCCTCGAGCCTGCTTCACCATTTAATACAATCATGGCTGTTCCTATCATGGACTCAGGTCTACTTCCCTGCCTGTTCCCCATAACCGGCAGTCGGCGAGAGGCGGGAGCAGCGTGGAGAGGCCTATAAAAGGCCCAGCGGGTGTTCCACAGGCAGCGGCAGTCGGCGAGAGGCGGGAGCAGTGTGGTGAGGCCTATAAAAGGCCCAGCGGGTGTTCCACAGGCAGCGGCAGTCGGCGAGAGGCGGGAGCAGCGTGGTGAGGCCTATAAAAGGCCCAGCGGGTGTTCCACAGGCAGCGGCAGTCGGCGAGAGGCAGGAGCAGCGTGGTGAGGCCTATAAAAGGTCCAGCGGGTGTTCCAAAGGCAGCGGCAGTCGGCGAGAGGCGGGAGCAGCGTGGTGAGGCCTATAAAAGGTCCAGCGGGTGTTCCAAAGGCAGCGGCAGTCGGCGAGAGGCGGGAGCAGCGTGGTGAGGCCTATAAAAGGCCCAGCTTGTGCAGCTCCAGCCGGGAGAAAAAACAGAAAAGAAGTAGAAAGGAATCAAAAGGTGACGTCACAGCTAAAGGGGTAAGTGATTGGCTGGTGATTGGTAAGTAGTTTTTCTTTTTTATATCAGTAAGTAACCTGTAACATTGTTGTGCCAATTTAAGTGTATCTAAGGGTTAAATCATGGCAGGAGAGCTCGGTCACGTGATATGCTCCTCCTGTACCATGTGGGAACTCAGGGACACTTCCGGTGTCCCTGACGACTACATCTGCGGGAAGTGTATCCGCCTCCAGCTCCTGACGGACCGCGTTACGGAATTGGAGCTGAGGGTGGATTCACCCTGGCGCATCCACGATGCTGAGAATGATGTGAGTAGCACGTGTAGCGAGCTGGTCTTACCGCAGGAGAAGGGTCCACAGCCAGCTAGGGAATGGAAGACCAGCAGGAAGAGTAGTGCAAGGAAGGTAGTGCAGGGGTCCACTGTGGTCATCCCCCTGCAAAACAGATACACTGCTTTGAGTACTGTTGAGGGGGATGATTCATCAGGGGAGGGCAGCAACAGCCAAGTTCATGGCACCGTGGCTGGCTCTGTTGCACAGGAGGGCAGGAAAAAGAGTGGGAGAGTGATAGTGATAGGGGATTCAATTGTGAGGGGAATAGATAGGCGTTTCTGCGGCCACAACCGAGACTCCAGGATGGTATGTTGCCTCCCTGGTGCAAGGGTCAAGGATGTCTCGGAGCGGGTGCAGGACATTCTAAAAAGGGAGGGAGAACAGCCAGTTGTCGTGGTGCACATTGGTACCAACGTCATAGGTAAAAAAAGGGATGAGGTCCTACGAAACGAATTTAAGGAGCTTGGAGCTAAATTAAAAAGTAGGACCTCAAAAGTAGTAATCTCGGGATTGCTACCAGTGCCACGTGCTAGTCAGAGTAGGAATCGCAGGATAGCGTAGATGAATACGTGGCTTGAGCAGTGGTGCAGCAGGGAGGGATTCAAATTCCTGGGGCATTGGAACCGGTTCTGGGGGAGGTGGGACCAGTACAAACCGGACGGTCTGCACCTAGGCAGGACCGGAACCAATGTCTGAGGGGAAGTGTTTGCTAGTGCTGTTGGGGAGGAGTTAAACTAATATGGCAGGGGGATGGGAACCAATGCAGGGAGACAGAGGGAAACAAAAAGGAGACAAAAGCAAAAGACAGAAAGGAGATGAGGAAAAGTGGAGGGCAGAGAAACACAAGGCAAAGAACAAAAAGGGCCACTGTACAGCAAAGGGTGTTAAAAAAACAAGCTTGAAGGCTTTGTGTCTTAATGCAAGGAGTATCCGTAATAAGGTGGATGAATTAACTGTGCAAATAGATGTTAACAAATATGATGTGATTGGGATTACAGAGACGTGGCTCCAGGATGATCAGGGTTGGGAACTCAACATCCAGGGGTATTCAACATTCAGGAAGGATAGAATAAAAGGAAAAGGAGGTGTGGTAGCATTGCTGGTTAAGGAGGAGATTAATGCAATAGTTAGGAAGGACATTAGCTTGGATGATGTGGAATCTATATGGGTAGAGCTGCAGAACACCAAAGGGCAAAAAACGTTAGTGGGAGTTGTGTACAGACCTCCAAACAGTAATAGTGATGTTGGGGAGGGCATCAAACAGGAAATTAGGGGTGCATGCAATAAAGGTGCAGCAGTTATAATGGGTGACTTTAATATGCACATAGATTGGGCTAACCAAACTGGAAGCAATATGGTGGATGAGGATTTCCTGGAGTGCATAAAGGATGGTTTTCTAGACCAATATGTCGAGGAACCAACTAGGGGGGAGGCCATCTTAGACTGGGTGTTGTGTAATGAGAGAGGATTAATTAGCAATCTCGTTGTGCGAGGCCCCTTGGGGAAGAGTGACCATAATATGGTGGAATTCTGCATTAGGATGGAGAATGAAACAGTTAATTCAGAGACCATGGTCCAGAACTTAAAGAAGGATAACTTTGAAAGTATGAGGCATGAATTGGCTAGGATAGATTGGCAAATTATACTTAAGGGATTGACTGTGGATGGGCAATGGCAGACATTTAGAGACCGCATGGATGAACTACAACAATTGTACATTCCTGTCTGGCGTAAAAATAAAAAAGGGAAGGTGGCTCAACCGTGGCTATCAAGGGAAATCAGGGATAGTATTAAAGCCAAGGAAATGGCATACAAATTGGCCAGAAATAGCAGCGAACCCGGAGACTGGGAGAAATTTAGAACTCAGCAGAGGAGGACAAAGGGTTTAATTAGGGCAGGGAAAATGGAGTATGAGAAGAAGCTTGCAGGGAACATTAAGACGGATTGCAAAAGTTTCTATAGGTATGTAAAGAGAAAAAGGTTAGTAAAGACAAACGTAGGTCCCCTGCAGTCAGAATCAGGGGAAGTCATAACGGGGAACAAAGAAATGGCAGACCAATTGAACAAATACTTTGGTTCGGTATTCACTAAGGAGGACACAAACAACCCTCCGGATATAAAAGGGGTCAGAGGGTCTAGTAAGGAGGAGGAACTGAGGGAAATCCTTATTAGTCCGCAAATTGTGTTGGGGAAATTGATGGGATTGAAGGCCGATAAATCCCCAGGGCCTGATGGACTGCATCCCAGAGTACTTAAGGAGGTGGCCTTGGAAATAGTGGATGCATTGACAGTCATTTTCCAACATTCCATTGACTCTGGATCAGTTCCTATTGAGTGGAGGGTAGCCAATGTAACCCCACTTTTTAAAAAAAGGAGGGAGAGAGAAAACAGGGAATTATATACCTATCAGCCTGACCTCAGTAGTGGGTAAAATGATGGAATCAATTATTAAGGATGTCACAGCAGCGCATTTGGAAAGAGGTGACATGATAGGTCCAAGTCAGCATGGATTTGTGAAAGGGAAATCATGCTTGACAAATCTTCTGGAATTTTTTGAGGATGTTTCCAGTAGAGTGGACAAGGGAGAACCATTTGATGTGGTATATTTGGACTTTCAGAAGGCTTTCGACAAGGTCCCACACAAGAGATTAATGTGCAAAGTTAAAGCACATGGGATTGGGGGTAGTGTGCTGACATGGATTGAGAACTGGTTGTCAGACAGGAAGCAAAGAGTAGGAGTAAATGGGTACTTTTCAGAATGGCAGGCAGTGACTAGTGGGGTACCGCAAGGTTCTGTGCTGGGGCCCCAGCTGTTTACACTGTACATTAATGATTTAGATGAGGGGATTAAATGTAGTATCTCCAAATTTGCGGATGACACTAAGTTGGGTGGCAATGTGAGCTGTGAGGAGGATGCTATGAGGCTGCAGAGTGACTTGGATAGGTTAGGTGAGTGGGCAAATGAATGGCAGATGAAGTATAATGTCGATAAATGTGAGGTTATCCACTTTGGTGGTAAAAACAGAGAGATAGACTATTATCTGAATGGTGACAGATTAGGAAAAGGGGAGGTGCAACGAGACCTGGGTGTCATGGTACATCAGTCATTGAAGATTGGCATGCAGGTACAACAGGCGGTTAAGAAAGCAAATGACATGTTGGCCTTCATAGCGAGAGGATTTGAGTACAGGGGCAGGGAGGTGTTGCTACAGTTGTACAGGGCCTTGGTGAGGCCACACCTGGAGTATTGTGTACAGTTTTGGTCTCCTAACTTGAGGAAGGACATTCTTGCTATTGAGGGAGTGCAGTGAAGGTTCACCAGACTGATTCCCGGGATGGCGGGACTGACCTATCAAGAAAGAGTGGATCAACTGGGCTTGTGTTCACTGGAGTTCAGAAGAATGAGAGGGGACCTCATAGAAACGTTTAAAATTCTGATGGGTTCAGACAGGTTAGATGCAGGAAGAATGTTCCCAATGTTGGGGAAGTCCAGAACCAGGGGTCACAGTCTAAGGATAAGGGATAAGCCATTTAGGACTGAGATGAGGAGAAACTTCTTCACCCAGAGAGTGGTGAACCTATGGAATTCTCTACCACAGAAAGTTATTGAGGCCAATTCACTAAATATATTCAAAAAGGAGTTAGATGAAGTCCTTATTACTAGGGGGATGAAGGGGTATGGCGAGAAAGCAGGAATGGAGTACTGAAGTTGCATGTTCAGCCATGAACTCATTGAATGGCGGTGCAGGCTAGAAGGGCCGAATGGCCTACTCCTGCACCTATTTTCTATGTTTCTATGTTTCTAACCCTTTATTCCCTTATCGGTTAAGAAACTGTCTATCTTTGTCTTAAATTTATTCAATGACCCAGCTTCCACAGCTCTCTGAGGCAGCCAATTCCACAGATTTACAACCCTCTGAGAGAAGAAATTCCTTCTCATCTCTGTTTTAAATGGGCGGCCTCTTATTTTAAGCTTATGCCCCCTAGTTCTAGTCTCCCCTATCAGTGGAAACATCCTCTCTGCATCCACCTTGTCAAGCTCCCTCATAATCTTATATGTTTCGATGAGATCACCTCTCATTCTTCTGAATTCCAATGAGTAGAGGCCCAACCTACTCAATCTTTCCTCTTAGGTCAACCCCCTCATGTCCGGAATCAACCTAGTGAACCTTCTCTGAACTTTCTCCAAATCAAGTATATCCTTTCATAAATATGGAAACCAAAACTGCTCACCGTATTCCAGGTGTGGCCTCACCAATACCTTATATAGCTGTAACAAGACTTCCCTGCTTTTATACTCCATCCCCTTTGCAATAAAGGACAAGATACCATTGGCCTTGCTGATCACTTGCTGTACCTGCATACTATCCTTTTGTGTTTCATGCACCAGAACCCCCAGGTCCCGCTCTACTGCAGCACTTTGCAATTTTTTTAAATAATAACTTGCTCTTCAATTTTTCTGCCAAAGTTTATAACCTTACATTTTCCAACATTATACTCCATCTGCCAAATGTTTGCCCACTCACTTAGCATGTCTATGTCCTTTTGCAGGTTTTTTGTGTCCTCCTCACACATTGCTTTTCCTCCTGTCTTTGTATCATCAGCAAACTTGGCTACATTACACTTGGTCCCTTCATCCATATAGATTGTAAATAGTTGGGGTCCCAGCACTGATCCCTGCGGCACCCCACTCGTTACTGATTGCCAACTCGAGAATGAACCATTTATCCCAACTCTCTGTTAGTTAGCCATGCTTCTATCCATGCTAATATATTACCCCCAGCCCTGTGAACTTTTATCTTGTGCAGTAAGCTTTTATGTGGCATCTTGTCAAATGTCTTCTGAAAGTCCAAATACACCACATCCACTGGTTCCCCTTTATCCACCTTGTTCATTACATCCTCAAAGAATTCCAGAAAATTTGTCAAACATGACTCCCCTTCATAAATCCATGCTGATTCTGTCTGACTGAATTATGTTTTTCCAAATGTCCTGCTACTGCTTCTCTAATAATGGACTCCAACATTTTCCCAACCACAGATGTGAGCCTAACTGGTCTATAGTTTCCTGCCTCCTTTTTTAAATAGGGGTGTTACATTTGCAGTTTTCCAATTTGTTGGGACCTCCCCAGAATCCAGGGAATTTTTGTAAATTACAACCAATGCATCCACTATCCCTGCCACTATTTCTCTTAAGACCCTAGGATCCAGGGGATTTATCTGCCTTTAGTCCCATTATCTTACTGAGTACCACCTCCTCAGTGATTGTGATTGTGTTAAGTTCCTCGCCCCCTATCTCCCCTTGACTATCCACTGCTGGGATATTTTTAGTGTCCTCTACCATAAAGACTGATACAAAATATTTGTTCAGAGTTTCTGCCATCTCCATATCCCCCATTACTAATTCCCCGGTCTCGTCCTCCAAGGGACCAACATTTACTTTCGCCACTCTTTTCCTTTTTATATACCTGTAGAAACTCTTGCTATCTGTTTTTATATTTCGTGCTAATTTACTCTCATAGTCTATCTTCCCTTTCTTAATCATTTTTTTAGTCGTTCTTTGCTGGCTTTTAAAAGCTTCCCAATCTTCTGTCCTCTCACTAGTTTGGCCACCTTGTTTTTAATTGGATACTATCCTTTATTTCTTTAGTTAGCCATGGATGGCTATCTTTTCTTTTACACTCTTTCCTCCTCACTGGAATATATTTTTCTTGAGAGTTATGAAATATCTCCTTAAATGTACACCACTGTTCATCAATCGTCTTACACTTTAATCTATTTTCCCAGTCCACTTTAGCCAACTCTGCCCTCATACCTTTGTACTCTCCTTTATTTAAGCTTAGTACGCTGGTTTGAGATCCAACTTTCTCACCCTCCATCTGACTTTGAAATGCAACCACGCTATGATCACTTATTCCAAGGGGATCCTTTACCAGGAGATTGTTTATTAATCCTGTCTCATTATACAGGACCAGATCTAAGATAACCTGTCCCCTGGTTGGTTCCATTACATATTGCTCAAGGAACCCGTCCCTTATGCACTCTTATGAACTCTTCCTCAAGGCTGTCCTGACCAATTTGATTTGTCCAATCAATATGGAGGTTAAAATCACCCATGAATATTGCTGTTCCCTTTTTACAAGCCCCCACTATTGCTTGGTTTAAACTCCGACCAACAGAATTGCTACTGTTAGGGGGCCTATAGTCTACGCCCACCAATGACTTTTCCCCTTATTGTTCCTTATCTCCAACCAAACTGTTTCAAAATCCCGATCATTTGAGCCAATATTCTGCTATCCTGGAGGCCTGAAGCTCTTGTTTCAAACTGAACATTCCTCCTTTGCCTGATCTCTTACAGAACTCTTTCCAAAAGTATATCCAAGAAGATGGGGGCCATCAATCTTGCACTTTTTGGAAGGGGACTTGCTTTAGAATGGTGCAGGCCTTTAAATCCTGCAGCAGCAAATTGTCTCCCCTATCCTCTCCCCAGGTAGGTGGTTTGTAATAATATTTGAATGAGTCTGACCCTGAAACTGACAGCAGGTTCAGTGTTCATGATATTGGGCAGGCACAAAGCACACTCCATTTGATCAGAAAATCCAAACTGTTTTCTGTTCTTTTTCTGTTATGCACGAAAACAGTGGCTTCAGTTCAAATTGAGTTTCCAGCTATGAGAAGTGAGATGTATTGCCAATAGCAGATCCACCTTCACAGTTCTCTTGGGTACAGAAGATTTAGTGAGAGAAGATATTGCCAAAATAGAAAATGTCCTCCAGGAACAACTGCATGGAGTATGAGTTGCATTTGTTTCATTTTGAAGTTTTAAACATATTACCAACTGTTTATAGTTGGTATCCATCCTTTTTACTGATCAATATCAGATGTAGGAAAATGATACTGTGAACTTGGCTGGGTGTAAAAAAACATTTGTTTGGATTCATATTTGTTGAAAAGTGTTAGTCTTCTTTGTTTTACATGAAATTTCAATTAGAGGGCATGAAGCATCTCTATTGTTGATTTAGATAATACATTTAGTGGCTTCTATTTGGCTTCCAGCTTGAAGGCTCTGATCAGTCAAGTCAAAGTAACCGAAAAGTCCAAGATGTGGTCAGTTTATTGTTGATCATTCATTTGAGTGATCGGAGAATAGGTGACTATAGCCAACTAAAGCATCCTTCTGAATTTGATTATGAGGAACTTGCTATCAAACCATGAAACCTCTGCTGACTCGATAACTGAAAGGAATATTAGAATTCCAGTACTTTTTATACCAGTACTTACTATCAACTGGAAATGCCACTCTTGATGTTAAAGTTAATGGGCCCAAGTTTCGGGCCGCGCCTAGAACGGTGCAGCCCCGACCTGGACGTCCATTTTTCGCGCCACAAAGTGCGCCTAAAAAAAAATAAAGATTCTCCGGCTCCCTGCTGGTCCTCTTGAGTTGGGCGCGGCGCAGCACAAGCTGTAGGGGGCGGAGCTAGGTCCCTGCGCTGAAAACAGTGCCGGGACCTCTGCACATCTCCAGTGGGCACGCATGTGCAGTAGCTCCAGGCGCCCAAAACTGTGTGGGAGGGGCCCGAAGCACGCAGCCCCTAGCCCTGGCCGAATGGCGTCACTGGGGCTGCGTAAATAAGGCTCCTCCCACGCCCAGCTCCTGCTTCCTCCCGACCCAACTCGATTCCCGCTTCCCCCTTTCCCCAACCCCCCCACTGCCCCCGGAGCGGACTGGACCGGACCCGACCCTACCAGCGCTCCCTCACCTCCCCCCACGCCCCCGGACCGGACCCGACCCGACCTGACCCCCCTCCCACCAATCCCCCGACCCAACCCGTGCTCCCGACTCCCGCACCCCCCCCACCCCCACCCTCGGACCGGACCCGACCCAACTTGACCTCCCTCCCCCCGCCCCCGACACGAACCGGACCGACCTCCCTCCGCCGCCCCCCCGACCTGACCCGCGCTCCCGACCCCGGACCCCGGACCCGACCCGACCCAACGCCATCAACCTGTAAATCTGGTGCTGGGGACGGGCCTTGCCCGAAGTCTTGGGCCTGGCCGGGCCCGGCCCGTTCAGCCTCCCTCCTCCCTCCCGCTTCTCCTTCCCCCCCTTCCCCTTCCCCCCCCCAGCCTTCTCCTTCCCCCCTTCTCCTTCCCCATTCACCTTCCCCCCCTTCACCTTCCCCCTTCACCTTTCCCCCTTCACCTTTCCCCCCTTCACCTTTCCCCTCCTTCTTCTTCCCCCTTCACCTTCCCCCCTTTACCTTTCCCCCCTTCACCTTTCCCCCCCTTCTCCTTCCCCCTTCTCCTTCCCCCCTTCACCTTCCCCCCTTCACCTTCACCCTCCTTCACCTTCCCCCCCTTCACCTTTCTCCCCACCTTCACCTTTTTTCCCCCTTCACCTTTCCCCCCCTTCACCTTTCCCCTCCTTCACCTTTCCCCCCTTCACCTTTCCCCCCTTCACCTTTCCCCCCTTCTCCTTTCCCCCCTCCCCTTCTCCTTTCCCCCTCCCCTTCTGCTTTTCTTCCTCCCCTTCTCCTTTCCCCCTTCCCCTTCTCCTTCCCCCCCTTCCTTTATCCTTCCCCCCTCCCTTTCTCCTTCGCACCCGCTCCCCTTCTCCTTTCCCCCCTCCCTTTCTCCTTTCCCCCTCCCCTTCTCCTTTCCCCCCTCCCCTTCTCCTTCCCCCTCTCCTTCTCCTTCCCCCCCTTCTCCTTCCCCCCTCCCCTTCTCCTTTCCCCCTCCCCTTCTTCTTTCCCCCCCTCCCCTTCTCCTTCCCCCCTCCCCTTCTCCTTTCCCCGCCTCCCCTTCTCCTTCCCCCCTCCCCTTCTCCTCCCCTTCCTCTTCTCCTCCTCCCCCTTCTCCTTCTCCTCCTCCCCCCTTCCCCTTCTCCTCCTCCCCCCTTCCCCTTCTCCTCCTCCCCCCCTTCCCCTTCTCCTCCCCCCCTTCTCTCCCCCCCTCCTCTCCCCCTCCCACTTCTCCCCCTTCCCTCCCCCTCTGCCTCCCTCCCTCCCCTCCCCCTGCCCCCCCTCCTCTCTCCCTCTACCCCCCTCCTCCCCCTCCCCTCGCTGTCAGAAACACAGACACTGACAGACAGAGAGTGAGAGACACAGACAGACAGACAGGCAGAGAGATAGAGACACTGACAGAGACACACTGGGGGGGGGGCATCCCAGCACCCTGTGGAGGGCTCCCGGTGCTGCAGTCGGTAAGTAGAAAATGTTTTATTTATTGATTTAAAAAAAACATTATTTCTTATTAATTTTTTTTGATTGATTTGTTGGTTGATTTATTGATGTTTTTATCATTTATTATTGATGATGGCTCTTTATTTGTAAAACTGAAGTATTTAATGTTTGTAAACTTCCCTTTAAACCCCCCCTCCCCTCCATTCCCTACGCCTGATTTGTAACCTACGCCTGATTTTCTAAAGTGTAAACAAGGTTTTTTCGAGCGTACAAAAATCTTCACTTACTCCATTCTAAGATAGTTTGGAGTAAGTTTTCACTGCCGAAACTTTGAAAACAGGCGTAAGTGGCCGGACACGCCCCTTTTGAAAAAAAAATTCTGTTCCAAAGTGAAACTGTTCTAACTGACTAGAATTGGAGCAAACTAAATGCCGAGAATTTGAATTTCTAAAATACTCTGTTCTACACCAGTTGCTCCAAAAAATCAGGAGCAACTGAGGCCGAAACTTGAGCCCAATGTTACTGACAAGTCAGGGTTTTTCTAATACTAGCTCAGTTCAGTTTATTGTTACAGCAAGTTGATGAAAAATGCTAATTGAGCCGAATGCAAGTGTCTTTGCATCTATTTTTCCCTTGCACTTCTGTGAAGGGTCTTGGGATTTTTTTTACATGAAGGCGCTATAACAATGCAAGTTGTTGTTGTCTGATTAATGTCCTAACAGGGGATATCGCAATAAAGATCCAAACCGCATAAAAAGTGAGCTCAGTGGAAACATTCACTATTACTGGTAATGTATTACCAATGATTTATATTTCTGCATGTCTTGTTGGATTGGTGCAAAGCTCAGGGGCTAGACTTTCCACTATGATCGCTATTGCCCAAAAATGGGCGATATTTCCGGCCTTAGTGCTTATTTTATTTTTCAGGATCGTTAGAATATCGGCCATTTTAAAAACTGCTAGTTTTGCCTTTTTAATTTGGACGATAGCCTTAGCGATGTGAACTTGGGCTTCGCGATGTATTCAGTTGTGCAAGGCTGGCATCCATTGCAACGGCCATTCTGTGCATGCGCGGTTTTTTTTTCAGGCAAAGAACTTTTCCCACAGGGGTTGACAGAGAGAACAGGGGATCTGGTCCCCATCAATAAGATAATGAACCTTTCTTTTATTCTAGCCCCTGTTGGTTTATGAAACAAAATCTATCAGCCAACTGAGGTGAACTCCATTTCCTTCCTCGTGGGATGACATACCTTAGTTCTGCTTCTACTTGTACAGTGGACCAGAGGGGGAAAAATCCATGATTAATATTAACCCTGACATTACAGCAATGTACTTGTATGTAATTTTTCTCATTTTATTTTAACTTACATCAAAGGAATTGTTGCCCTCTCCTGATAGCTAGGTTATGCAACATGCAGCACACCACAATGAACTCAGTGACCTGCTCGGGGTGGTATAGTAGGTTGCCTCCTGAGTGGTCCAGGCATTCAGAATTCCAATTGTCTTTTCAACTATATTGAGTGTAGCTATATAGCTTTTATTGTAGTGCTTCTCGGCTTCTGCCTGGGGCTTAGACAGGGGGGTCATAAGAACATAAAAAATAGGAGCAGGAGTAGGCCATACAGCCCCTCGAGCCTGTTCCACCATTTAATACGATCATGGTTGATCCGATCATGGACTCAGGTCCACTTCCCTGCCCGTTCCCCATAAACCCTTATTCCCTTATCATTTAAGAAACTGTCTATCACTGTCTTAAATTTATTCAATGATCCAATGACCCAGCTTCCACAGCTCTCTGAGGCAGTGAATACCACAGATTTACAACCCTCTGAGAGAAGAAATTCCTCCTCATCTCTGTTTTAAATGGGCGGCCCCTTATTCTAAGATCATGCCCTCTAGTTCTAGTCTCCCCAACAGTGGAAACATCCTCTCTGCATCCACCTTGTCAAGCTCCCTCATAATCTTATATGTTTCGATAAGATCACCTCTCATTCTTCTGAATTCCAATGAGTAGAGGCCCAACCTACTCAACCTTTCCTCTTAGGTCAACCCCCTTATGTCCGGAATCAACCTAGTGAACCTTCTCTGAACTTTCTCCAAATCAAGTATATCCTTTCGTAAATATGGAAACCAAAACTGTACGCAGTATTCCAGGTGTGGCCTCACCAATACCCTGTATAACTGTAGCAAGACTTCCCTGCTTTTATACTCCATCCCTTTGCAATAAAGGCCAAGATTCCATTGGCCTTCCTGATCACTTGCTGTACCTGCATACTAAACTTTTGTGTTTCATGCACCAGGACCCCCAGGTCCCACTGTACTGCAGTACTTTGCAATTTTTCTCCATTTAAATAATAACTTGCTCTTCGATTTTTTTCTGCGAAAGTGCATAACTTCACACTTTCCAACATTATACTCCATCTGGCAAATTTCTGCCCACTCACTGAGCCTGTCTGTCCTTTTGCAGGTTTTTTGTGTCCTCCTCACACATTGCTTTTCCTCCCATCTTTGTATCGTCAGCAAACTTGGCTACATTAGAATTGGTCCCTTCATCATGAGCCAGCTGGCAAGGCCATATCCTTTAGCCCCCAGCATCCAACCGTGATCTTGTGGCTGACTCTTAAACAGGTCAGACACAGTGCTCTCACACAAGATGTGCGCATCATAGATGCTCCCTGGAAAGTTGCATGATTATTTGCTTGTGGTCGCTATTGAGCTGCACATTCAGGGAGTGGAATCCCTTTTGGTTCCAAAACACCTCTGCATCCTGTAAAAGTATTCGCAGTGCGATGTGCATACAGTTTATTGCTCCCTGCATCTTGGGGAAGTTTGCTATTCGCAAGAAACCCAAAGCTCTCTCAGTCTGAGCCTCCCTGGTCATAGGGAAGCTTATAAAGTCCATCCTGCATGCAGAAAGGGCTTCAGTCACCTGTCGAATGCAGCAATGTGTGGCGTGCTGAGAGATACCGCAAATGTCACCAACTGAGGTCTGAAAGGAGCCCAATGTGTAGAAGTAACCTTAACCTCAACGGGCAGAGCGGTCCTAATGGTGCTGGTAGGCTGCACATCTCCTTTAATTAGCTGGCGTATCTCACTGATGACCTTCTTTCGGAACGTAGCCTTCTAACGCACATATTATTGGGCAAGTCTAGGTTTGATCGCTTATCCCTGTAAATGTCCGCAGCAATCTGCCACCTCTTTGATTGGGCATATAATGCTCTTCAATATATCTTCTCCCATCTCTATTCTGCAGCATGTGACTAGTGATCAATAGTGGTTGAGAAACTCCAGGCCCCATCGCTATAAATCGCTATAAATGCCCTTAATTTGTCCTCAACAAATACAAATGTGATTAGATGATTGGAAAGAGTAAAAAGGCCCGTAAACTCACTCACAAATTGATTCTCCTGACAAGCACCAAACAGCCTTTTACTACAGATCCTCCCTGTAGTGCCGAGTTAAGGTCAGGTGATTGCAGCTTTTCTTCAGCATCTTTTTGGGACAGCGATCATTTGGGCGAATTGTAGGCGAAATGCCGAAAGTAGCACTCGGCGATAATCTGGGCCATAATCGGGTGCAAGTTTCTATTATAAACATTATTCTCGGCCTTGCATGAGGATGACGTCATATTTTTAAAAAAAATAGGCCAGGCGATGCAGCTTATTCCTGTATGCCGAAAGTTGAGACGCCGATAAATGGGCTATAATCGGGCTCTAGTTTCCACTTTTCAGCAAATATGGGTGATAGCCTGAATCTCAGCGATTATATGGGCGCTAAATGGGCAATGATTTGCCGAAAGTCTAGCCCCAGATGCATTCTCTCTGATGATCCTAAGCTATCTCCTGTATTGTTCCTTGCCATGCCCAGGTAGCTGACTCTGATGAATGGGATTGTCCCTGTTATGAATTGTATGCCTCCTATGTCCTCTGCATTCCTAAGCCACCCTGCTCCACTTTAATATACTCACTAATGACTTCTACACCCATTCTCATGGGCAGTTAACTCCTTGATAGTATTCATTTCTTTCACTGAGTTGCTGATAGTTCCAATGCTTCTCTTTAATTAAGCTCACCACCTCCACCCCTGACCTAGTTAAAATATTCACACTTTTATTTGACGCTGCACCTAAGGAAAATTGTACAAATTCATCATTAATAACCTTAAAAAGCTATTAGATCTTCACAAGCAAAAATTACCTTAATTTCCCTCACTTTTCACTACCCTTTATTATTCTTCTTCTGGAAAGGTAAGAATCCTTAGCGAAGCAATTAAACATGGTGCTTAGTCCATTAATACTGTCTTTTGATATTAAATCACTTATCATTCAATTCTACTCTTCGCTAAAATTAATGAAGACAAGACTATCAGGCCCTTACTGAGTTTTTAGTTCTACATTAGGCAGAATATCCAACTCAAAAATCCATGGGTCAGCAATCCCCACAATTATGGAATTTCCAGGTTCAGGAAAGGTTGACTAAATAGCTTGGCAGTGGCAGATGCCCACATCACCAGGGCCACCTACTACACTGGTAATTCTGGAAAATCCAGTAGATGGTGCCTGCCTTGGCGGGGTGGTGGGGGGTGGGGGGGTGTGCAGGGAGGGTGCGCAGGGGAAACCTGCTGGAAACAACTTTAGTGTACCCACTTTGGCAAGGGGCTATGCTGAAAAATTATTTTTTATTTTATCCTTTTGAGGATCCAGGCCTTGATTCTGGCCTGGACCTTGAAGTGGGCCTCAATTCTACTTCGGTGAGTGAGGTATCTCTGGTTTGACCTCCACTGACTATAAATCTAGGAAGGCCTGAAGCACGGGAAGTTTGATATTTAGAGCTCCCATTCACCCTTACAATCATGGCCATGTTTAGATTGGGGGGGGGGGGGGGGGGAGGGAGGGTTGCAGATACTGTGGTTCCAAAACACCAAAGAAGAAGCTCTGGGGGTGGTTGGGGCCTGGAAGAACTGGGTTCTGGTTCAGTTTCCAGGCGTTCAGCCGGACTTCTGCCAAAGTGTTTCTACTTTATGGGTCCATTATGTTGCATCATGAAACAATATCCATGATTCTTAACAAGTTTTATGAAATATAAACATTCCTGCAGCTTTCTCCAAAGGAACATATGCATTGGCAGCATTTCTTTTTAACATATGAAACAAAATTATTCTTGACATGACGAAAGGAAAACTACCTTAAGCACAAAAGGACCCAGAGGACCCAAAGGCTTAAAGAGCACCACATCTTGTAGAATATTCTGGAGGTTTTCATATTTCTGTCTTGAAGAGGAAGAGGCACCATAGCTCAAAGATTCAAAATGTATTTGAAAACAGAATCAAGGAATGGCCTGAAGAGTAAAGAAGATACTGGTTAACAAGCAAAGCAAATAAGACAGGTAGTCAAATAAGCAGATTAATTGAAAATAAGTAATTTTCCTCTTAATTAATGGATGGACAATCGTAGTCCCAGCTCTCAGTATCTGCACTCGAAACCTGCAGAAGTGAAAATTCATAAAATCTAACTACATATAACCATATGTTGACAGTTGTAAACAGAGAGAAAGGCTGATTCCCCAATGAGGAACTCCTGATGAGGAGAGGTCCTTGAAGGAAGTGCTGCTCAGGAAATTGAGGGCCTCCAGCCTTTGATGTTCCATCCATTGTAATTAATGGATGGAAAATAAAGAGCTGTGGCCCCATATTTCCGATCAGTGCTCCCTGCAAGAGCTGCTTCGTACCAGGAGTTCGTGGTTGGGAAATCAACCTCAGGATGCCATTACTTCATTTGTTTATTTTCAGCAGAGGAAAGAAGTACGGACGGAGGACATCATTTAATGAGCCTTTACAAGACTTTACTACACATTATTGCTGCATAAACTTTGCTCTAATATCATGTATTTGCGATTACAAAAGACAGTGAATGTTATTAATCACTTCCAGATTCAGCAGCAGGCTGTTGGGAGTTGGCGTTGTCGGTGTCCCTTGGATCATCTCTTATTGTGTGAGAAATTTCCTTAGCAGTCTATTGCTTTCCGATGAAACACTTTGCTGTTGTGTGCCAGTTTAATTTTAGCAACTCTTCCCATTTTATTAGCAACACCGCTCTGCATTTCTGAATATCAGTTGTCTTTTTAACAGTGATTCACTATACTTTCAACAATAAAATAACTGGGTTAACTTCTTCTTAATGCCTCTCGTCTTTTTACTTACTTTTAAAAACATCGATGTGAAAAATTCTATTTTGGAGAAACCGTGGCCTTGTGCTTTGCCTCAGCTGCCATTTTCCAACTTTCTACTGCCACCAGTGTAATAAAATCACGTTGTGCATAGATCAGGGAACTCGTATCTGCAGATAAATGTGGTGAATTGGGTGCCTTTGGTAAGCAAAGACCCAATGGCACTGAAACTGGGACATGGTCAGGTTAGTAACCATGGATAGTTGCCCCACAAGCCTATTTAAAGTGCCTTATGTCCAAAAATCTGAAAATAGTTTGACTGGTTGAGGAGGCTGCTGCAGACGTCTGCTCCTTGTTGAATAATGTTACTAGTTGGATATCTCTCAGGCATGCCTGATAACCTACTCTGTATATTTCAATGCCAAGGGAAGTAGGCATCTTTTTCAAAAATTCGTTCATGGGATGTGGGCGTCGCTGACAAGGCCAGCATTTATTGCCCATCACTAATTGCCCTTGGGAAGGCAGAGTTAACCACATTGCCGTGGGGACTGGAGTCACATATCGGCCAGACCAGGTAAGGACGGCAGATTTCCTTCCCTAAAGGACATTAGTGAACCAGATGGGTTTTTATGACAATTCGGTAACATCAATAATGGTGACCATGAAGCTACTGGATTGTCATAAATACCCATCCTAACTCTAACTATCGAGCCGGTGTCACAACCAGGGGCGTTGCACACCTGCTCGCCACCTCCGGGCGGTAATGCTCTGCGCCCCCTTGAAACTGGCACTGAATTTATGAGCCTGGGTTCCACTGGGCAGCCGGTATGCCAGGAAAAAGCAGGTGGACTTGCCTGCTCAGTGACATATAAGGGACTTACCTGGTGTTGTAGGCCTGTGTCTTGCCGATGACTGAAGACCTCAGCTTGCTATCTGGCCTGAGTGGCTACCTTTCCAAGGAAGTTGATAGACCCATTCAAAATTGCAGAACACATTGCGGCTGCTCTGACCCACCAAGTGGCTGGCTACCGCCCCTCTTCTTGGCCACCCCTTCCCACTCTGGCGGGTGCTCAAGGTGTGCTCATGGTGGTTGGGCACCAATTTGTTTTATTAAAATGAGGGCACCGCTCCCTGACCCTGGATACTCCAGCAGGATCTCTGGCGGACATTCTCAGTGGGCAGATTCCAGCACTTACACCGGGATCAAAGGCTTGTGGATTTTCAGGGTCATGATCTTACCGGGATTATTGCAATTATGCTGATCTCCCGGTGCGGCGCCTCGCTCACTGACTGCACTGGTTAGAAAATCTGCCCGATTATGTGGCCTATCTGTGAGATGTGCTCCTGTCAAGAAAGACTTCATGCCGGGAGTGAAGGAGCCCAGCATTGCTGAATATACCGTTACATTTCTTTTTTCTAATCACAACTTTAATCAATCTTTCTTTTCTGTCAGCAGTGCTCTGGAACTACAATCCTGAGCTGCCTGTAATGGTTTACCTTTACACCTGGTGTCAAGTTAGAAGCTACAAAAATCAATCATTTTGCAACAGCATAATCTGCACTTTCATCAGGTCTACTGCTAAAAATGCAGCGAGCACTTTACTGCAGAGCCATGGTAACAATCTTTCTGCCCATTCTTCACTCTCCCTCCAATGATGCTTTACCAACAATCCAACAGCCCTGCAGACATCATCTAAAAGAAAATAAAGACATGCATTTCTATAGCGCCTTTCATGACCTCAGCACGTCACAAACTGCTTTACAACCCACAAGGAACTTTTGAAGTGTAGTGACCGTTGTAATGTAAGAAACATCTATGCTGTTCCCTTCCTTAAAATTTGGAATAAGGTTAGATTTGATAAATTACTTATGCACAAAATTATGGGATGGATCAATTAGTCCACCACTTGTAAGTCTGAGAGTTGTTAAGCCATTCTCTGCCAATTCAGTGTTTCTCATGTTTCATGTAATGCCGTGCGACCTAATGCTCCTTGTCTTGAGCCTTTTATTTGTGCTGACGTTCCTTTTCCTTCTCGTGCTGGTGATGCCATTCCTTGTCTTTCTCTTCATGGTCGTACTGCTCCTTTGCCTCCTCCATTGCCAACCTATCAATTTGAGTTTCATCACACTATTGGCTTCCTTTTTGCTTCTCTGCCAACTTAGTCAATTCTAATCATCTGTCCACCTTTTTCTGGGTTTTTATACTCATTGTAATTGCTATTTTGCTTCGAGCAATTTTCTTAAATGTACACTTGTTTAGTCTCCAAGTGATATTTTTCTCGTCAGTTGTTATACTCCCAACATTGCTGGCCGGAACTCATGCCAGTTAGGTAGTTTCCGTAGACAGCTCAAGTCTCTTATGAACTGAAACCCTCACCTTACATGTGCTGTGAATAAGAAACTAACAATTATCCCTTAACCATGGTATATCTTCCCAGAGACAACGTGGATGCCCACTGCATTCTCATGGTTATTGCAAAAGATGGCAAATAACAAACCTTTATATTCAGGCTAAAACGAATAGTGATGTTGAGGTTTATTTACAAATAAAATAGTACACAGAGTAAGACATAGTGGGATACTATAAGTACAATGCTAGAGTTATACCATTTATATAAACCATTTCAAAACAAGAAAAAAGACTGTCCAAAATCTTTGCAGCTCTTTTCACAACTTTCTGCATGAGCCTCTGATGGGTGTTACATGGCAAATGATCTCACCCAGTGCCCTTGTTATAGCTCCCTTACGCTGACTGAAGCTGTGCAAAGCGGTGAGCTGGAAACTGCGGAGCTGGATGCCCTTTCCCTGATGTAAAGCCCATCTCCTCGTAGTCAGTTGATTGTAAATGTTTGCTGCCAATGGAAACCACTTCGTGTCCTTTTCCTGCATACCGATTAATCCTTTTGAACGATGCAGGATCTGAACTTTAGAACAAAAGCTTCTTTCATGGTTCATCCACTTAATATGTAATGAAATCGACTGTAAGCACGGACACTTTACCACTTTCCAGTAATTGAAACCATTCCCTTGACTGACAGAAGCAGCTGGAGTTTATGGGTTGAATTCTGCTCCTGTTGGTGGGTTAGTGGCAAGGCTGGACTTCTAGCTGGGCCCCGCTGAGCTTCCCTCACAGGGCCATCATTATCAATTCACGACGGGTTAAGGGTGGCTTACCACATCTCATTGGGTTACTGCCTTTTGAGGGAGGGAAATCAGGATCAGGTTTAGGTGGAAGTTGCGGAAAATGGAGTGGGATGGGAGGGTTAGTCATGCCCACTTAACCCCATTTAAATGCAGCTAGATGGGTTCTGGGCAGGCGTTAAAGGGGAATAACACTATTAGCCAGGGAGAATTTTAAAGATTTTATTTTACTGATAGAGTTGAGGGGATAGCCACCACTGCCTCCTTTTACTGAGTTAGTGCCCCCAAACCACTTGAGAATGGGCGGCAAATCAAAACAAAATCCAGCCTTATATATCACATGTCCATTGTTTCCCAGAATACCAACCAAATAGTTAACATCAGAAAGAAGCTCTTGCAACATTCTCAGCTACTGATTAAACAACTTGTTTCCTTTTTGACTCTAGCTGTTTCAAAATTGTTTAACAAAAGTACAGCAATTTTTCCCTATTTGGTGCAGGAGAAAACCTTAGTTGTTGTCACATTGACTAATCTGCATATTATTTACAAAAGGGCAGAGTATTTACTTTACAATGCTTCCTTCATAATAAGCACTTTTGCTTGATGTTTGTACTAGACAGTTGGAACTGCCTATTTGGTTTGAACTTTTCTTGAATTATAGCCATAATAACTGGAGTAAAAGTTGAACATTTAGTGCATGCCCTGTAAAAATAGTAAGCAGATTATCTTGGACTGGACACAGAGACACAGGGCATTTATTTGCAAGAGCAGATTAATGCCAAAACATATAAACATACGCAATGGAATATGGGAACCTTCAGAAATATATTTATTTTAAGCCACCCTGCTAAGTTCTTACTAGAAATTATTTCTGAAACCTCCTCTGAGTGACCTACTTTAATATAAGAACATAGGAACAGGAATAGGCCATTCAGCCCCTTGAGCCTGTTCCGCCATTCAATGAGATCATGACTGATTTGTGACTTAACTCCATATACCCACCTTTGGCCCATATCCCTCAATACCTTTGATTAACAAAAGCTATCAATCTCCAATTTAAAATTAACAATTGATCTAGCATCAATTGCCGTTTGCGGAAGAGAGTTCCAAACTTCTATCATCCTTTGTGTGTAGAAGTGTTTCCTAATTTCACTCCTGAAAGGTCTGGCTCTAATTTTTAGACTATACCTAATCCTAGAATCCCTAACCAGTGGAAATAGTTTCACTCTATCTCACCTCTCTGTTCCCCTTAATATCTTGAATACTTTGATCAGATCACCTCTTACCCTTTTAAATTCTAGGGAATACAACCCTAATTTGTGTAATCTCTCCTCGTAACTTAACCCTTGAAGTCCGGATATCATTCTGGTAAACCTATGCTGCACTCCCTCCAAGACCAACATATCCTTCCCAAGGTGTGGTGCCCAGAATTGCTCACAGTACTCCAAGTGTGATCTAACCAGGGTTTTGTATACCTGCAGCATAACTTCTAACCCCTTGTATTCTAATCCTCTAGATGTAAAGGCCAGCATCCCATTAACCTTTCTGATTATTTTCTGTACTTGTTCATGACATTTTAATGATCTATGTACCTGGACCCACAAATCTTTTTGGACCTCCACTGTTTTTAGCCTTTCACCATTTAGAAAGTACCTATTCTATCCTTTTTAGGTCCAAAAATGGATGACCTCACATTTGCCAGAGCTTCTGGCATTCACTTAATTTGTCGATAGCCCTTTGTAATTTTATGCTTCCATCTACACTGCCTACAATTCCACCTATCTCTGTGTCATCAGCAAATTTGGATTATATGACTTTCTATCATCTAAGTCATTAATAAATACTGTGAATAGTTGAGGCCCCAACACAGATCTCTGCAGGACACCACTAGTCACATCCTGCCAATTTGAGAACCTACCCATTATCCCTACCCTCTGTCTCCTGCCACTCAGCCAATTTCCTAACCAGATCAATAATTTGCTCTCAATTCTGTGGGCTTCCACCTTAGTTAACAGTTTCTTATGTGGGACCTTATCAAATGCGTTCTGGAAGTCCATATAAATAACATCCGTAGACATTCCCCTGTCCATCACTTTAGTCACCTCTTCAAGAAATTCAATCAGGTTTGTGAGGCATGACCTATCTTTCACAAATCCATGCTGGCTCTCTCTGATCAACTGAACATTTTCGAGGTGTTCAGTTACCCTATCCTTAATTATAGACTCTAATAATTTCCCAATAACAGATGTTAGGCTAACAGGTCTATAATTCTCTGGTTTCACTCTGTCACCCTTTTTAAATAGCAGAGTGACATGCGTAGTTTTCCAATCTAAAGGAACAGTTCCTGAATCGAGAAAATGTTTAAAGATTATAGTTAGGGCATCTGCAATGTACTCACCTACTTCCTTTAAAACCCTGGGATGGAAACCATCTGGTACTGGGGATTTGTCACTCTTCAGTGTCATTATTTTCCTCATTACTCTTATTTTGTTTAAATTAAATTTATTGAGTCCCTGTCCCTGATTTAATTTCCTTGGGATTTCTGGCATACATCTACTGTAAATACTGCCACAAAGTAATTATTCAACATGTCCGCCATTTCCTTATTATCATTGATAATATCACTGCTTTCATAGAAACATAGAAACATAGAAAATAGGTGCAGGAGTAGGCCATTCAGCTTGCTCTAAAGCCACTGCATTTATGTGGCTGGTCCATTTCTTGTTAATAGTTACTTCCAGAATGTTGTTGATGTGGACTCGAACAATGTAATACCATTGAATGTCAAAGGGATGCAGTTATGCTCCCAAAAGTTTGGGCCTACCTCAGGCTTCCCGCCACACCACACATCGGTGAGACCTGGGCCTCCCGGCTGGACCTTCTGAAGTGACTGAGCGACTCAGCGCGACTTGGGCCTCCCGGCTGGACCTCCTTGGGCGACTTGACACGAACTGGGCCTCCTGGCTGGACCTCCTGCGGTGACTCGACGCGACTTGGGCCTCCTGGCTGGATCTCCTGCGGCTACTGGGCATCTAGGAACAACCTGGGCCTCCTGCGGCGACTGCGTGGCTGGACCTGGCTATCTGGCCTCCACCCACCCCCTGCCCCCCCATTGCTATCTGGACCGCTCCTTTCCCACTGATGGTCTAGCCTCCTCCAGCACATGCTGAGTACAATGGCTGTGACCCCCCTGCCCTCCCACTCTGAACCCCAGTGGACTACTGGCCCCCCAATGCCTGCCCCCAACCAAGCCTTGGATCACCTATCATTAAGGTTACCCAGCGCCGAGCCTGCGCCCAACATCTCGCCATAGGCAACTAGGCCCATAAAGCAGTGCCTGGTCTCCAGTCATCTTGGACCCCCTTGCCACTGGACCAAACCTTGCTCAGCTTAGCCCGTCTGGTAGCCGGTGTGCAATGACCACCCCACGTTAAAAGAAATCACGTGCAGGCATCTCCTACTCCTCTAACATGAAGTTTGGGACCTGGAACGTCAGGACCCTCATGGACAACCTCAACAGCGACAGACCGGAACGCCGCACCGCCATAGTTGCCCGGGAACTTGGACGCTTTGATATCGACATCGTCGCCTTAAGCGGGCAGGGGAAGGCCAGCTCAAGGAACAAGGTGGAGGTTACACATTCTTCTGGAAAGGAAAACCAGAGGTAGAATGCCGCCTCCACGGAGTCGGCTTCGCCATCAAAAACGAGCTGGTCGACCGCCTCAAAGACTCCCCCTGCGGGACTAATGAACGCTTCATGACGCTTCGACTTCCCCTATCCCGGAACCAGTGCGCCAGTCATCAGTGCGTACGCCCCAACACTCGATGGAACAGATGAGGCCAAAGAGGGTTTTTATTCCAACCTCGAAAAATCCCTGACCTGCGTCCCCACGGGCGACAAACTGATCCTCCTCAGCGACTTCAACGCCAGGGTTGGCAAAGACACAGATCTCTGGGGAGGTGTGATTGGCAGAGATGGGGTAGGGAAAGCCAACTCCAGCAGTACCCTACTCCTGACAAAATGTCTAGAGCATGAACTTGTCATCACCAGCACCTTGTTCCGACAGAGGGACAATACAAGGCATCGTGGCAACACCCTCGCTCCAAACACTGGCACCTGCTCGACTATGTCACCGTCCGAGCCAGGGATCGCAAGGATGTGCACATCACCCGCGCCATGACAGGAGCTGACGACTGCTGGATGGACCACCGCCTAATCCGATCCATCATTGAAATCAACATAGCCCCAAAGTGAAGGGGGCAGCAGAAGCAGTGTCGCAAAAAAGTCAATGTCGGGCCACTTAAGGACCCATCTAAGAGAGCCCTTTACAGTCAGCACCTCACAGCTAACTTGGCGTGCCTTGATGACCTGCTTGGTCTGCCCTCCAGGCCTCCATAACCAGTGCCTGCAAAGAGACACTTGGTCACTCAACCAGGAAACAGCGAGAAAGCAGGAATGGGGTACTGAAGTTGCATGTTCAGCCATGAACTCATTGAATGGCGATGCAGGCTCGAGTTTTTAAGGGGTCAACATTGCTCCTGACAATCCTCTTTTTCCTTATACAATTGTAAAATAATGTTCAGTTGATTTTGAAATCCCTTGCAAGTTTCCTTTCATACTCCCTTTTTGTAGCTCTTACTATCTGTTTTGTGACCCTTTAATGTTCTTTGTATCTTTCACATTCGCCAGGATCTGTGCTATATTTTTTTATTTTTGTATGCTTTTTCTTTTAGTTTTAGGCTGTCCCTTACCTCTTTAGTCATCCATGGCTGTATTTTTTTGGCAAGTAGAGCTCTTGCCCCTCAGGGGTATAAACTGATTCTGTATCACATTACATTCTTTTTTGAACATCTCCCACTGATCTTCTGTCATTTTACCCATTAACAGATTTGCTCCGTTTACTGTGGACAGTCTCTATCTCATCCCTTTGAAGTCGGCCTTACCCAAATCTAGAATCTTAGTAGCTGTTTTGCATTTCTCCCTTTCAAAAGCTATGTTGAACTCGATCATGTTGTGATCGCTATTGGATAAATGCTCACGCACAGTTAGGCTGTTAACTAAATCTAGCTTGTTACTCATTACTAAATCTAATATGGCATGTCCCCTTGTTGCCTTGAGGAGATATTGTTGTAGAAAACTATCCCGGACACACTCCAGAAATTCACTACCTTTCTGACAGGTGCTAATCTGCTTATTCCAATCTATATGAAAGTTAAAATCTCCCATTAACACTACTCTGCCTTTACTACATGCTTGTCTAATCTCTGCAATTAAACAATCTAGCACTTCACAACTGCTACCAGGGGAGCTATACACAACATCCAACATGCAACATCCCCATCGACACCTGGGAGTCCCTGGCCAACGACCGTCCTAAGTGGAGGAAGTGCATCTGGGAGGGCGCTGAGCACCTCGAGTCTCGTCGCCGAGAGCATATAGAAAACAAACGGAAGGAGCGTGCGACAAACCAGACTCCCCAACCGCCCTTTCCTTCAACGACTGTCTGTCCCACTTGTGACAGAGATTGTAATTCCCGTATTGGACTGTACAGTCACCTGAGAACTCACTTTTAGAGTGGAAGCAAGTCTTCCTCGATTTCGAGGGACTGCCTATGATGACACAACTCCCACTACCGTTTTAAATCCTTTCTTATTTCTTAATTATACCCATAAAGTCTCCAGTGCCTACTTACCTCTCATTATATCCTCTCCTATCATTGAAATGACTTAATCTTTAATCACTAAAGCTACTCCTCCCCCTCTGCCACGTTCCCTATCTTTCCTGTAGACCTTATAACCTGATATATTTAGTTCCCAGTCCTGACCATCTTGCAGCCATGTCTCAGTAATGGCTACCATGTCATACCCTCCAATTTGAATTTGCGCCTGCAGTTCATTCAATTTATTCCTCAAAATCTGTGAATTTGTATAAAGAATGCTTATTTTGGGTTTTCTCACTTGCTTCTCATTTCTCTCACCTGGTTTAATCACTTTACATCTTTTAGTTTTCCCTCTACATGTAGTGCCTAAAGCAAAATTTCTGACCGTTACTCTACTCTCTTCCCTTGCCTTACTGTGTTACTCAGTTTCCTTTCGATTTTTATTTTATTCTTTTCGAATGATAATTTTCTAATGAGAATTGACCTTATTAGAAAACCTAATGTGGCCACTACCTTATTGACATTTGGGCATCATTTTAGCTTAGATTTACTTCACCTCCAACTCATTTTCTCACAGCAAATTCTCCAGCTGGAGGTTGAGGCAGTCAGGATGCCGGCTTCTCTGTGACCATTGCCAAGACAGTCCATGAACAACCAGGATTTGCACAGAGCAAGCTGGTCTACATCCATTTTTAACTCCCTTAGAAGACAACAACTTTCCTGTCTTTGATGTTCCTTCAAATTGATCAGCCAAGAATAAACCTACTCCCTGAGACTACATGTTAGCAGTTAAAAGGGAATTTGCTGACTGTTTGAGAATGGTGTCAAAATCCACAGCAAGAAAATGTCTTACGCATTTATAATTAATGACTAATTGCCCATTAGTGTTACAAAGCAAATCTGAACATGCATCATTATTATTTGCTCATGCACAATGAGGAATAGTTTGCATTGAGCTAAATGAAATAGGAATGCATATTTGTAGAATTCCTAATGGTATGCAAATCAAATACATCTAAATCTAAAAGTTAACAAGTGTTAAAGAAGAATACCATGAACTAGAGCTTCAGTTTTGTGTGTATTCATTTTTTTCTCAATCAAGCATTACATTGGAAAAATACAATCTGAAAACAGGGGGAAATGACATCCTGAAATTGTATGAGGCGGGAGTTCGGGAGGCAAGCGGCCTACAAGAGGCCCGTCAGTGAGCAGCAGGAGTTCGTGGTAGGAGGCGGGGGTTTGGGAGGCGAGTGGCCTACAAGAGGCCCGTCAGTGAGCAGTCTGGGGAGTTTGTGGTCGGAGGCAGGAGTTTGAGAGGCGAGCGGCCTACAAGAGGCCTATCAGTGAGCAGCGGGAGTTCGTGGTCGGAGGCCGGGTGTTCGAGAGGCGAGCGGCCTACAAGAGGCCTGTCAGTGAGCAGCGGGAGTTCGTGGTCGGAGGCCGGGAGTTCGAGAGGCGAGCGGCCTACAAGAGGCCTGTCAGTGAGCAGCGGGAGTTCGTGGTTGGAGGCGGGAATTCGAGAGGCGAGCGGCCTACAAGAGGCCCGTCAGTGAGCAGTGGGAGCTCGTGGTCGGAGGCGGGAATTCGAGAGGCGAGCGGCCTAAAAGAGGCCCGTCAGTGAGCAGCAGGAGTTCGTGGTCGGAGGCGGGAATTCGAGAGGTGAGTGGCCTACAAGAGGCTAGCCGGTGCAGCTGCAGCAGAGAGAGAAGGCAAAAAAGAAGTAGAAAGAAATCGAAAGGTGACGTCACAGCCAAGGAGGTTAGTGATTGGCTGGTGATTGGTGAGTAGCTTTTCTTTTTTCTTTTCTTTATCAGTAAGTAACATTTAGCATTGTTGTTGCCAAATTAAGTTTATCTAGGGGTTAAGTCATGGCAGGACAGTTCGGACATGTGTGATGCTCCTCCTGTACTATGTGGGAAGTCAGGGACGCTTCCGGTGTCCCTGATGACTACATGTGCGGGAAGTGTATCCGGCTGCAGCTCCTGACGGACCGCATTGCGACCCTAGAGCTGCGGGTGGATTTACTCTGGAGCATCCACGATGCTGAGAACGACGTGAACAGCACGTTTAGCGAGTTGGTCTTACCGCAGGTAAAGGGTACACAGCCTGATAGTAAATGGGTGACCAACAGGAAGAGCAGTGCAAGGAAGGTAGTGCAGGGGTCCCCTGCGGTCATCCCCCTGCAAAACAGATACACCGCTTTGGGTACTGTTGAGGGGGATGACTCATCAGGGGGAAGCAGCAGCAGCCAAGTTCATGGCACCGTGGGTGACTCTGCTGCACAGGAGGGCAGGAAAAATAGTGGGAGAGCTATAGTGATAGGGGATTCGATTGTAAGGGGAACAGATAGGTGTTTCTGCCCGCAACCGAGACTCCAGAATGGTATGTTGCCTCCCTGGTGCTAGGGTCAAGGATGTCTCGGAGCAGGACATTCTGAAAAGCCAGTTGCCGTGGTGCATATAGGTACCAACGATATAGGTAAAAAACGGGATGAGGTCCGACAAGACGAATTTAGGGAGCTAGGAGTCAGAGGAAATGTATTAGCATGGATAGAGAATTGGCTAACTAACAGAAAGAAGAGAGTCGGGATAAATGGGTCCTTTTCAGGTTGGCAATCGGTGGTTAGTGGTGTGCCACAGGGATCGATGCTGGGACCACAACTGTTTACAATATACATAGATGACCTGGAAGAGGGGACAGAGTGTAGTGTAACAAAATTTGCAGATGACACAAAGATTAGTGGGAAAGCGGGTTGTGTAGACGACACAGAGAGGCTGTAAAGAGATGTAGATAAATTAAGCGAATGGGCTAAGGTTTGGCAGATGGAATACAATGTTGCAAAATGTGAGGTCATCCACCTTGGAAAAAAAAACAGTAAAAGGGAATATTATTTGAATGGGGAGAAATTACAGCATGCTGCGGTGCAGAGGGACCTGGGGGTCCTTGTGCATGAATCCCAAAAAGTTAGTTTGCAGGTGCAGCAGGTAATCAGGAAGGCAAATGGAATGTTGGCCTTCATTGTGAGAGGGATGGAGAAAAGCAGGGAGGTCCTTCTGCATCTGTACAGGGTATTGGTGAGGTCGCATCTGGAGTACTGCGTGCAGTTTTGGTCACCTTACTTAAGGAAGGATATACTAGCTTTGGAGGGGGTACAGAGACGATTCACTAGGCTGATTCCGGAGATGAGGGGGTTACCTTATGATGATAGATTGAGTAGACTGGGTCTTTACTCGTTGGAGTTCAAAAGGATGAGGGGTGATCTTATAGAAACATTTAAAATAATGAAAGGGATAGACAAGATAGAGGCAGAGAGGTTGTTTCCACTGGTCGGGGAGACTAGAACTAGGGGGCACAGCCTCAAAATACGGGGGAGCCAATTTAAAACCGAGTTGAGAAGGAATTTCTTCTCCCAGAGGGTTGTGAATCTGTGGAATTCTCTGCCCAAGGAAGCAGTTGAGGCTAGCTCATTGAATGTATTCAAATCACAGATAGATAGATTTTTAACCAATAAGGGAATTAAGGGTTATGGGGAGCGGGCGGGTAAGTGGAGCTGAGTCCACGGCCAGATCAGCCATGATCTTGTTGAATGGTAAAGCAGGCTCGAGGGGCTAGATGGCCTACTCCTGTTCCTAATTCTTATGTTCTTATATTAAAAAGTAGGATCTCAAAAGTAGTAATCTCAGGATTGCTACCAGTGCCACGTGCTAGTCAGAGTAGGAATCACAGGATAGCTCAGATGGCTTGAGGAGTGGTGCAAAAGAGAGCGATTCAAATTCCTGGGACATTGGAACCGGTTCTGGGGGAGGTGGGACCAGTACAAACCGGACGGTCTGCACCTGGGCAGGACCGGAACCAATGTCCTAGGGGGAGTGTTTGCCAGTGCTGTTGGGGAGGAGTTAAACTAACATGGCAGGGGGATGGGAACCTATGCAGGGAGACAGAGGGAAATAAAATGGAGGCAGAAGCAATAGATAGAAAGGAGAATAGTAAAAGTGGAGCGCAGAGAAACCCAAGGCAAAAAACAAAAAGGGCCACATTACAGCAAAATTCTAAAGGTGAAAAGTGTGTTAAAAAGACAAGCCTGAAGGCTCTGTGCCTCAATGCGAGGAGTATTCGGAATAAGGTGGACGAATTAACTGCGCAGACAGTTAACGGATATGATGTAATTGGCATCATGGAGACATGGATCCAGGGTGACCAAGGCTGGGAACTCAACATCCAGGGGTATTCAACATTTAGGAAGGATATGCAGAGAGGAAAAGGAGGCGGGGTGGCGTTGCTGGTTAAAGAGGAAATTAATGCAACAGTAAGGAGGGACATTAGCCTGGATGATGTGGAATCGGTATGGATGGAGCTGCGGAATACCAAAGGGCAGAAAACGCTAGTGGGAGTTGTATACAGATCATGAAACAGTAGTAGTGAGGTTGGGGACAGCATCAAACAAGAAATAAGGGATGTGTGTAATAAAGGTACAGCAGTTATCATGGGTGACTTTAATCTACATATTGATTGGGCTAACCAAACTGGTAGCAATGCGGTGGAGGAGGATTTTCTGGAGTGTATTAGGGATGGTTTTCTCGACCAATATGTCGAGGAACCAACTAGAGAGCTGGCCATCCTAGACTGGGTGATGTGTAATGAGAAGGGACTAATGAGCAATCTTGTTGTGCGAGGCCCCTTGGGGAAGAGTGACCATAATATGGTAGAATTCTTTATTAAGATGGAGAGTGACACAGTTAAGTCGGAAACTAGGGTCCTGAACTTAAGGAAAGGTAACTTCGATGGTATAAGGTGTGAATTGGCTAGAATAGACTGGCAAAGGATACTTAAAGGGTTGACGGTGGATAGGCAATGGCAAACATTTAAAGATCAAATGGATGAACTTCAGCAATTGTACATCCCTGTCTGGAGTAAAAATAAAACGGGGAAGGTGGTTCACCGTGGCTAACAAGGGAAATTAAGGATAGTGTTAAAACCAAGGAAGAGGCATATAAATTGGCTAGCAAAAGCAACAACCTGAGGACTGGGAGAAATTTACAATTCAACAGAGGAGGACTAAGGGTTTAATTAAGAGGGGGAAAATAGAGTACGCGAGGAAGCTTGCAGGGAACATAAAAACTGACTGCAAAAGCTTCGATAAATATGTGAAGAGAAAAAGATTAGTGAAGACAAATGTAGGTCCATTGCAGTCGGATTCAGGTGAATTTATAATGGGGAACAAAGAAATGACAGACCAATTGAACAAATACTTCAGTTCTGTCTTCACGAAGGAAGAAACAAATAACCTTCCGAATGTACTAGGGGACCGAGGGTCTAGTGAGAAGGAGGAACTGAAGGATATCCTTATTAGGCGGGAAATTGTGTTAGGGAAATTGATGGGATTGAAGGCTGATAAATCCCCGGGGCCTGATAGTCTGCATCCCAGAGTACTTAAGGAAGTGGCCCTAGAAATAGTGGGTGCATTGGTGATCATTTTCCAACAGTCTATCAACTCTGGATCAGTTTCTATGGACTGGAGGGTAGCTAATGTATCAACACTTTTTAAAAAAGGAGGGAGAGAGAAAATGGCTATTAATTAGCCTGACATCAGTAGTGGGGAAAATGTTGGAATGAATTATTAAGGATGCAATAGCAGCGCATTTGTAAAGCAGCGACAGGATCAGTCCACGTCAGCATGGATTTATGAAAGGGAAATCATGCTTGACGAATCTTCTGGAATTTTTTGAGGATGTAACTAGTAGAGTGGACAAGGGAGAACCAGTGGATGTGGTGTATTTGGACTTTCAAAAGGCTTTTGACAAGGTCCCACATAAGAGTTTGGTGTGCAAAATCAAAGCACATGGTATTGGGGGTAATGTATTGACATGGATAGAGAACTGGTTGGCAGACAGGAAGCAGAGAGTCGGGATAAATAGGTCCTTTTCAGAATGGCAGGCAGTGACTAGTGGAATGCCGCAGGGCTGAGTGCTGGGATCCCAGCTCTTTACAATATACATTAACGATTTAGATGAAGGAATTGAGTGTAATATCTACAAGTTTGCAGATGACACTAAACTAGGTGGCAGTGTGAGCTGTGAGGAGGACACTAAGAGGCTGCAGGGTGATTTGGACAGGTTAGGTGAGTGGGCAAATGCATGGCAGATGTAGTATAATGTGGATAAATGTGAGGTTATCCATTTTGGGGGCAAAAAAACGAAGGCAGAATATTATCTGAATGGCAGCAGATTAGGAAAAGGGGAGGTGCAACGAGACCTGGGTGTCATGGTTCATCAGTCATTGAAAGTTGGCATGCAGGTATAGCAGGCGGTGAAGAAGGCAAATGGTATGTTGGCCTTCATAGCTAGGGGATTTGAGTATAGGAGCAGGGAGGTCTTACTGCAGTTGTACAGGGCCTTAGTGAGGCCTCACCTGGAATATTGTGTTCAGTTTTGGTCTCCTAATCTGAGGAAGGACATTCTTGCTATTGAGGGAGTGCAGCGAAGGTTCACCAGACTGATTCCCGGGATGACTGGACTGTCATATGAAGAGAGACTGGATCAACTGGGCCTTTATTCACTGGAGTTTAGAAGGATGAGAGGGGATCTCATAGAAACGTATAAGATTCTGACGGGACTGGACAGGTTAGATGCGGGAAGAATGTTCCCGATGTTGGGGAAATTCAGAACTGGGGACATAGTCTTAGGATAAGGGGTAGGCCATTTAGGACTGAGATGAGGAGAAACTTCTTCACTCAGAGAGTTGTTAACCTCTGGAATTGCCTGCCGCAGAGAGTTGTTGATGCCAGTTCATTGGACATATTCAAGAGGGCGTTAGATATGGCCCTTATGGCTCAGGGGGTCAAGTGGTACGGAGAGAAAGCACAAAAGGGGTACTGAGGGAGTGGTCAGCCATGATCTTATTGAATGGCGGTGCAGGCTCGAAGGGCCGAATGGCCTACTCCTGCACCTATTTTCTATGTTTCTATGTTTTTATGAGAGTGCTGGATACATCAGCTTGCTATATGTGGAATATATGCAGAAACCTGTGTTTGACTACTATTTATGACTATTATTTTGTGCAAAGCACCTAGGTTTAAAACTTGTGTGAAGTCCACATATATGCATTATGTCTGGTTTTATCCACCGCATCAGCTTGTTTTTTTATGTTGTTGCAGTAATTCATACTCCATTGTGAGGCTATTGGTAATCTACTTCGCTGGCAAAGCATTTAATGGTTATGGGAAAAGTTATTATCTTTCCTTAGACTCTTTAACTCGATTCTACAGGCAAAATGGATTTAGCTGAGGGATGCCCAAGTGTGGCAACATTTCGTAGCATCATAGGGGCCGAAATTCATCAGCCCACCGCCCGCTGCCGTCGACTGCCGCCCATTCCCACCGACATTCCTCCTGAAGATCTGGCCACTGCCACTTTCGGGGTGGCCTGCAGCGGGCGGGAGGGTAGAGCTGCCGGGAACCGCCCGCTGACGTCAGCGGGTGGCCGAGTGGTGCAACTGACCTCCCGCCCGCCGAGCTCCCAGATTCCTGCGGGCGGGACTTGACGGGAGTGTGCGGCAGAACGGGGAAGGACCGCTGGCTGCAGGCTGGTCTGTCCACGACGCTAAGTCTGAAGAACCTGAAAAAAAGTTAAGTGACCATGTTAAAAAAAAATTTCAACAGCAACTTACCTGCCTCGGGTCCCCTGAAGGTCTTCAATAAAAAATACAAAAACTATCCAGATATTTTTTTTTTTCAGGCCTTTGACCCTCCGTGGGCCCGACTCCATTCTCGGTGGAACTTGGGCGGCAAGCGCCTCTGCCGCCGAGAATGAGACCTCCCGCCCGCTGCTGCCCAGATTGGTGGCGTACGTCGTTCATTTGCCACCCGCCATTGTTCAAGAGACCTCAGCCATGAACATTCTGCCCAAAGCATCGTCCAGTACGTCGGCGGCTATCGGTGGCACTTTGGGCAGCACTTGGGCGGGCGGAGGCCGTGATGAAAATCAGCTCCTAACAGAAACTTACAGCACAGAAGGAGGCCGTTTGGCCTGTCATGCCTGTGCTGGTTCTTTGAAAGAGCAATCGTACTTAGTCCCACATCCCCACTTTTTGGCTGTAACCCTGTAAGTTCCTTATCCGCAAGTACCTGTCCAACTCCCTTTAAAAATGATTTATGGAATCAGCTTCCACCACCTTTTCAGGTAGGGTGTTCCAGATCCTGACAACTGTCTGAGTGAAAAAACAAATCTTCTCATCTCCCCTTTAGATTGTTTGTCATTGACCCACTGGAAATGCCTCTGCTATTTCTTTCAACAACCTAGGATGCATTGCATCCAGACCAGGTGACTTACTAACTTTCACTAATGCTACACTTTTTAGCATTTCTCTATCTATTAGGGATCGGAAATCAATTTCTACCGCCACCCATTCCAATGCGCGGGAGGTGGTTAACGGGTAGCAAAGGCCTACCTTCGAGGGTAAGTGGCATCCACGCCTGCGCAGAAATTCAGTTGCCTCTTTGGCAGAGGCAGCAAGAGCTAACGCTGCGCTGGCTAATGCCACCCGCGTGATGATGTCATCCAGCGTGCAACACCTCCTTGGCACCTCTATCACAATATTTAGTTTGAACGTTGGCCTTCCTGGCAGGCGTTCTTATAGCCTAGCAAAAGTGGTGAGTAAACAGCGGAACTCGGGTGGAATTGGCCAGAGAGCAATGTAAGTTTTTTTCTTTCTTTATTTCTTCATTTTTTCATTAGTTGTAACAGTGGGGAAGTTTGCGAGTGGGTCGGAGAAATTTGAGCTTTTTCTTCTTTCTTCCCTTTTCTTCCCGTTTTCCAGCGAGCGTGGCGGCAGCCTCCCGATGCGAAGTTTAGTCGGCCTCCTGAGCTCCCGCCTGAGGATAAGTGTGCAACGCCACTTTTTAGCGCTGCTCTCTCATCTTTGGCCGTAAAAACTGAATTTGGCAGTTGGAGCCTGCACCTAATGTCTGGCAGTAAGATCAGCGCTCAGATGGTGTCACCACCTCAGAAATGGCGGTACCGAATTTCGACCCCTTATTATCCTGCCGATAACTTCCCTCTCCTCTTTTGGTGTAACCTTCACATCATCAGCATCCTTTGTGAAGACAGGTGCAAAATACTCATTTAATAATTTAGCCATGTCCTCTGCCACTACATGAAAATTTCACCATGGGTCCTTAATAGGCCCAACTTTTTCCCGAGCTAACCTCTTACACTTTATATGGGAGAAATTCAGGAGTGCCCCTGTTGGGGCGCTAACTTTTAAAAGTTTGAATAATTAACACAGGCGCTAATTCTTCAAACTTTAAAAACATTCGTGGGGTGGGCTCCAGGAAGGAAATGGCGTTGAAAGGGAAGGACCATCGTTGCAGGCTCTGCGAAGAAAATAAAAGTGACCTTCCTCACGACGGACGCCGCGATCCTGCCTGATCAGCCCACCCGGGGCTCTCAGGCAGAGTGCCGGGCTGATCGATCGCGGGCAGGAACCTGCAAAAAAACCTGCAAGAGAGATGGTACATTTTCTTTTACTCTCCTCGGCCACCTCGCCTTTAAGTATCACCCCCAAAGCACCTGGCCTCCCAATGGACGCCTCCTCCAGCTCCCGGCGTTTTTGCCCCTTGATGCAGTAGGTAGCGGAACGCATGTTCGGGTCCAGGACGCTACCAGGGCGATGCACACAGCGATGACGTCACGATCTCCGGCCAAAGTGATTGGGGCGCAAAACTCCTGCCGAATATGGCAAAAGTCGATGTTATCGCCATACCCGGTCGCAACCCGGTTAGCACCCGTTATCGCCCCCAGAAGCAATAACAGGAGGTGCTAGCGAGGCCAATTTCTAGGCCTATATGTTTATAAAATGTTTTAGGATTCAAGTTAATGTTGCCTGCTTTTTCAATTCTCTCCTGTACTTTCCATATTAACTGAATCTTATTCCTGATAAAATAATTTATTGAATATTATTTGAAAAATGCTGAGAAGGAAATTGCATTCTATCACAGGTGCAGCAAATCTATTAAAATACCAATTTCTGTGTGATTTTGACAAATCTTGTAGTTCAATATCAATCATAAAAATTGTGAGAAAAAAGATTAAACTATATATGTTTTTTGCAGCATAAAATCCATACCAATTATAGACTAAAGTACTTTTGGAAGGAAATATGGGCCGGATTTTCGACAGGTTTGCGACTGGTTTTTGTCACGATTTGACCCTCCGCGGCGAAAACCCGGTCACAAAGCCCGGGCGGGATCCTCTGCTCATTGTTTGCAGCGGCGATGGGATGTACCGCCGGGGAGAGGTGCACCGACATGCCACGCCGCGGATTGTGTTACTGTCGGACTTTCAGCTCTCTCTCGACCCATACGCTGCACCCAGAATACCAACAGGTTAAACCGATCAGTGCAGCCCTGCCAACAAAAAAGGTAAGCTAAAGTTTTTATTTTTAATTTTTTTTTCAGCGATTCGATAGAGAAGTGACTTGTAAATGTTTTTTGAATGTATTTTGTAATTTTTCCCCACCCTCCCATATCATCATCATCATCTCACCATCATAGGCAGTCCCTCGAAATCGAGGAAGACTTGCTTCCACTCTAAAAATGAGTTCTCAGGTGACTGTACAGTCCAATGCAGGAATCACAGTCTCTGTAATAGGTGGGACAGACAGTGGTTGAAGGGAAGGGTGGGTGGGGAGTCTGGTTTGCCGCACGCTCCTTCCGCTGTCTGCGCTTGATTTCTGCATCCACTCGGCGATGAGACTCGAGGAGCTCAGCGCCCTCCTGGATGCTCTTCATCCACTTTGGCCGGCAGGTGCCGGTGCGGATGTTGCACTTTATCAAGGAGGCTTTGAGGGTGTCCTTGAAACATTTCCTCTGTCTACCTGGGGCTCGCTTGCCGTGTAGGAGTTCCGAGTAGAGCACTTGCTTAGAGAGTTTTGTGTTGGGCATATGGATGATATGGCCCACCCAACGGAGCTGGTCAAGTGTGTTCAGTGCTTCGATGCTGGTGATGTTGGCTTGAGCGAGAACACTGACGTTGGTGCGTCTATCCTCCCAGTGGATTTGCAGGATCTTGCGGAGGCAGCGCTGGTGGTACTTCTCCAGTGCTTTGAGTATTCTACTGTATATGGTCCACATCTCTGAGCCATATAGGAGGGCGGCTATCACTACTGCCCTGTATACCATAAGCTTAGTGCCAGATTTGAGGCCCTGGTCTTCAAACACTCTCTTCCTCAGGCGACCGAAGGCTGCACTGGCACACTAGAGGCGGTGTTCAACCTCGTCATCGATGTCTGCCCTTGCTGATAGTAGGCTCCCGAGGTATGGAAAATGGTTCATGTTGCTCAAGGCCGCGCCGTGGATTTTGATGATTGGGGAGTAGTGCTGTGTGGTGAGGTCAGGTTTAGTGTAAGGCCTATGCTTTTGTACACCTCGGTGAAGATGTTGACGATGGCTTGGAGTTCGGCCTCTGAATGTGTGCAGACGCAAGTGTCGTCCGCGTACTTTAGTTCGATGACAGAGGATGGGACGACCTTGGATCTAGCCTGGAGGCGACGAAGGTTGAACAGGTTCCCATTGGTTCCCATAGTTTATGTCCACTCCAGCAGGGAGCTTGTTGAGAGTGAAATGGAGCATTGCAACAAGAAAGATCGAGAAGAGCGATGGTGCGATGATGCAGCCCTGCTTGACCCCAGTCCGGACATGGATTGGGTCTGTGGTGGATCCATTGGTCAGGATCACGGCTTGCATGTCATCATAGAGCAGGTGGAAGAGGCTGATCCCCGCACCAGATAGTGGGTGAAATCGAAAGGCGGCAGGATGCACAGAAGGCAGATGCTTGCCAGCAGCAGGCTGCAGAGGGTGAGGAGCAGCAAGAGCATGAGGGAGAAGGCAAAGGGGCAGCTGCCATAGTAAGACCTGATCATAAATGTAGGGGGGGGAAGGCCCTATTGTGCAAGGGTCTAAAGGCAGCAGTTTTCGTTCATGGACCTGACGGATGACCAATGTCTCTGTAAGGACATCGTCAGGGAGCTGTGTAATCTCCTCCAGCCAGACCTCCAGCCTCAGACAAGGCTGAGGACAACCTGAGCATCACAACCGAAGTGACCACAGCTCTCAATTTCTACGCTATTTCCAATCTGCGACATCAGGCATTTCGAACATTTCTCAGTTCGCCGTGCATTGCTTCATTCGTCCAGTGAGAGATGCTCTGTATAAGAGAAGGAGGGACTACATATCCTTTACTATGAGCAGGGAGAAGCAGTGGAGCAGCAGACCAGATGTGTGCAGATTGTGTACTTCCCCAGGGTTCAGGGCGCCACAGACTGCACCCATGTCGCATTGAGGGCGCCACAGAACGATCCCGAGATCTTCAGAAACTGCACGGATTCCAAACCCTCAACGTGCAGCTGGTCTGTGACCGCCACCGCAATTTCCATATTTACGAAAGGATAGAAACATAGAAACATAGAAAATAGGTGCAGGAGTAGGCCATTCAGCCCTTCTAGCCTGTACCGCCATTCAATGAGTTCATGGCTGAACATGCAACTTCAGTACCCCCTTCCTGTTTCTCGCCATACCCCTTGATCCCCCGAGTAGTAAGGACTTCAGCTAACTCCCTTTTGAATATATTTAGTGAATTGGCCTCAACTACTTTCTGTGGTAGAGAATTCCACAGGTTCACCACTCTCTGGGTGAAGAAGTTTCTCCTCATCTCGGTCCTAAATGGCTTACCCCTTATCCTTTGACTGTGACCCCTGGTTCTGGACTTCCCCAACATTGGGAACATTCTTCCTGCATCTAACCTGTCTAAACCCGTCAGAATTTTAAACGTTTCTATGAGGTCCCCTCTCATTCTTCTGAACTCCAGTGAATACAAGCCCAGTTGATCCAGTCTTTCTTGATAGGTCAGTCCCGCCATCCCGGGAATCAGTCTGGTGAATCTTCGCTGCACTCCCTTAATAGCAAGAATGTCCTTCCTCAAGTTAGGAGACCAAAACTGTACACAATACTCCAGGTGTGGCCTCACCAAGGCCCTGTACAACTGTAGCAACACCTCCCTGCCCCTGTACTCAAATCCCCTCGCTATGAAGGCCAACATGCCATTTGCTTTCTTAACCGCCTGCTGTACCTGCATGCCAACCTTCAATGACTGATGTACCATGACACCCAGGTCTCTTTGCACCTCCCCTTTTCCTAATCTGTCACCATTCAGATAATAGTCTGTCTCTCTGTTTTTACCACCAAAGTGGATAACCTCACATTTATCCACATTATACTTCATCTGCCATGCATTTGCCCACTCACCTAACCTATCCAAGTCACTCTGCAGCCTCATAGCATCCTCCTCGCAGCTCACACTGCCACCCAACTTAGTGTCATCCGCAAATTTGGAGATACTACATTTAATCCCCTCGTCTAAATCATTAATGTACAATGTAAACAGCTGGGGCCCCAGCACAGAACCTTGCCGTACCCCACTACTCACTGCCTGCCATTCTGAAAAGTACCCATTTACTCCTACTCTTTGCTTCCTGTCTGACAACCAGTTCTCAATCCACGTCAGCACACTACCCCCATTCCCATGTGCTTTAACTTTGCACATTAATCTCTTGTGTGGGACCTTGTCGAAAGCCTTCTGAAAGTTCAAATATACCACATCAACTGGTTCTCTCTTGTCCACTTTACTGGAAACATCCTCAAAAAATTCCAGAAGGTTTGTCAAGCATGATTTCCCTTTCACAAATCCATGCTGACTTGGACCTATCATGTCACCATTTTCCAAATGCACTGCTATGACATCCTTAATAATTGATTCCATCATTTTACCCACTACTGAGGTCAGGCTGACCGGTCTATAATTCCCTGCTTTCTCTCTCCCTCCTTTTTTAAAAAGTGGGGTTACATTGGCTACCCTCCACTCGATAGGGACTGATCCAGAGTCAATGGAATGTTGGAAAATGACTGTCAATGCATCCACTATTTCCAAGGCCACCTCCTTAAGTACTGCAGTCCATCAGGCCCTGGGGATTTATCGGCCTTCAATCCCATCAATTTCCCCAACACAATTTCCGGACTAATAAGGATTTCCCTCAGTTCCTCCTCCTTACTAGACCCTCTGACCCCTTTTATATCTGGAAGGTTGTTGGTGTCCTCCTCAGTGAATACCGAACCAAAGTACTTGTTCAATTGGTCTGCCATTTCTTTGTTCCCCGTTATGACTTCCCCTGATTCTGACTGCAGGGGACCTACGTTTGTCTTTACTAACCTTTTTCTCTTTACTTACCTATAGAAACTTTTGCAATCCGCTGCAAGCTTCTTCTCGTACTCCATTTTCCCTGCCCTAATCAAACCCTTTGTCCTCCTCTGCTGAGTTCTAAATTTCTCCCAGTCCCCGGGTTCACTGCTATTTCTGGCCAATTTGTATGCCACTTCCTTGGCTTTAATACTATACTTGAATTCCCTTGATAGGCACGGTTGAGCCACCTTCCCTTTTTTATTTTTACGCCAGACAGGAATGTACAATTGTTGTAGTTCATCCATGCGGTCTCTAAATTGCCATTGCCCATCCACAGTCAACCCCTTAAGTATCATTCGCCAATCTATCCTAGCCAATTCACGCCTCATACCTTCAAAGTTACCCTTCTTTAAGTTCTGGACCATGGTCTCTGAATTAACTGTTTCATTCTCCATCCTAATGCAGAACTCCACCATATTATGGTCACCCTTCCCCAAGGGGCCTCGCACAATGAGATTGCTAATTAATCCTCTCTCATGACACAACACCCAGTCTAAGATGGCCTCCCCCCTAGTTGGTTCCTCGACATATTGGTCTAGAAAACCATCCCTTATGCACTCCAGGAAATCTTCCTCCACCGTATTGCTTCCAGTTTGGCTCGCCCAATCTATGTGCATATTAAAGTCACCCATTATAACTGCTGCACCTTTATTGCATGCACCCCTAATTTCCTGTTTGATACCCTCCCCAACATCACTACTACTGTTTGGAGGTCTGTACACAACTCCCACTAACGTTTTTTGCCCTTTGGTGTTCTGCATCATCCAAGCTAATGTCCTTCCTAACTATTGCATTAATCTCCTCTTTAACCAGCAATGCTACCCCACCTCCTTTTCCTTTTATTCTATCCTTCCTGAATGTTGAATACCCCTGGATGTTGAGTTCCCAGCCCTGATCATCCTGGAGCCACGTCTCCATAATCCCAATCACATCATATTTGTTAACATCTATTTGCACAGTTAATTCATCCACCTTATTGCGGATACTCCTTGCATTAAGACACAAAGCCTTCAGGCTTGTTTTTTTAACACCCTTTGTCCTTTTAGAATTTTGCTGTACAGTGGCCCTTTTTGTTCTTTGCCTTGGGTTTCTCTGCCCTCCACTTTTCCTCATCTCCTTTCTGTCTTTTGCTTTTGCCACCTTTTTGTCTCCCTCTGTCTCCCTGCATTGGTTCCCATTCCCCTGCCATATTAGTTTAACTCCTCCCCAACAGCACTAGGATATACTTGCTTTGGAGGCAGTTCAGAGAAGGTTCACTAGGTTGATTCCGGGGATGAGGAAAGAATGAGTAGGTTGGGCCTTCATTGGAATTCAGAAGAATGAGAGGTAATCATATTGAAACGTATAAGACTATGAGGGGGCTTGACAAGGTGGATGCAGAGAGGATGTTTCCACTGAGGGGGAGACTAGAACGAGAGGGCATGATCTTAGAATAAGGGGCTGCCTATTTAAAACTGAGATGAGGAGAAATTTCTTCTCTCAGAGGGTTGTAAATCTGTGGAATTCACTGCCTCAGAGAGCTGTGGAGGCTGGGACATTGAATAAATTTAAGACAGAAATAGACAGTTTCTTAAACGATAAGGGAATAAGGGGTTATGGGGAGCAGGTGGGGAAGTGGAGTTGAGTCCATGATCAGATTAGCCACGATCTTATTGAATGGCGGAGCAGGCTCGAGGGGCCGTATGGCCTACTCCTGTTCCGATTTCTTATGTTTTTATGTTCTTAAATCATGGCAGTTGATACCCGGTATCCTGGCAGCAGCCGCGATGCTTTCATCCTGCGCAAGACCGGTGTGCCTGGCGTGTTTGCTGGCCTAAACTAAGATTGCAGCTGGTTCCTTGGAGACAAGGGCTACCCATTGCACACTTGGCTGCTGACTCCTCTTCGCCACCCAGGACAGCAATTATACAATGACTGTCATTCAGCCACCTGGGGCTTAATTGAGTAATGCATCAGAATCCTTAACCAGAGGTTCCATTGCCTGGATCGCTCTGGTGGAATGTTGCAGTACTCGCCTGAGCGGGTCTCCTTATTCGTCTGCTGCATGCTTCACAACCTGGCAATCATGAGGGCACAACCATTGGAGGACGAGCCAGCAGTACCACCTGAGGAGGAGGACGAGGATGAGGAGGTGCAGGAGCATGACGCGCAGGAGGAGGAGGAGGAGCATGGAGGAGGAGGAGGAGGAAGAGCATGACGAGGAGAAAGAGGAGGAGCATGACAAGGAGGAGGAGGAGCAGGAGGAGGAGGATGAGGAGAAGGACCAGGATGCGGGTCGGCGGCCACACAGGAGGCAGCGTCGCCATCCGGACCCTGCAAGGGACGTGCCGACCCGTCTCATTGCTGCTCGTTTCTGATGAGATCATGCGCACTTCACCCTTCATCTTTGCATCTCCATGGCCATCCCAATGAGCCCTTTCACACATCATTGCCCACATTGAAATCAGAGACCTGCCCAGATGTGGGAACACAAAATAAAGATTTATTACACAAGAAAGAAAGGTGCAAATAACAAACACATCTTCATCTATCATCCTTGTGCATCTCATTATAACCCCTCTTACGCAAACCTATTCTTGAACTACGCTGCAGTCCCTCAAAATGAGGATGACTTGCTTCCATGCCAAAAAAGGATGAGTTCATAGGTGTTTCAATGAAGGATCTAATATTCCAGGTCCTGAACTACATCCTGAAGGGTGGAAGATGCCTGTGCATGGATTTTTTTAATGGTATAGTGGCTGTTGCAACCCAGCCACCACATGGGCTTGACAGAGCTAGGTCTTGGGTCCAATGGCAAGGATTAACCAAGATGACTGGAGACCTGTTCTGCTGCACGGACCTAGTGTGCACACATATCGTTGTGTGGGCTGGCCCATGTTGCCCCTGGGATCTCGCCTCTTCTGACTCTTGGGCCCCGATCATGTCCCTCTACAAGCTCTCGTCGCTCCTTCACACCGACCTCGCCGCTCCTGCTGTACCTGCCCACGCTCCAATCACTGACCTGGACCTTGATGGCGTGCAATCCAGTTGCACTGCAGTGCCTCGCCTGTGACTGCATCATGGGTCTGGGAAGGGTGCTGTGTTTCAGGTGTAGAACCTACAGATTTCCTTCTAGGACGCCCTCGCCCAGCTCTGGCCCTGGAAGGGCCGGCTGCAGATTGGGCAGTGCCTTCCTCGATGCGATCAGTCAGCCTTGGCTTGGGCGAGTCCATGCTTCTAGGCAATGGCGGAGTGAGAGGTCTGGGGTCAGGAATGCTGGGATCCTGAGAAGTCACATCATCATCATCCTGGTCCGAGGAGCTTGCACCACTCCCCGGGGGCAGCACATCACCACCACCACCAATCTGCTGGAGCACAGGTCGGTGGGGTGGCATGACACCAGAAGGTCCCCCGTGGACTGTGGTGGACCCAGCCGCGATGGCAACAGTCAGGTCTTGCGTTGCATCCAGCTGAGCCTGCATGAGAGCAGACACAGTCTCGATGCCACCAGAGGGGACAGCACTAAGTCCAGAGTGCATGAGAGCATTATGAGCTTCTAGGACCTCGACCATCCTCTCCAAAGCAGCACTCAGACGCTCATTCACTGAGCTTGTGCTGCAATGGCAGCTGCCACATCTCCAACGAGACGTGGCATCACAGCTGAATCCGCAAAGACACTCTGGGAGTCCACCGTCGTCTGCCCACTTGCAATGATGGGCTCAATGGAGTGCGTAGAGTTGTCCACAATGCGGGAGGCAGACTCCTCCACGCTCCTCACCACCTCCAACAGCCTCTCCGGCACCCTTGCCATTGCCCCCAACATCTGGGAATGCATGACCTCCACCCTTCTTTCAAAAGCCCCAACAATCGATGGGCTTGTCTGAGTCCTCTGCCGCAAAACTCGCGTGCGAACTCGCCCCCGGAGAGATGGCACCCGAGGTTGACTTTTCCCTTGACCATGCTGCAGCCCGCTAGGCCCCTGAGCATCACTCAGTGCAGACCCCTCTGCTCAGTCTAACATTCCCGACTGCGTTCTCCCAGTATCTGAGCTGGTGCGTGCGAGTGCAGGAAGCAGTGACGTGGTGCTGGCAGCAGTGTCCCCCTCTTCATCACCCTCATCGGACATAGCGTCAACATATGGAGTGGCCTCTAGGGTGTCATCATGGCTATGGCTGCCAGTGCCCTCAAGGCTCTCTTCCAGGTTTTGCCTCCCACTCTCATTAGCGGTCTCTCCCTGGCTTTGGTTCATACTCGGGCTCTCATCTGTAATCGTAAATAACACAAGGGGTCCCATGTGGATGAGGTAGGGCATTGCAGCATGTAATATGCAACTTGCACACTATCATAAGCAAATGCCTGGTAGGTGCTAACACTTTCAGGGAGAGATGGTATTAAAGGAAGACCTTCACTGACCGACACTGCCCCCAGCGGAATCGGCATGACCAGCGGCCACAGGGAAGGCAACATGTGGGCCCACTAGCCTCTGAACCCTTTCTTCGAGGTGAGCGAGCTGCTGGATCTCTGGCTCACCACCACCAGTCCTCTGTTGCTCAACACAGTTGTGAGAAACCTTTGCCTGCAAAGCAAGTAAGGCTTGGTGAGTAGCAGTGTCATCAGGCCTCGGCAATGATTGCATAAGTGTGTGTCCATTATGTGCAGTTGTAACTCTGACATGAAAGAGTGCCTCCATTGTGAGAAAGCACACATATATACAGGCCTCAACAATCAAATGTTGCTTCAGTGACCGTACAGTGATTAAGAGAAGGTGAAAGAGAGGCTCGCAGATGGAAGGTGAGGAGCTGGGTGAACATGTCTGTTATATATGTAAACTTGTATATACTCTGTACAGCCACCAGAGGGCTCATCCCCTGGAGTCCCAAGGGATCACATAATCCCTTGGGAGCACAGGTATTTAAGGAGGCCTCACAGGTTGGAGAGGCACTCTGGAGACCTGCAATAAAAGACTAAGGTTACACTTTACTTTGAGCTCACAGTGTTCAGTCTGACTCTTTCTCTATACATAACAATGTCCCCACTTTCATTAGGCGAATTACGCCGTTGAGCCTTTTGCGGCATTGCGGTCATGAATGGAGATCCCCGAGACCTCCACAGCGATCTGTCCCCAGGCATTAATGAAGAGTGCGAGTCGTTCTGTCTGTGTCGGGGTAGAGAATGTGCCTCCGTTCCTCCACAGCCTCGATGAGGGTCTCCTGTTCCGCGTCTGAAAATCTGCTGGCCCTCCTTGCTCTTGCTGGATTCGCTATGCCCTCGATCGGGACTGCTTCGCTGCTTGGGGCCTAGCTGCAAAACCTGCCCTTGAAGAAGGCCAGGGAGCAGTTGGCTCATTAGCAGCAAATCGGCACCAGCTGAATTTTGCGACCCAATCAGCCACTCCACACCCACACCGCTGCAAACAGCCCATTCCCGCCACCAATACCGCTCCACTCCTTTCTTTCAGCAAAAAAAAGCTGAATTTCGCTCCAATGGCTGCCGCACCCATTGCGGCGGTAATGACCGGCAAAAAGCAGTAGTTGTGCCCTGTTTCGGGCGGAGGTGAATTTCTACCCCATGGTGTGAATAGGAAAACACTATTTCCTCTGGTTTGGGAGTCAGTGACAAGGAGTGACAATTTCAAATTATTCCTAACTGGTTGAGGAGAGACATTTCCTGACTGTTGTTGGAGCATGGAATGTTTTGCTGCAGAAAATAGTTGAGGCAGAGGCTGTTGCATCTTTTAAAGGAAAATTGGATAAATATTTGAAGCAGAGAAATATACAGGGCTAGGGGGTGACAGCAGGCTAGTGGGATTAGTTTTGGATTGCTCGAGCAAGGAGCCGGTACAGACACGATGGGCCAGAAGGCTTTTGACAAGGTTCCACACAAGAGATTAGTGTGCAAAATTAAGTCACATGGTATGGGGGGTAATGTATTGACGTGGATAGAGAACTGGTTGGCAGACAGGAAGCAAAGAGTGGGAATAAATGGTCCTTTTCAGGCAGTGACTAGTGGGGTACCGCAAGGTTCAGTGCTGGGACTCCAGCTATTTACAATATACATTAATGATTTAGACGAAGGAATTGAATGTAATATCTCCAAGTTTGCAGATGACATTAAGCTGGATGGCAGTGTGAGCTGCGAGGAGGATGCTAAGAAGCTACAGGGTGACTTGGACAGGTTAGGTGAGTGGGCAAATGCATGGCAGATGCAGTATAATGTGGATAAGTGTGAGGTTATCCACTTTGGTGGCAAAAACAGGAAGGCAGATTATTATCTGAATAGTGACAGATTAGTAAAAGGGGAGGTGCAACGAGACTTGTGTGTTTTGGTACATGAGTCATTGAAAGTAGGAATGCAGGTACAGCAGGCAGTAAAGAAAACAAATAGCACGTTGGCCTTCATAGCGAGAGAATTTGAGTATAGGAGCAGGAAGGTCTTGCTGCAGTTGTACAGGGCCTTGGTGAGACCACACCTTGAATATTGTGTGCAGTTTTGGTCTCCTAATCTGAGGAAGGACATTCTTGCTATTGAGGAAGTGCAACGAAGGTTCACCAGACTAATTCCCGGGATGGCAGGACTGACATATGAAGAAAGACTGGATCGACTAGGCTTATATTCACTGGAAATTAGAAGAATGAGAGGGGATCTCATAGAAGCATATAAAATTCTGGCGGGATTGGACAGGTTAGATGCAGGAAGAACATTCCCGATGTTGGGGAAGTCCAGAACTAGGGGTCACAGTCGAAGGATAAGGGGTAAACCATCTAGGACCGAGATGAGGAGAAACTTTTTCACTCAGAGAATCGTGAACCTATGGAATTCTCTACCACAGAAAGTTGTTGAGTCCAGTTCGTTGGATATATTCAAAAGGGTGTTAGATGTGGCCCTTACAGCTAAAGGGATCAAGGGGTATGGAGAGAAAGCAGGAATGGGGTACTGAAGTTGCATGATCAGCCATGATCATATTGAATGGTGGTGCAGGCTCGAAGAGCCGAATGGCCTGCTCCTGCACCTATTTTCTATGTTTCCATGTTGTAAACGTCTTTTGTTCTGAAGTAACTCTTGCAGACAACACTCATACATTTGTCCCTTTTCTTTCACTGCAGGCCTGTAAGAGCAGCCTGCCAGCACAGTCAGTGAGTGAGACTGAGACAGCATCATACAGAACCCTGAGCCCCTCTCATCAGCACTGACAAGCACCAGTACAATTCCACACACCCCGGGAGATTTGGTTAGAGGCTGTGTGGAAGCAGCACAGGGTGAATCACATTTCAGTGGTCAGCAAGTGTCAGAGGTTGAGCAAGAAGCTTGTTGGCTGATGGCCCTCTGGGTGGCATTGACTACTTGCTGTGATTTCTCAAATGGAGCACTGCGCTGAAATCGGATACTCATGTCATGCTTCCTCTTGCTCTGCAATGACGAAAGAGACAAAAGTTCAAGGCAAGCTGATTAATGCATCAGTCACCTATATGATATATATCAGACTAGTATATTAACCGGTACAATAGTGCTTCCATGTAATAAGCCAGATGTATGAGAGTTTAGGGTGGTAGTGAAATTAACTTCCACTGGCACTAATGTTCTTACGTTGCAGATTGGCTGCAAGCATTCTTGCAAAGCTCTGCTGATCTACGGAGGCAGTTTTCCTTGGCCTTTGGTAACTATGCCAACGCCTGCAGACATGATAAGTGGCAGATATGCCCAGTGTGGCATAAGTTCCTTTAAAAAAATTATTTTTCAGGATGCGGGCATTTATTGCCCATCCCTTGTTGCTCTGAGAAGGGAGTGGTGGGCCTTCTGTTGAACCACTGCAGTCCGTGTGGTGAAAGTGCTCCCACAAAGCTGCTAGGCAGGGAATTGCAGGATTTTAAGGCAGCAACAATGAAAGATGGTGTGTGAATTGGGAAAGTGTTCTCATGCACTTGTCCTTCTAGGTGGTGATGGTCACGAGTTTGAGAAGTGCTTCCAAAGAAGCCTTGGTGAGTTGCTCCAGTGTATGCTGTGGATAATATACACTGCAACCAGAAATACTGTAACCTACAAGTAGAAATAAAAAGAGAGATAAAGAGAACTGATAGGAGTATGAAATAGAACTTGTAGCCAGCATAAAGAGAAGTGGTAGAGGTTTTTATAAATACATTAGGAAAAAGAAAATCATTAAGGAGCCATTTAAAAATGAGCAGGATGGAATTGTTTTGTTCAATAAGGAAATAGCGGATTTGCTTAATGAATGTTGTGCTTCAGTATTTATAAAGACGAGTGAAACAAGGCCTGTCGCTGAGGAAGTAAAAAGAGCAATCAATATACGTAATTAAGGAAATTGTTGTTAAGACCTGAGGATGCTATCAGTTGATAAGAGTCCGGGAACAAATGGGAATTAACTTTGAATACTAAAGGAGCTTTTAACCATGATGTTCCAAGATTCATTAGAGATGGGAGCTGAGCCAAAGGACTGGAGGAGAGCAAACATTACACCTCTGTTCAAAAAGGTGGCGAGGGATAAGCCAAGCAATGATTGATCTGTTAGCCTATATTAGAGACCATAACTAGCACATGAACTGATCAGAGGTAGCGTGGATTTATAAAGGATCATCATCATCATAGGCAGTCCCCTGGAATCGAGGATGACTTGCTTCCACACTAGAAATGAGTCCAATGCGGGACCTGCAGTCTCTGTCACAGGTGGGGTAAACGGTGGTTGGAGGAAGGGGTGGGTGGGGTGCCTGGGTTGCCGCCCGCTCCTTCCGCTGTTGACGCTTGGCTTCAGCTTGCTCTCGGTGAAGAGACTCGAGGTGTTCAGCGCCTTCCCGGATGCTTTTCCGCCACTTTGGGCGGTCTTGGGCCAGGCACTCCCAGGTGTCGGTGATGATGTTGCACTTTTTCAAGGAGGCTTTGAGGGTGTTCTTGAAGTATTTCCTCTGCCCACCTGGGGCTCATTTGTCATGTCGAAGCTCCGAGTAGAGTGCTTGTTTTGGGAGTCTCGTGTCAGGCATGCGGGCGATGTGGCCTGTCCAGCGGAGCTGAGTGAGCGTGCTCAGTGCTTCGATGCTGGGGACATTGGCCTGATCGAGGACACTGACATTGGTGCGCCTATCCTGCCAATGGATTTGCAGGATTTTGCAGAGGCAGCATTGGTGGTACATCTCCAGTGTTTTGGCCCTCAGAATCGGAACCCCAACACCAGCAGCACCAGGCACACCAGCAGCACCAGGCACACCCGCAGCACCAACAACAACACCAACCTTCTCCGCAATCACCTGATGCTGCACAGGACACAGGGCATCAGCATCCAACCACATTGCTGCCCGGGAGGCCAAGGATGGCCTCACCATGGCCACATTTACTTCACTTGGCACCCTGGCTGTCACATGATGCACCAGGTTGGCACCACCCCACACCAGCACCATAAAGTATCCTGACAATGCCCAAGCCATTCCTTTCACACTCATCACCATTCACTGCAACTCACTAAGCCACTTCACAGGTGCACACAGATCTGTCCAAGAATGGAAAGTGCTTGAAATAAAGGTTTCAATGTTTGACAACACATTAACAGAAATGTTATATGAACATTGCATAAAACACCCAAGTGTCTATCCTTGTGTGTTGTTAGTTGGTATGATTGGACTAGGATGAGGGTGAATGTCAGTGATGACTAGTGAGATGGGGATGTGATAATGTAGATAGAGAGAGGGATGGGTGGAGGTGCAAGGTAAGTTGGTGTGAGTAAGCATGTGCAGGAGTAGGGCAGGGAGTGCAGAGTGATGGGGATGTGATGAGTGGCACAGCAGGATGAGGTTGAATGTGGCTTTGCAGTAACGTTTTGTGATCGACAAAGATTATTGAAAGGTTTGCACCACTGCAGCCAGGTCCTCCTGACAACATTTCTGCTTGTACCCTCCTGTGCAATGTGCAACTCGGCTGCGTTGATCTTCTGGGGAGGTCTCTTCCGCCTATTGGAAGGGAAGAGAATCTCCCTGCGTGCTGTGACTCCCTCCATAAACATCTGGAGGGAGTCATGGGAGAGCCTGGGTGCACCTGTGCAGTGTTTGTCAGTGTTTGCAGCACCTCAATGCTGTAGAACACTGATAGCACAACTCTCAAGCTAAATTTGCAGGAAGTTTAAGGAAACCGGCTGATGATGCGTCATTGAATTACGTCATCAGACACGCTTCCTTCAATTGGCCGGGAAACGCCTTGGACAGGCCTAACAAGCCCCATCAATGTAAAATAATTTGGGACAGTGAGCTGGAGCCAGCAGCGAGGTCGGGACCCGCTACTGACTGCACCGGACCCGCCAAGGTAGGGGACATCGCACCCATCTTTGTTCTCCATCGATATGAATGATCTGGACTTAGGCACAAAACTGTGCACCCTGGCTGAATATCAGAGGTTGAATATCAGAGTTTGTTTATTATACCAAATTGGGAAGACTTTCAAACTGCCAGGAAGATTGCAGAAGATAACAGTTAGAAGGACATTCAGCTGTTAAAATGTAATAAACCTTTCAGCAAAATATCCAAACAATAATGGCAGTTATAGTATTGTGGTTGTCAATTTTTCAGTGTTTTAACTTTGAGTTTACATAAACGTGCTTATGTGGAAAACTTATGTTTCAAAATCAAAAGGCAAGTAACAAGCAGTCTGATCAGAAGTGGCTTGAAACAAAGTGAATGGGAATATTAGCCTCCGATGCTTGTCCATGTAAAATCTATTAGCGTGTGCATGTTATGTGCTAAAGGATATTACCCAAGGGACATTTTTCTAAGTTCAAGTTCTGTGAAACTACTTTATAAGGTCACTGGCATTCTATTTTCTGTTCTATTCCTGTAAATGTCTTCTATTTCCTGTTAAAGCTTTATAGATGCTGTCAATGCTTAGACTGGTGTACAAATACACAAACCTTTAACAACAACTACTTTATCAAACATCACAGAATGCCTCAGGGAAATATCGAGATCCGTCTGACTGCTGTGGTCAACTTAAATTTGTTTATTTCTGTACGGAGCGGTGAAGTTGTTTTAAAAAAAATGTCTCTACCTTGTATCATTTGAAAACATTCAAGTTACTTTGAACAGCATACCCTTTAGTTCTTATACTGTTAGATCGGAAGATAGCTGGAGACATTAATGAAAAGTCGATATCAAAGCTGGAATATGCATTTCTCAGCATGCAGCACTCATTTGAGATAAAAAAGGGTCAAATTAAGTACCCACCCAGATAAGTGTTCACTTTTGGCACATTAACATTCGATTAGTTATAAAGGTGCCGAACTAAATATTGCTTTAGATATTCTAAGAAACTCTAAATAATTTGTTTCATGTAACATAATGGAAATTAATGCTGAGGAACCATTCAACATTGACAACATATTCCTAAGAGTATGAATAGTATTTTTCAGCCTGGCCCTTCAGAGTAACATTATGAAAAAGAGGAATATATAAAGTCTCAGTCAGGAACAGGGATAAAATTGAGCGGATGATCACTATCAGCGCAAAACTAACAGCAGACTGATGTTTTAAAGTCACGCTCACAACAGTCTGGGCCCGTTTGCCTTAATGTACTGTTGTTATGGCTATCAATAATACTGACAGTCTGGAATGGTCCCTGGCTATTCTGGCTTGCAAAACTTAATCTCCCTGTGACTCAGATATTTTGATATTAATCATTTTGTTATTTAAAATAAATTAGTCATATTCATCAAAGGAGCTGGAAGAATGTTGCGGTCAGAAATTTGGCATCATGCAGGAAACAATATTCTCAATTGCAGTACAGCGGAAATTGTTTGTCATAAGTAAGTCAAGTGACTTTATCATGCTGTGAAATCCCGCAACAAATCATCTTCTCCGGTCATTGGCCCTGAATTTGCAGTCGGAAACTTCCCACGCAGAAATGCCTCTGATCTACAAAGGAGATCCGTGTCTACCTGGGGCCTCGGGATCCATGACAATTCACGCTCCTGGGCCTCTCTGGGTACCTGCAGGTAGAGGCCCACGCTGGGGCCTTGGGATCCACGGCAACTCATGCTCCTGGGCCTCTCTGGGTACCTGCGAGTAGAGGCCCACGTTGGGGCCTCGGGATCCACGGCAACTCACGCTCCTGGCCCTCTCTGGGTACCTGCGAGTAGAGGCCCACGCTGGGGCCTTGGGATCCACGGCAACTCACGCTCCTGGGCCTCTCTGGGTACCTGCGGGTAGAGGCCCACGCTGGGGCCTCGGGATCCATGGCAACTCACGCTCCTGGGCCTCTCTGGATACCTGCGAGTAGAGGCCCACGTATCCCAGGGGCGCACGCGGTTCCCAAGCACCCCTGGGATCATGTGGGCTGGCTCAAAGAATGTGAGAAGGGGATCCCTATTCAGGCTTGTGGGGATTCTGTATGTACGGGAATGGGACTACCCCCAAAATACCCGTACACATCAAATACATTTAAAAAAATAACATTTAAAATCAATTAAGATGTCATTTAATTAATATTTAAAACAAAAATGGAATTTCTTCAAAAATAAATATTAATGTTTTAAAGGGGCCAAATATAACCTGTTCAGGTTTTTTACTGTTTAAATGATAATAATAATAACTTTTATTTATATAGCGTCTTTAACATAGTAAAACGTCCCAAGGCGCTTCACAACTATTTTACAACACATTAGATATTGACCATTGAGAGAAAGAGAGAAAAAGCGTGAGAAGGAAGTGTACGAAGAGGTCAAAGGCTCGGGTCTGAAGCAGCAGCCAAAATGCGCACACAGGCGAAAAAAACTAAAAAAAAAATTCAAATTACATTGTAAATAATACAATAAGGAGTATACAATAGTAACATCAGTATAATAAAGATTAATTATAATTAAACAAAATATATACCATAATTATAAATTAAGTTAAAATTAAAAAATCAGCAATTGAATCAAATTAAATCAGTTATTAGCTTTCTTTAAGATTCATTTCCTGTCCAATGATTCAATTAGTATGGAAGAACCAATCACTGTCCTCTGTCCTTGTGATGTCATAATTTTATTATAATTTTATTAATCATAATCAAAATGATTGAAAAAAATATTATTTTAATATTCATTTAAACACTAACGCGTAAGAATTTCACGGGCATAATTTGAGTAAATTGCCTAACTCTCCGCTCGTGGATGACCTTTTCCCGGGAATGCGTTGGATCTGTCAAGAAGATTCTTGACAGATCGCAAGTTCCGGGCTTTTGCACATGCGCCTTATGGGCACGTTTGCACCTCGTACGCACCCATAGCGGCCGCAAAATATAGGCCATTATCTCTACTTACCGGCATTTTAATCAGCAGTGTGCTTTAAAATGACTGTGTACTATTTCTCTCTCTCCATCTAACATTGAAGGAAGTATTCATTTGGTTACATAATTGTATCTCCCACAGTCAAAAAGCAATGCTCTGCTTAATTACATTACTTGGACTTAAAGACTGAAAATGCAGGTGAGCAAAGCAGACGCGAGTTTCATCAACTGTCTGTCTGTCCACCGGTACGCTCGCGGCCTTCCGCGAGAGGTGGGCACCGGAGGGACTGGAGTGCATCATCACGCCCGGCAACCAAATTTTAATTTGATTTTACGTTTTAAAGTTAATTTGTTTTAATTGCCGGTGCTTTTAGTGTCCCCTTCCCTTTTATAGGGGGCACTGGGGAAAAATTGTGATTTTAGTGCCCAAAAAAAAACAAAAAAAAAAAAGAAAAAACACAAAAAAAAACACAAAAAAGGGGGGAAAAAAAATGGGCCTTGTAAATGTCTGGAGTGTCACCCAGGTCGGGTGGCACCGTTTAATGTTTTATGTTTTCACAGATAAACTCAAAAGAGTTTCATCAACTGTCTGGCAACTGCTGCTCTTATAGACCCAACACCCGCTCCATTCCACTCTGAATTCCAATTCAGGTTCTAATTTTAAACAGTGCCAGCGAGCCGAGCCTTTGTTGAATGTGTGTTTGTTTGGTGTCAGCGTGGCTCAGTGGTAGCACTGTCACCTCTGAGTCCAAAGGTCGTGGGTTCAAGTCACTGCAGAGATTTGAGCACAAAAATCTACGCTGACTTTGCAGTGCAGTACTGAGGGAGTGCTGCACTGTCAGAGGTGTCGTATTTTGGACGAGATGTTAAACCGAGGCCCTGTCTGCCCTCATAAGAGATTACATGGCACTATTTCAAATTAGAACTGGGCTGTTGTTCTGGCCAATATTTATCCCTTGATCGACATCACGAAAAGGTAGATTATATGGTTATTATCACATGTCTGTTTGTGGGAGCTTGCTGTGCGCAATTTTGCTGTTGCATTTCCTACATTGCAACAGTGATTACATTTTAAAAACAATTAATTGGCTGTAAAGGGCTTTGGGACATCCCGAGGTGGTGAGAGGTGTTATAGAAATGCAAGTCTTTCTTTATAAAGGCAGCTGTTATAGTAACCAGCTAGAATCTTCCATCGGTGTTTGGCAGGCAGAAAACTGCCACTTTAAAACACGTGTATGAAAGTGCCAGTGAGGAGAGAAACTGACTGGGACTGACCCACACCTGGAAGAAAATATCCCCAGACACCTCACAATTTCTGCCAATAGCTGCATAACTGGCCCGTGGGTTTTGGCAATTATTTGCCTGATTAAGCCACTTGCCCGAGTCAAGACAGCCTTAAACAGACCCTAATAACAAGTAATCATTATGAACTGCCTTCAGTTAGAATCACTGTGAAACAACTGGGGAAAAATTGCAATCAAAGGCTTTCCTTCGGACGAACGCCTCCGAATGAAAATATTTTAACGAAAATATCTGGTGGTCCCGGAGGAATGTAGGATTCCGGTCGGAGGCCTCCATTTGCTGTGCAGCGTATGGGAACATGTCCTCCAGGTACATAAGAACATAAGAAATAGGAGCAGGAATAGGCCAATTAGCCCCTCGAGCTGACTCCACTATTTAATAAGATCATGGCTGATCTGATCATGGACTCAGCTCCATTTCCCTACCTGCTCCCCATAACTCTTCACTCCCTTATCATTCAAAAATCTGTCTATCTCCACCTTAAATATATTCAATGACCCAGCCTCCACAGCTGTCTGGGGCAAAGAATTCCACAGATTTATGACTCTCAGATAAAGAGCTTTTAATTTTGTCTTTTTACCATTTTTCCTGCTTTGACCCCACTTTCTGATACTCTCTTATTTTTATACATTCTGTCCCTTCCTGTCACATTCTGGTTATCATTATCTCCAACGCTACCCTGCTCTATTGCCTTCTCCTTGCTCTTTGATTTTTTAAATTTCTGCTCACCTGAACCCTCCCCCTCACTATTTAGTTTAAAGCCCTCTCTACAGCCCTAGTTATTTGATTCGCCAGGACACGAGTCCCAGCACGGTTCAAGTGAAGCCTGTCCCGATAGAACAGCTCCCTCTTACCCCAGTACTGGTGCCAGTGCACCAGGAATTCTCACACACCAGTCTTCGAGCCATGCGTTCATCTCTCTGATCTTATTTACCCTATGCCAATTTGCTCATGGTTCAGGTAGTAATCCAGAGATGATTACCTTTGTGGTTCTGCTTTTTAATTTAGCCCCCAGCTACTCATACTCGCTCAGCAGAACCTCTTTCTTTATTCTATCTATGTCGTTGGTACTTACGTGGATCACGACAATTGGATCTTCTCCTGCCCACTCCAAGGGCTAGATTTTCCACTTTTGTGCTTATCACCCAAAAATGGGAGTTATTTCCAGCATGGGCAGTAAAAAAGGGTTTTCAGATCGTCGGCTTCTCGCCCATTCTCAAAGCACTTCGTCTCCATTTTTGAGAATGGGCGTTACCGTGAGCGACATAAAATGGGCGGTAGCGTTAAATTTTTTTGACCTTCTACCGTACAGTGTCGTCATCCTTAGCAATGGCATGGCAACACTCGATTCCCGCGAATCAGGAGGTCAAGGGTCATCATGAAATGCTCAGAAGAGGAGACAAAGGGAGCTAAGAGGGACTGAAAGCGTGTGTGGCTGTGGTGTGTGCTCGTTTGACTGTTGTGGGAGGTACGAGGGAGATTCACCAGCAACAAAATGCCTACTAAGCACCAAGAACATAGTTGACACCGAGTTTTTGTCCAACAAATAAGATATAATATGGAAGGGATGGTGGAGGCCCTGGAGCTGGCAGCCAGGAACACTGGTGGCAGGGGGCTCCCAGTGGTCCCGGAGCGTGGCACTGCAGCCCAAGGTGTCGCACCCCCATTGCCAACCACACATGAGGGCCAGCAGTAACATCTTGCTTCTGGCTCGGAGCACGTTCCCATTTCGGGACCGTCCTCTCCCGTATCCGCCTAAGCAGCGGTTCGGCCGTCATCCCCCTCCCCACCCCCATGAAGCATTGACTGAGGAGCTCCTCGGCCGGGCGACTTGGAGTCAGGAGGGGAAGGGGAAGAGGTAGAGGTGGGGAGTAGAAGCAGTGAGGGGGGGGGGGGAGGGTTGTTTTTTTTACAGAAATACTGATGATTTCAGACAAATGTTCGGTTTAAATGTTTTTTTAGTTAATAAAACCTTGTTGTGCATTGGCTCAGATAGCTGCATCGTTACACACTGGTGATTCCTTAATATCAAAGGGTATAATGACACTTAACTTCAATTAACTTAAACTTTAACTGTCACCAAGGTGATGCCCACCATTGATGTATGACCTGCACACCCAGCAGTGTATAGCCTTGTAAATAACACCAACATTCTTTCAGGCAAAGCGATTATTGATGAGCTCCTGACGTAAGGCTCTTGCAGCTACCGTGCCACCATGGGCCCATTCATGTAGTCTACAGGAGGGCGGGGGCATGGCTTCAGCGTCAGCCTGATTGTCTGGGCCGATGTCAGCATCCGCCTCCTCGTCCTCCTCTTCCTCTCTCTGGTGAGGTGGACTGTCAGACTCTTCAGGCAATTCTTGTCCCCTCCTGATAGGCAAGTTGTGCAGCATGGAGCACACCACCACGAATTGAGCTGCCTGCTCAGGGAGGTATTGGAGCTCGCCTCCTGAGTGGTCCAGGCATCTAAAGCGCTGCTTCAGCACTCCAATGGTTTTCTCCACGATATTGTGAGTTGCTCTGTGGCTCTCATTGTATTGCCTCTCGGTTTCAGTGTGAGTGTCACGCAGGGGGGTCATCAGCCAGGTGGTGAGGCCATATCCTTTGCCACCACGCATCCAGCATTGACCTTGCAGCTGATTGTTAAACAAGTCAGATACAGTGCTCTCATGCAGGATGTGAGCATCATGGATGCTGCCCGGAAATTGAGCATTCACTGCCAGTATAATTTGCTGGTGATCGACAACTAGTTGCACATTCAGGGAGTGGAATCCTTTGCAGTTCCTGAAACTCTCAGCATCCTGAAAAGGTGCCCGCATCGCGATATGCGTACAGTCTATTGCTCCCTGCACCTTGGGAAAGTTTGCAATTCTGGAGAATCCTAGAGCCCTCTTTGTGCTTCCCTGGTCATAGGGAAGCTGATCAAGTCCCTCCTACATGCGTACAGGGCTTCAGTAACCTGTCTAATGCAGCAATGTGTGGCATGTTGAGAAAGTCCGCAAATGTCTCCAGCTGTGGCCTGAAAAGAAACCGAGGCATAGAACGACAGTGCCACGGTGACTTTGACCTCGACGGACAGTGCAGTACTGATGGTCTGATATGCAGATCTCCCCATATCAGCTGGCATACCTCAGTGATAACCTCTTTGTGGAAGTGCAGTCTCTGAAGGCAGGTGGTGTCGGGCAAGGCGAGGTAAGACTGCTTCTCCCTGTACTTGCGGGGGGTGTAACGTCTGGTCCTCCTCATCAGTCTGGCACATTTTACATTGGGCACATAATGCTGTGGAGCGTACCTTCGGCCATCTCGAGTCTGCTGCATGTAATTGGTCACTAAGAGAGGATGAGAAAGGACAGGCCCCATTCCATCGATTGATCACAAAGAATGAATGGCCCGACGAAGACACCTATTCAATTCCAATCGTTCACAGTATGTTCAAGATGTTTGTAGAGATGTTCACATCAACTCCAACGACCTCCAGAGTACATCCGAACTCCCCCGAGGTTGAAGCGGAGCAGCCTTTTAAAGGATGCGACATGTGATGTAGAACATGGCGTCCACAACACTGTGATTAGTTCCGGTTAGTTCCACTTTTCTGGGCGATTTTTTGGGCGAGCAATATTGTAGGCGATATGTATGCGAGGCGGTGAAAGTGATGCTGGGCGATCTCATGGCCGCTAGTTTTGGTAAATATGCTCTTTACGACAAATAAAAGTGGGTGGGTGGTATTATTGAATCTTGGAGTTAAATCAGTGCGGAAATTAAAGCCGGGCGATATTATGGGCATTGATTTCGCCCATTCTGATGATTATGCCCAAAAAGAGTGGGCAGGTGATATTATTTTTTCCCAGCGTTAAGCACATGGGGAAAGTAACGCTCGGCGATAAGTTTCCGAGAAATGTCTGTCAGTTTCCATTTTGTGGCTAGATGTGCGATACCTGGGAGTTACACGTCATTTCAGCGGTAAATTGGGCGTTAAGTGGGCATTAAGCCTGCAAAAAAAGTGGAGGTTTTAGCCCCAAGTTCCTCACCAGCCCAGAGGAGATGTCCTTGACCCTGGCACCGGGCAGGCAACATGGCCTTCGGGACTTATGCTTTCGGCTGCAGAGAACAGTATCTATCCCCCTAACTATACTGTCCCCTATCACTACAACATTTCTTTTTACTCGCCCCACTTGAATGGCCCCCTGTACCATGGTGCTGTGGTCAGTTTGCTCATCCTCCCTGCAGTCCCTGCTCTCGTGAGGCTCCTCCAATGCTACCTTCTGGATCCCTATTCCTGCCTCACTCATAGTCACACCCTCCTGTTCCTGACCACAGACCAAATTTAAATTAATTAACCTAAGGGGTGTGACTGCCTCCTGGAACACAGTGTACAGGTAATTGCCCCCCTCCCTGATGTGTCGCAGTGTTTGAAGTTCAGACTCTAGCTCATCAACACAGAGCAGAAGTTCCTCGAGCCGCCAACATTTGCTGCAGTTGTGGTCGCCGTGGACCTCAATGGTGTGCAGAGAGTAAAATTCACCAGAACCCCCCTCCTGTGTTTGGGCTAATTCGAAAGGAAATTTAATTTGGGACTATCTACCGAAAAGCTTGGAACTCCAAAGTGCTTATGGAAGAAACTACGAACTTTAATAGAATTATGAACTTTTGCAAGACAAATTCAAGCCTGTGGGCAGACCTAAGGAACAAAAGAAGCCCACTTGATTATTGGAACTGTCTGGGTGTGAGGACTGAGGTAACCTGTCTGGAAGAATGAGTATTTGGAAATCTTCCTCCACAAGAGACATTACCATCACAGTATCACCCAGAGATAGCTCCCCATCAACATGGGTCTGGACAAACCATTTCAGCATATACATCACAAAGAGGCCCAATCCAGCCTGTATGCAAAAGACTGAGCACAAAAGGACATTGCAATTACCAAACTAATATTTCCATCAGGAAATAGTTTTCGAACATCAACCCACCCAAGACATATCAACTTTAACGAGCCCGACAAAATATTACAAAGAAGATCCAAGCCAGCCAAAATTATACAAAGGATTGTGAACAAATTGGGTGGAAAGATTAGAAGACTGAAATCGTATAACTGCCCCTGTTTTCAACAGAGGTTAGTGGGAGAGAGAGGTTGTTGCTACTACCTCATCAAGACAAGGAGAGAAACCAACATGACAGTTGTAAACTAACTTCTCCAGCCTCGAAGTCTTGAAGTCCTGAAGGAAAGAAGAACAACACCATCTACCATTAACTATCAAAAGGATTGGTAAGCATAAGTCCCTGCCCTGGAGCCTAACCTAGCTAGAATTAGGTATTGGGAGGTGGGAGGTATAATTTTACTGCAACCCCCTTTGAATGTGTAGTGTATGGTACTTTATTAGAGTGATTGTAAGTTTGGCCATGTATTTTCTTACCTGAGTAATAAGCCTGTATTACCTTGACTGTAATAGAACCAAAGTTCTTTGCATCAAACCAGTGCCCTCTGCACTTTTGTCACACCCCCCAACTAAATCCGGAGTACAGAACCCAAGGGAGGGGGAGCAATTCGAAACCGCTTAAGTTGGTCAGAAGGGAACCTGACCCCCTCATAGAGACCACCCCCCCCCCCGGCCTTACAGGTGTCCACCAGCTCCCACATGCAACAGCAGTAACACATCGCCTCCCTCGCCATCTCTAATGTATTTTAGAGTTTTGAATGTTTTTTTTTAATCCTGGCGCTTAAGTTAAACCACTGCCCCCAAAAAAGAGAGAAATACTGACCATTCGAAATAAAGTAAATGAGTTGACGGCACAAATCATTACAAATGGGTATGATTTGGTGGCCATTACAGAAACGTGGTTGCAGGGTGACCAAGACTGGGAATTAAACATACAGGGGTATCTGACGATTCGGAAAGACAGACAAGAAGGGAAAGGAGGTGGGGTAGCTCTGTTAATAAAGGATGATATCAGGGCAGTTGTGAGAGACGACATTGGCTCTAATGAACAAAATGTTGAATCATTGTGGGTGGAGATTAGAGATAGTAAGGGGAAAAAGTCACTGGTGGGCGTAGTTTATAGGCCCCCAAATAATAACTTCACGGTGGGGCGGGCAATAATCAAGGGCATGTGAAAAAGGAACGGCAGTAATCATGGGGGATTTTAACCTACATATCGATTGGTCAAATCAAATCGCACAGGGTAGAACAGTATGTTACAGAACCTACAAGGGAGCAAGCTATCTTAGATCTGGTCCTGTGTAATGAGACAGGAATAATAAATGATCTCCTAGTAAAAGATCCTCTCGGAATGAGTGATCACAGTATGGTTGAATTTGTAATACAGATTGAGAGTGAGGAAGTAGTGTCTCAAACGAGCATACTATGCTTAAACAAAGGGGACAACAGTGGGATGAGGGCAGAGTTGGCTAAAGTAGACTGGAAACACAGACTAAACGGTGGCACAATTGAGGAACAATGGAGGACTTTTAAGGAGCTCTTTCATAATGCTCAACAAAAATATATTCCAGTGAAAAAGAAGGGCGGTAAGAGAAGGGATAACCAGCCGTGGATAACCAAGGAAATAAAGGAGTGTATCAAATTAAAAATCAATGCGTATAAGGTGGCCAAGGTTAGTGGGAAAATAGAAGATTGGGAAAATTTTAAACGACAGCAAAGAATGACTAAGAAAGCAATAAAGAAAGGAAAGATAGATTACGAAAGTAAACTTGCGCAAAACATAAAAACGGATAGTAAAAGCTTTTACAGATATATAAAAAGGAAAAGAGTGACTAAAGTAAATGTTGGTTCCTTAGAAGATGAAAAGGGGGATTTAATAATGGGAAATATGGAAATGGCTGAGACCTTAAACAATTATTTTGCTTCGGTCTTCACAGTGGAAGACACAGAAACCATGCCAGAAATTGCTGGTCACAGGAATGTGGGAAGGGAGGACCTTGAGACAATCACTATCACTAGGGGGGTAGTGCTGGACAGGCTAATGGGACTCAAGGTAGACAAGTCCCCTGGTCCTGATGAAATGCATTCCAGGGTATTAAGAGATGGTGGAAGTTATAGCAGATGCATTCGTTATAATCTACCAAAATTCTCTGGACTCTGGGGAGGTACCAGTGGATTGGAAAGCAGCTAATGTAACGCCTCTGTTTAAAAAAGGGGGCAGACAAAAGGCAGGTAACTATAGGCCGGTTAGTTTAACATCTGTAGTGGGGAAAATGCTTGAAACTATCATTAAGGAAGAAATAGTGGGACATCTAGATAGGAATAGTGCAATCAAGCAGACGCAGCATGGATTCATGAAGGGGAAATGATATTTAACTAATTTACTGGAATTCTTTGAGGATATAACGAGCATGGTGGATAGAGGTGTACCGATGGATGTGGTGTATTTAGATTTCCAAAAGGCATTCGATAAGGTGCCACACAAAAGGTTACTGCAGAAGATAAAGGTACGTGGAGTCAGTGGAAATGTATTCGCATGGATAGAGAATTGGCTGGCGAACAGAAAGCAGAGAGTCGGGATAAATGGGTCCTTTTCGGGTTGGAAATCGGTAGTTAGTGGTGTGCCACAGGGATCGGTGCTGGGACCACAACTGTTTACAATATACATAGATGACCTGGAAGAGGGGACAGAGTGTAGTGTAACAAAATTCGCAGATGGCACAAAGATAGTGGGAAAGCGGGTTGTGTAGAGGACACAGAGAGGCTGCAAAGAGATTTAGATAGGTTAAGCGAATGGGCTAAGGTTTGGCAGATGGAATACAATGTCGGAAAGTGTGAGGTCATCCACCTTGGGGAAAAAAAACAGTAAAAGGGAATATTATTTGAATGGGGAGAAATTACAACATGCTGTAGTGCAGAGGGACCTGGGGGTCCTTGTGCATGAAACTCTTTTGAGTTTACCTGCGAAAACATAAAACATTAAACGGTGCCACCCGACCTGGGTGACACTCCAGACATTTACAAGGCCCTTTTTTTTTCCCCCCCTTTTTTTGTTTTTTTGTGTTTTTTTTTTTTTTTTTTTGGGCACTAAAATCACAATTTTCCCCAGTGCCCCCTATAAAAGGGAAGGGGGACACTAAAAGCACCAGCAATTAAGACAAATTAAACTTAAAAAACGTAAAATCAAATTAAAATTTGGTTGCCGGGCGTGATGATGCACTCCAGTCCCTCCGGTGCCCACCTCTCGCGGAAGGCCGCGAGCGTACCGGTGGACACCGCATGCTCCATCTCCAAGGACACCCTGGACCGGATGTAAGAGCGGAAGAGAGGCAGGCAGTCAGGTTGAACGATCCCCCTCGACCGCCCGCTGCCTGGACCGGCTGATGGCACCCTTGGCCGTGCCCAGGAGCAGTCCTACGAGGAGGCCTTCGGACCTACCCGCTCCCCTCCGCACAGGGTGCCCAAAGATCAGGAGTGTGGGACTGAAGTGCAGCCAGAATTTCAGGAGCAGCCCCTTCAAATAATGGAACAGGGGCTGCAACCTTGTGCACTCAATAAAAACATGGAACACGGACTCCTTCAGACCGCAGAAATTGCAGGCGGCCTGGGAGTCCGTGAACCAGCTTAAAAATTTGTTGCACCGCACTGCTCCGTGCACCACCCTCCAGGCCAAGTCCCCGATGAATAGTGGGAGGACCCCTGCGTAGAGTGCCCTCCATCGGGGACCCCCGCCTCCTCCGGACGGCAAGATGGTACGCCATGGCGTGTCCGGACGGCCGGCGAGGATGGCAAAGTTGAGGGTGTGCAGGAGCAGCCCGTACAGGAAACCCCTCCGCGCGGAACTGAAAGGCACGGAGGGGATTTCCCCGAGGCGGCTCAAGTTGTGAGGCGCCGGCCCCCGAGGGAGGTTCCGGGGTTTGGCGCCGATGAGGAATTCCGTCCGGACGGGGGTCAGTTCGGACGGGATCTCCCCACGTGCTTGAGCCTCCTCGATACACCTAACGGAGTCAGGGCCCAGAGCTGTTTTTAGCGACTCGATGGCATCGGCCGCGTGGCGGACGTTGGCAGAATTTAGGCGCCGCGCCAGCGTGTCTGGCGCCATCCAGCCCGCTCCTCCGCCATCGAGCAGGTCCCTGACCCTGGTCACCTCACCAGCCACAGCCCTCTCTTCCGACCGCCACATAAAACCTCGGCCGTGGAGGTACGGATTCCCGAGCAGCGGTTCCTGCAGGACGGCCGCCACTCCAGCCGGCGGAGAGCTGCGCTTGGTGGAGACTTTGTTCCAGACCCTGATGAGTTCCCTGTAAAAGACAGGCAGCTCCCGGAGGGCGGTCCTGGCACCCCCCAAGTTCACAAACAGGAGCTGCGTGTCATAATTGAGGTCGAGCTGCTGGCGGAAGAAATACCTCGCCAGAGCACACCACCTAGGAGGGGGCTCGACGTAAAGGTATCTCTGCAGGGTCTGAAGACGGAAAGTCGCGAGCTGGGCGCTGACGCACACCAACGACTGACCGCCCTCCTCAAGCGGGAGACTCAGGACTGCGGCAGAGACCCAGTGCTTCCTGTTGTTCCAGAAGAAGTCCACCAGCTTCTTCTGTATCTTGGCGACAAACGCAGGGGGAGGGGTCAAAGTGACCAGCCGGTACCACAACATTGCGGCCACCAGCTGGTTTATGACTAGCGCTCGACCCCTGTAGGACAGCACTCGGAGCAGTCCTGTCCAGCGCCCTAGGCGAGCGGCGACCTTGGCCTCCAGCTCCTGCCAGTTCGCCGGCCAGGCTCCCTCGTCGGGGCTAAGGTAGACTCCCAGATAGAGGAGATGGGTCGTGCTCCAGGCAAAAGGCCTGAGCTCCTCCGGCAGGGAGTCCACCCGCCACTGACCCACCAGGAGTCCGGAACATTTCTCCCAGTTGATCCTGGCGGAGGACGCGGCCGAGTAAATCTCCTGGCACTCACGCATCCTCCGCAGGTCAGCGGGATCCTCTACCGCGAGGAGCACGTCATCGGCGTAAGTCCTTGTGCATGAAACTCTTTTGAGTTTACCTGCGAAAACATAAAACATTAAACGGTGCCACCCGACCTGGGTGACACTCCAGACATTTACAAGGCCCTTTTTTTTTTTCCCCCCTTTTTTGTGTTTTTTTTTGTGTTTTTCTTTTTTTGGTTTCCTTGTGCATGAAACTCTTTTTGGAGTTCACCTGCAAAACATAAAACATTAAACGGTGCCACCCGACCTGGGTGACACTCCAGACATTTACAAGGCCCTTTTTTTCCCCCCCTTTTTTGTTTTTTTTTGTGTTTTTTCTTTTTTTTTTGTTTTTTTTTTGGGCACTAAAATCACAATTTTTCCCCAGTGCCCCCTATAAAAGGGAAGGGGACACTAAAAGCACCGGCAATTAAAACAAATTAACTTTAAAACGTAAAATCAAATTAAAATTTGGTTGCCGGGCGTGATGATGCACTCCAGTCCCTCCGGTGCCCACCTCTCGCGGAAGGCCGCGAGCGTACCGGTGGACACCGCGTGCTCCATCTCCAAGGACACCCTGGACCGGATGTAAGAGCGGAAGAGAGGCAGGCAGTCAGGTTGAACGACCCCCTCGACCGCCCGCTGCCTGGACCGGCTGATGGCACCCTTGGCCGTGCCCAGGAGCAGTCCTACGAGGAGGCCTTCGGACCTACCCGCTCCCCTCCGCACAGGGTGCCCAAAGATCAGGAGAGTGGGACTGAAGTGCAGCCAGAATTTCAGGAGCAGCCCCTTCAAATAGTGGAACAGGGGCTGCAACCTTGTGCATTCAATAAAAACATGGAACACGGACTCCTCCAGACCGCAGAAATTGCAGGCGGCCTGGGAGTCCGTGAACCGGCTTAAAAATTTATTGCACGGCACTGCTCCGTGCACCACCCTCCAGGCCAAGTCCCCGATGAATAGTGGGAGGACCCCTGCGTAGAGTGCCCTCCATCGGGGACCCCCGCCTCCTCCGGACGGCAAGATGGTACGCCATGGCGTGTCCGGACGGCCGGCGAGGATGGCAAAGTTGAGGGTGTGCAGGAGCAGCCCGTACAGGAAACCCCTCCGCGCGGAACTGAAAGGCACGGAGGGGATTTCCCCGAGGCGGCTCAAGTTGTGAGGCGCCGGCCCCCGAGGGAGGTTCCGGGGTTTGGCGCCGATGAGGAATTCCGTCCGGACGGGGGTCAGTTCGGACGGGATCTCCCCACGTGCTTGAGCCTCCTCGATGCACCTAACGGAGTCAGGGCCCAGAGCTGTTTTTAGCGACTCGATGGCATCGGCCGCGTGGCGGACGTTGGCAGAATTTAGGCGCCGCGCCAGCGTGTCTGGCGCCATCCAGCCCGCTCCTCCGCCATCGAGCAGGTCCCTGACCCTGGTCACCTCACCAGCCACAGCCCTCTCTTCCGACCGCCACATGAAGCCTCGGCCGTGGAGGTACGGATTCCCGAGCAGCGGTTCCTGCAGGACGGCCGCCACTCCAGCCGGCGGAGAGCTGCGCTTGGTGGAGACTTTGTTCCAGACCCTGATGAGTTCCCTGTAAAAGACAGGCAGCTCCCGGAGGGCGGTCCTGGCACCCCCCAAGTTCACAAACAGGAGCTGCGTGTCATAATTGAGGTCGAGCTGCTGGCGGAAGAAATACCTCGCCAGAGCACACCACCTAGGAGGAGGCTCGACGTAAAGGTATCTCTGCAGGGTCTGAAGACGGAAAGTCGCGAGCTGGGCGCTGACGCACACCAACGACTGACCGCCCTCCTCAAGCGGGAGACTCAAGACCGCAGCAGAGACCCAGTGCTTCCTGTTGTTCCAGAAGAAGTCCACCAGCTTCTTCTGTATCTTGGCGACAAACGCAGGGGGAGGGGTCAAAGTGACCAGCCGGTACCACAGCATTGCGGCCACCAGCTGGTTTATGACTAGCGCTCGACCCCTGTAGGACAGCACTCGGAGCAGTCCTGTCCAGCGCCCTAGGCGAGCGGCGACCTTGGCCTCCAGCTCCTGCCAGTTCGCCGGCCAGGCTCCCTCGTCGGGGCTAAGGTAGACTCCCAGATAGAGGAGATGGGTCGTGCTCCAGGCAAAAGGCCTGAGCTCCTCCGGCAGGGAGTCCACCCGCCACTGACCCACCAGGAGTCCGGAACATTTCTCCCAGTTGATCCTGGCGGAGGATGCGGCCGAGTAAATCTCCTGGCACTCACGCATCCTCCGCAGGTCAGCGGGATCCTCTACCGCGAGGAGCACGTCATCGGCGTAAGTCCTTGTGCATGAAACTCTTTTGAGTTTACCTGCGAAAACATAAAACATTAAACGGTGCCACCCGACCTGGGTGACACTCCAGACATTTACAAGGCCCTTTTTTTTTTTTTTCCCCCTTTTTTGTGTTTTTTTTTGTGTTTTTCTTTTTTTGGTTTCCTTGTGCATGAAACTCTTTTTGGAGTTCACCTGCAAAACATAAAACATTAAACGGTGCCACCCGACCTGGGTGACACTCCAGACATTTACAAGGCCCTTTTTTTCCCCCCCTTTTTTGTTTTTTTTTGTGTTTTTTCTTTTTTTTTTTTTTTTTTTTTGGGCACTAAAATCACAATTTTTCCCCAGTGCCCCCTATAAAAGGGAAGGGGACACTAAAAGCACCGGCAATTAAAACAAATTAACTTTAAAACGTAAAATCAAATTAAAATTTGGTTGCCGGGCGTGATGATGCACTCCAGTCCCTCCGGTGCCCACCTCTCGCGGAAGGCCGCGAGCGTACCGGTGGACACCGCGTGCTCCATCTCCAAGGACACCCTGGACCGGATGTAAGAGCGGAAGAGAGGCAGGCAGTCAGGTTGAACGACCCCCTCGACCGCCCGCTGCCTGGACCGGCTGATGGCACCCTTGGCCGTGCCCAGGAGCAGTCCTACGAGGAGGCCTTCGGACCTACCCGCTCCCCTCCGCACAGGGTGCCCAAAGATCAGGAGAGTGGGACTGAAGTGCAGCCAGAATTTCAGGAGCAGCCCCTTCAAATAGTGGAACAGGGGCTGCAACCTTGTGCATTCAATAAAAACATGGAACACGGACTCCTCCAGACCGCAGAAATTGCAGGCGGCCTGGGAGTCCGTGAACCGGCTTAAAAATTTATTGCACGGCACTGCTCCGTGCACCACCCTCCAGGCCAAGTCCCCGATGAATAGTGGGAGGACCCCTGCGTAGAGTGCCCTCCATCGGGGACCCCCGCCTCCTCCGGACGGCAAGATGGTACGCCATGGCGTGTCCGGACGGCCGGCGAGGATGGCAAAGTTGAGGGTGTGCAGGAGCAGCCCGTACAGGAAACCCCTCCGCGCGGAACTGAAAGGCACGGAGGGGATTTCCCCGAGGCGGCTCAAGTTGTGAGGCGCCGGCCCCCGAGGGAGGTTCCGGGGTTTGGCGCCGATGAGGAATTCCGTCCGGACGGGGGTCAGTTCGGACGGGATCTCCCCACGTGCTTGAGCCTCCTCGATGCACCTAACGGAGTCAGGGCCCAGAGCTGTTTTTAGCGACTCGATGGCATCGGCCGCGTGGCGGACGTTGGCAGAATTTAGGCGCCGCGCCAGCGTGTCTGGCGCCATCCAGCCCGCTCCTCCGCCATCGAGCAGGTCCCTGACCCTGGTCACCTCACCAGCCACAGCCCTCTCTTCCGACCGCCACATGAAGCCTCGGCCGTGGAGGTACGGATTCCCGAGCAGCGGTTCCTGCAGGACGGCCGCCACTCCAGCCGGCGGAGAGCTGCGCTTGGTGGAGACTTTGTTCCAGACCCTGATGAGTTCCCTGTAAAAGACAGGCAGCTCCCGGAGGGCGGTCCTGGCACCCCCCAAGTTCACAAACAGGAGCTGCGTGTCATAATTGAGGTCGAGCTGCTGGCGGAAGAAATACCTCGCCAGAGCACACCACCTAGGAGGGGGCTCGACGTAAAGGTATCTCTGCAGGGTCTGAAGACGGAAAGTCGCGAGCTGGGCGCTGACGCACACCAACGACTGACCGCCCTCCTCAAGCGGGAGACTCAAGACCGCAGCAGAGACCCAGTGCTTCCTGTTGTTCCAGAAGAAGTCCACCAGCTTCTTCTGTATCTTGGCGACAAACGCAGGGGGAGGGGTCAAAGTGACCAGCCGGTACCACAGCATTGCGGCCACCAGCTGGTTTATGACTAGCGCTCGACCCCTGTAGGACAGCACTCGGAGCAGTCCTGTCCAGCGCCCTAGGCGAGCGGCGACCTTGGCCTCCAGCTCCTGCCAGTTCGCCGGCCAGGCTCCCTCGTCGGGGCTAAGGTAGACTCCCAGATAGAGGAGATGGGTCGTGCTCCAGGCAAAAGGCCTGAGCTCCTCCGGCAGGGAGTCCACCCGCCACTGACCCACCAGGAGTCCGGAACATTTCTCCCAGTTGATCCTGGCGGAGGACGCGGCCGAGTAAATCTCCTGGCACTCACGCATCCTCCGCAGGTCAGCGGGATCCTCTACCGCGAGGAGCACGTCATCGGCGTAAGTCCTTGTGCATGAAACTCTTTTGAGTTTACCTGCGAAAACATAAAACATTAAACGGTGCCACCCGACCTGGGTGACACTCCAGACATTTACAAGGCCCTTTTTTTTTTTCCCCCCTTTTTTGTGTTTTTTTTTGTGTTTTTCTTTTTTTGGTTTCCTTGTGCATGAAACTCTTTTTGGAGTTCACCTGCAAAACATAAAACATTAAACGGTGCCACCCGACCTGGGTGACACTCCAGACATTTACAAGGCCCTTTTTTTTCCCCCCTTTTTTTTTTTTTTTTTTGTGTTTTTTCTTTTTTTTTTGTTTTTTTTTTGGGCACTAAAATCACAATTTTTCCCCAGTGCCCCCTATAAAAGGGAAGGGGACACTAAAAGCACCGGCAATTAAAACAAATTAACTTTAAAACGTAAAATCAAATTAAAATTTGGTTGCCGGGCGTGATGATGCACTCCAGTCCCTCCGGTGCCCACCTCTCGCGGAAGGCCGCGAGCGTACCGGTGGACACCGCGTGCTCCATCTCCAAGGACACCCTGGACCGGATGTAAGAGCGGAAGAGAGGCAGGCAGTCAGGTTGAACGACCCCCTCGACCGCCCGCTGCCTGGACCGGCTGATGGCACCCTTGGCCGTGCCCAGGAGCAGTCCTACGAGGAGGCCTTCGGACCTACCCGCTCCCCTCCGCACAGGGTGCCCAAAGATCAGGAGAGTGGGACTGAAGTGCAGCCAGAATTTCAGGAGCAGCCCCTTCAAATAGTGGAACAGGGGCTGCAACCTTGTGCATTCAATAAAAACATGGAACACGGACTCCTCCAGACCGCAGAAATTGCAGGCGGCCTGGGAGTCCGTGAACCGGCTTAAAAATTTATTGCACGGCACTGCTCCGTGCACCACCCTCCAGGCCAAGTCCCCGATGAATAGTGGGAGGACCCCTGCGTAGAGTGCCCTCCATCGGGGACCCCCGCCTCCTCCGGACGGCAAGATGGTACGCCATGGCGTGTCCGGACGGCCGGCGAGGATGGCAAAGTTGAGGGTGTGCAGGAGCAGCCCGTACAGGAAACCCCTCCGCGCGGAACTGAAAGGCACGGAGGGGATTTCCCCGAGGCGGCTCAAGTTGTGAGGCGCCGGCCCCCGAGGGAGGTTCCGGGGTTTGGCGCCGATGAGGAATTCCGTCCGGACGGGGGTCAGTTCGGACGGGATCTCCCCACGTGCTTGAGCCTCCTCGATGCACCTAACGGAGTCAGGGCCCAGAGCTGTTTTTAGCGACTCGATGGCATCGGCCGCGTGGCGGACGTTGGCAGAATTTAGGCGCCGCGCCAGCGTGTCTGGCGCCATCCAGCCCGCTCCTCCGCCATCGAGCAGGTCCCTGACCCTGGTCACCTCACCAGCCACAGCCCTCTCTTCCGACCGCCACATGAAGCCTCGGCCGTGGAGGTACGGATTCCCGAGCAGCGGTTCCTGCAGGACGGCCGCCACTCCAGCCGGCGGAGAGCTGCGCTTGGTGGAGACTTTGTTCCAGACCCTGATGAGTTCCCTGTAAAAGACAGGCAGCTCCCGGAGGGCGGTCCTGGCACCCCCCAAGTTCACAAACAGGAGCTGCGTGTCATAATTGAGGTCGAGCTGCTGGCGGAAGAAATACCTCGCCAGAGCACACCACCTAGGAGGAGGCTCGACGTAAAGGTATCTCTGCAGGGTCTGAAGACGGAAAGTCGCGAGCTGGGCGCTGACGCACACCAACGACTGACCGCCCTCCTCAAGCGGGAGACTCAAGACCGCAGCAGAGACCCAGTGCTTCCTGTTGTTCCAGAAGAAGTCCACCAGCTTCTTCTGTATCTTGGCGACAAACGCAGGGGGAGGGGTCAAAGTGACCAGCCGGTACCACAGCATTGCGGCCACCAGCTGGTTTATGACTAGCGCTCGACCCCTGTAGGACAGCACTCGGAGCAGTCCTGTCCAGCGCCCTAGGCGAGCGGCGACCTTGGCCTCCAGCTCCTGCCAGTTCGCCGGCCAGGCTCCCTCGTCGGGGCTAAGGTAGACTCCCAGATAGAGGAGATGGGTCGTGCTCCAGGCAAAAGGCCTGAGCTCCTCCGGCAGGGAGTCCACCCGCCACTGACCCACCAGGAGTCCGGAACATTTCTCCCAGTTGATCCTGGCGGAGGACGCGGCCGAGTAAATCTCCTGGCACTCACGCATCCTCCGCAGGTCAGCGGGATCCTCTACCGCGAGGAGCACGTCATCGGCGTAAGTCCTTGTGCATGAAACTCTTTTGAGTTTACCTGCGAAAACATAAAACATTAAACGGTGCCACCCGACCTGGGTGACACTCCAGACATTTACAAGGCCCTTTTTTTTTTCCCCCCCTTTTTTGTGTTTTTTTTTGTGTTTTTCTTTTTTTGGTTTCCTTGTGCATGAAACTCTTTTTGGAGTTCACCTGCAAAACATAAAACATTAAACGGTGCCACCCGACCTGGGTGACACTCCAGACATTTACAAGGCCCTTTTTTTTCCCCCCTTTTTTGTTTTTTTTTTGTGTTTTTTTTTTTTTTTTTTTTTTTTTGGGCACTAAAATCACAATTTTTCCCCAGTGCCCCCTATAAAAGGGAAGGGGACACTAAAAGCACCGGCAATTAAAACAAATTAACTTTAAAACGTAAAATCAAATTAAAATTTGGTTGCCGGGCGTGATGATGCACTCCAGTCCCTCCGGTGCCCACCTCTCGCGGAAGGCCGCGAGCGTACCGGTGGACACCGCGTGCTCCATCTCCAAGGACACCCTGGACCGGATGTAAGAGCGGAAGAGAGGCAGGCAGTCAGGTTGAACGACCCCCTCGACCACCCGCTGCCTGGACCGGCTGATGGCACCCTTGGCCGTGCCCAGGAGCAGTCCTACGAGGAGGCCTTCGGACCTACCCGCTCCCCTCCGCACAGGGTGCCCAAAGATCAGGAGAGTGGGACTGAAGTGCAGCCAGAATTTCAGGAGCAGCCCCTTCAAATAGTGGAACAGGGGCTGCAACCTTGTGCATTCAATAAAAACATGGAACACGGACTCCTCCAGACCGCAGAAATTGCAGGCGGCCTGGGAGTCCGTGAACCGGCTTAAAAATTTATTGCACGGCACTGCTCCGTGCACCACCCTCCAGGCCAAGTCCCCGATGAATAGTGGGAGGACCCCTGCGTAGAGTGCCCTCCATCGGGGACCCCCGCCTCCTCCGGACGGCAAGATGGTACGCCATGGCGTGTCCGGACGGCCGGCGAGGATGGCAAAGTTGAGGGTGTGCAGGAGCAGCCCGTACAGGAAACCCCTCCGCGCGGAACTGAAAGGCACGGAGGGGATTTCCCCGAGGCGGCTCAAGTTGTGAGGCGCCGGCCCCCGAGGGAGGTTCCGGGGTTTGGCGCCGATGAGGAATTCCGTCCGGACGGGGGTCAGTTCGGACGGGATCTCCCCACGTGCTTGAGCCTCCTCGATGCACCTAACGGAGTCAGGGCCCAGAGCTGTTTTTAGCGACTCGATGGCATCGGCCGCGTGGCGGACGTTGGCAGAATTTAGGCGCCGCGCCAGCGTGTCTGGCGCCATCCAGCCCGCTCCTCCGCCATCGAGCAGGTCCCTGACCCTGGTCACCTCACCAGCCACAGCCCTCTCTTCCGACCGCCACATAAAGCCTCGGCCGTGGAGGTACGGATTCCCGAGCAGCGGTTCCTGCAGGACGGCCGCCACTCCAGCCGGCGGAGAGCTGCGCTTGGTGGAGACTTTGTTCCAGACCCTGATGAGTTCCCTGTAAAAGACAGGCAGCTCCCGGAGGGCGGTCCTGGCACCCCCCAAGTTCACAAACAGGAGCTGCGTGTCATAATTGAGGTCGAGCTGCTGGCGGAAGAAATACCTCGCCAGAGCACACCACCTAGGAGGGGGCTCGACGTAAAGGTATCTCTGCAGGGTCTGAAGACGGAAAGTCGCGAGCTGGGCGCTGACGCACACCAACGACTGACCGCCCTCCTCAAGCGGGAGACTCAAGACCGCAGCAGAGACCCAGTGCTTCCTGTTGTTCCAGAAGAAGTCCACCAGCTTCTTCTGTATCTTGGCGACAAACGCAGGGGGAGGGGTCAAAGTGACCAGCCGGTACCACAGCATTGCGGCCACCAGCTGGTTTATGACTAGCGCTCGACCCCTGTAGGACAGCACTCGGAGCAGTCCTGTCCAGCGCCCTAGGCGAGCGGCGACCTTGGCCTCCAGCTCCTGCCAGTTTGCCGGCCAGGCTCCCTCGTCGGGGCTAAGGTAGACTCCCAGATAGAGGAGATGGGTCGTGCTCCAGGCAAAAGGCCTGAGCTCCTCCGGCAGGGAGTCCACCCGCCACTGACCCACCAGGAGTCCGGAACATTTCTCCCAGTTGATCCTGGCGGAGGACGCGGCCGAGTAAATCTCCTGGCACTCACGCATCCTCCGCAGGTCAGCGGGATCCTCTACCGCGAGGAGCACGTCATCGGCGTAAGTCCTTGTGCATGAAACTCTTTTGAGTTTACCTGCGAAAACATAAAACATTAAACGGTGCCACCCGACCTGGGTGACACTCCAGACATTTACAAGGCCCTTTTTTTTTTCCCCCCCTTTTTTGTGTTTTTTTTTGTGTTTTTCTTTTTTTGGTTTCCTTGTGCATGAAACTCTTTTTGGAGTTCACCTGCAAAACATAAAACATTAAACGGTGCCACCCGACCTGGGTGACACTCCAGACATTTACAAGGCCCTTTTTTTTCCCCCCTTTTTTGTTTTTTTTTGTGTTTTTTCTTTTTTTTTTGTTTTTTTTTTGGGCACTAAAATCACAATTTTTCCCCAGTGCCCCCTATAAAAGGGAAGGGGACACTAAAAGCACCGGCAATTAAAACAAATTAACTTTAAAACATAAAATCAAATTAAAATTTGGTTGCCGGGCGTGATGATGCACTCCAGTCCCTCCGGTGCCCACCTCTCGCGGAAGGCCGCGAGCGTACCGGTGGACACCGCGTGCTCCATCTCCAAGGACACCCTGGACCGGATGTAAGAGCGGAAGAGAGGCAGGCAGTCAGGTTGAACGACCCCCTCGACCGCCCGCTGCCTGGACCGGCTGATGGCACCCTTGGCCGTGCCCAGGAGCAGTCCTACGAGGAGGCCTTCGGACCTACCCGCTCCCCTCCGCACAGGGTGCCCAAAGATCAGGAGAGTGGGACTGAAGTGCAGCCAGAATTTCAGGAGCAGCCCCTTCAAATAATGGAACAGGGGCTGCAACCTTGTGCACTCAATAAAAACATGGAACACGGACTCCTCCAGACCGCAGAAATTGCAGGCGGCCTGGGAGTCCGTGAACCGGCTTAAAAATTTGTTGCACGGCACTGCTCCGTGCACCACCCTCCAGGCCAAGTCCCCGATGAATAGTGGGAGGACCCCTGCGTAGAGTGCCCTCCATCGGGGACCCCCGCCTCCTCCGGACGGCAAGATGGTACGCCATGGCGTGTCCGGACGGCCGGCGAGGATGGCAAAGTTGAGGGTGTGCAGGAGCAGCCCGTACAGGAAACCCCTCCGCACGGAACTGAAAGGCACGGAGGGGATTTCCCCGAGGCGGCTCAAGTTGTGAGGCGCCGGCCCCCGAGGGAGGTTCCGGGGTTTGGCGCCGATGAGGAATTCCGTCCGGACGGGGGTCAGTTCGGACGGGATCTCCCCACGTGCTTGAGCCTCCTCGATGCACCTAACGGAGTCAGGGCCCAGAGCTGTTTTTAGCGACTCGATGGCATCGGCCGCGTGGCGGACGTTGGCAGAGTTTAGGCGCCGCGCCAGCGTGTCTGGCGCCATCCAGCCCGCTCCACCACCATCGAGCAGGTCCCTGACCCTGGTCACCTCACCAGCCACAGCCCTCTCTTCCGACCGCCACATGAAGCCTCGGCCGTGGAGGTACGGATTCCCGAGCAGCGGCTCCTGCAGGACGGCCGCCACTCCAGCCGGCGGAGAGCTGCGCTTGGTGGAGACTTTGTTCCAGACCCTGATGAGTTCCCTGTAAAAGACAGGCAGCTCCCGGAGGGCGGTCCTGGCACCCCCCAAGTTCACAAACAGGAGCTGCGTGTCATAATTGAGGTCGAGCTGCTGGCGGAAGAAATACCTCGCCAGAGCGCACCACCTAGGAGGGGGCTCGACGTAAAGGTATCTCTGCAGGGTCTGAAGACGGAAAGTCGCGAGCTGGGCGCTGACGCACACCAACGACTGACCGCCCTCCTCAAGCGGGAGACTCAAGACCGCGACAGAGACCCAGTGCTTCCTGTTGTTCCAGAAGAAGTCCACCAGCTTCTTCTGTATCTTGGCGACAAACGCAGGGGGAGGGGTCAAAGTGACCAGCCGGTACCACAGCATTGCGGCCACCAGCTGGTTTATGACTAGCGCTCGACCCCTGTAGGACAGCACTCGGAGCAGTCCTGTCCAGCGCCCTAGGCGAGCGGCGACCTTGGCCTCCAGCTCCTGCCAGTTCGCCGGCCAGGCTCCCTCGTCGGGGCTAAGGTAGACTCCCAGATAGAGGAGATGGGTCGTGCTCCAGGCAAAAGGCCTGAGCTCCTCCGGCAGGGAGTCCACCCGCCACTGACCCACCAGGAGTCCGGAACATTTCTCCCAGTTGATCCTGGCGGAGGACGCGGCCGAGTAAATCTCCTGGCACTCACGCATCCTCCGCAGGTCAGCGGGATCCTCTACCGCGAGGAGCACGTCATCGGCGTAAGTCCTTGTGCATGAAACTCTTTTGAGTTTACCTGCGAAAACATAAAACATTAAACGGTGCCACCCGACCTGGGTGACACTCCAGACATTTACAAGGCCCTTTTTTTTTTTCCCCCCTTTTTTGTGTTTTTTTTTGTGTTTTTCTTTTTTTGGTTTCCTTGTGCATGAAACTCTTTTTGGAGTTCACCTGCAAAACATAAAACATTAAACGGTGCCACCCGACCTGGGTGACACTCCAGACATTTACAAGGCCCTTTTTTTCCCCCCCTTTTTTGTTTTTTTTTGTGTTTTTTCTTTTTTTTTTGTTTTTTTTTTGGGCACTAAAATCACAATTTTTCCCCAGTGCCCCCTATAAAAGGGAAGGGGACACTAAAAGCACCGGCAATTAAAACAAATTAACTTTAAAACGTAAAATCAAATTAAAATTTGGTTGCCGGGCGTGATGATGCACTCCAGTCCCTCCGGTGCCCACCTCTCGCGGAAGGCCGCGAGCGTACCGGTGGACACCGCGTGCTCCATCTCCAAGGACACCCTGGACCGGATGTAAGAGCGGAAGAGAGGCAGGCAGTCAGGTTGAACGACCCCCTCGACCGCCCGCTGCCTGGACCGGCTGATGGCACCCTTGGCCGTGCCCAGGAGCAGTCCTACGAGGAGGCCTTCGGACCTACCCGCTCCCCTCCGCACAGGGTGCCCAAAGATCAGGAGAGTGGGACTGAAGTGCAGCCAGAATTTCAGGAGCAGCCGCTTCAAATAGTGGAACAGGGGCTGCAACCTTGTGCATTCAATAAAAACATGGAACACGGACTCCTCCAGACCGCAGAAATTGCAGGCGGCCTGGGAGTCCGTGAACCGGCTTAAAAATTTATTGCACGGCACTGCTCCGTGCACCACCCTCCAGGCCAAGTCCCCGATGAATAGTGGGAGGACCCCTGCGTAGAGTGCCCTCCATCGGGGACCCCCACCTCCTCCGGACGGCAAGATGGTACGCCATGGCGTGTCCGGACGCCGGCGAGGATGGCAAAGTTGAGGGTGTGCAGGAGCAGCCCGTACAGGAAACCCCTCCGCGCGGAACTGAAAGGCACGGAGGGGATTTCCCCGAGGCGGCTCAAGTTGTGAGGCGCCGGCCCCCGAGGGAGGTTCCGGGGTTTGGCGCCGATGAGGAATTCCGTCCGGACGGGGGTCAGTTCGGACGGGATCTCCCCACGTGCTTGAGCCTCCTCGATGCACCTAACGGAGTCAGGGCCCAGAGCTGTTTTTAGCGACTCGATGGCATCGGCCGCGTGGCGGACGTTGGCAGAATTTAGGCGCCGCGCCAGCGTGTCTGGCGCCATCCAGCCCGCTCCTCCGCCATCGAGCAGGTCCCTGACCCTGGTCACCTCACCAGCCACAGCCCTCTCTTCTGACCGCCACATGAAGCCTCGGCCGTGGAGGTACGAATTCCCGAGCAGCGGCTCCTGCAGGACGGCCGCCACTCCAGCCGGCGGAGAGCTGCGCTTGGTGGAGACTTTGTTCCAGACCCTGATGAGTTCCCTGTAAAAGACAGGCAGCTCCCGGAGGGCGGTCCTGGCACCCCCCAAGTTCACAAACAGGAGCTGCGTGTCATAATTGAGGTCGAGCTGCTGGCGGAAGAAATACCTCGCCAGAGCGCACCACCTAGGAGGGGGCTCGACGTAAAGGTATCTCTGCAGGGTCTGAAGACGGAAAGTCGCGAGCTGGGCGCTGACGCACACCAACGACTGACCGCCCTCCTCAAGCGGGAGACTCAAGACCGTGGCAGAGACCCAGTGCTTCCTGTTGTTCCAGAAGAAGTCCACCAGCTTCTTCTGTATCTTGGCGACAAACGCAGGGGGAGGGGTCAAAGTGACCAGCCGGTACCACAGCATTGCGGCCACCAGCTGGTTTATGACTAGCGCTCGACCCCTGTAGGACAGCACTCGGAGCAGTCCTGTCCAGCGCCCTAGGCGAGCGGCGACCTTGGCCTCCAGCTCCTGCCAGTTCGCCGGCCAGGCTCCCTCGTCGGGGCTAAGGTAGACTCCCAGATAGAGGAGATGGGTCGTGCTCCAGGCAAAAGGCCTGAGCTCCTCCGGCAGGGAGTCCACCCGCCACTGACCCACCAGGAGTCCGGAACATTTCTCCCAGTTGATCCTGGCGGAGGACGCGGCTGAGTAAATCTCCTGGCACTCACGCATCCTCCGCAGGTCAGCGGGATCCTCTACCGCGAGGAGCACGTCATCGGCGTAAGTCCTTGTGCATGAAACTCTTTTGAGTTTACCTGCGAAAACATAAAACATTAAACGGTGCCACCCGACCTGGGTGACACTCCAGACATTTACAAGGCCCTTTTTTTTTTCCCCCCCTTTTTTGTGTTTTTTTTTGTGTTTTTCTTTTTTTGGTTTCCTTGTGCATGAAACTCTTTTAGAGTCTACCTGCAAAACATAAACATTAAACTGTGCCACCCGACCTGGGTGACACTCCAGACATTTACAAGGCCCTTTTTTTCCCCCCCTTTTTTTTTTTTTTTTGTGTTTTTTCTTTTTTCTTTTTTGTTTTTTTTGGGCACTAAAATCACAATTTTTCCCCAGTGCCCCCTATAAAAGGGAAGGGGACACTAAAAGCACCGGCAATTAAAACAAATTAACTTTAAAACGTAAATCAAATTAAAATTTGGTTGCCGGGCGTGATGATGCACTCCAGTCCCTCCGGTGCCCACCTCTCGCGGAAGGCCGCGAGCGTACCGGTGGACACCGCGTGCTCCATCTCCAAGGACACCCTGGACCGGATGTAAGAGCGGAAGAGAGGCAGGCAGTCAGGTTGAACGACCCCCTCGACCGCCCGCTGCCTGGACCGGCTGATGGCACCCTTGGCCGTGCCCAGGAGCAGTCCTACGAGGAGGCCTTCGGACCTACCCGCTCCCCTCCGCACAGGGTGCCCAAAGATCAGGAGAGTGGGACTGAAGTGCAGCCAGAATTTCAGGAGCAGCCCCTTCAAATAGTGGAACAGGGGCTGCAACCTTGTGCACTCCATAAAAACATGGAACACGGACTCCTCCAGACCGCAGAAATTGCAGGCGGCCTGGGAGTCCGTGAACCGGCTTAAAAATTTGTTGCACGGCACTGCTCCGTGCACCACCCTCCAGGCCAAGTCCCCGATGAATAGTGGGAGGACCCCTGCGTAGAGTGCCCTCCATCGGGGACCCCCGCCTCCTCCGGACGGCAAGATGGTACGCCATGGCGTGTCCGGACGGCCGGCGAGGATGGCAAAGTTGAGGGTGTGCAGGAGCAGCCCGTACAGGAAACCCCTCCGCGCGGAACTGAAAGGCACGGAGGGGATTTCCCCGAGGCGGCTCAAGTTGTGAGGCGCCGGCCCCCGAGGGAGGTTCCGGGGTTTGGCGCCGATGAGGAATTCCGTCCGGACGGGGGTCAGTTCGGACGGGATCTCCCCACGTGCTTGAGCCTCCTCGATGCACCTAACGGAGTCAGGGCCCAGAGCTGTTTTTAGCGACTCGATGGCATCGACCGCGTGGCGGACGTTGGCAGAATTTAGGCGCCGCGCCAGCGTGTCTGGCGCCATCCAGCCCGCTCCTCCGCCATCGAGCAGGTCCCTGACCCTGGTCACCTCACCAGCCACAGCCCTCTCTTCCGACCGCCACATGAAGCCTCGGCCGTGGAGGTACGGATTCCCGAGCAGCGGCTCCTGCAGGACGGCCGCCACTCCAGCCGGCGGAGAGCTGCGCTTGGTGGAGACTTTGTTCCAGACCCTGATGAGTTCCCTGTAAAAGACAGGCAGCTCCCGGAGGGCGGTCCTGGCACCCCCCAAGTTCACAAACAGGAGCTGCGTGTCATAATTGAGGTCGAGCTGCTGGCGGAAGAAATACCTCGCCAGAGCGCACCACCTAGGAGGGGGCTCGACGTAAAGGTATCTCTGCAGGGTCTGAAGACGGAAAGTCGCGAGCTGGGCGCTGACGCACACCAACGACTGACCGCCCTCCTCAAGCGGGAGACTCAAGACCGCGGCAGAGACCCAGTGCTTCCTGTTGTTCCAGAAGAAGTCCACCAGCTTCTTCTGTATCTTGGCGACAAACGCAGGGGGAGGGGTCAAAGTGACCAGCCGGTACCACAGCATTGCGGCCACCAGCTGGTTTATGACTAGCGCTCGACCCCTGTAGGACAGCACTCGGAGCAGTCCTGTCCAGCGCCCTAGGCGAGCGGCGACCTTGGCCTCCAGCTCCTGCCAGTTCGCCGGCCAGGCTCCCTCGTCGGGGCTAAGGTAGACTCCCAGATAGAGGAGATGGGTCGTGCTCCAGGCAAAAGGCCTGAGCTCCTCCGGCAGGGAGTCCACCCGCCACTGACCCACCAGGAGTCCGGAACATTTCTCCCAGTTGATCCTGGCGGAGGACGCGGCCGAGTAAATCTCCTGGCACTCACGCATCCTCCGCAGGTCAGCGGGATCCTCTACCGCGAGGAGCACGTCATCGGCGTAAGTCCTTGTGCATGAAACTCTTTTGAGTTTACCTGCGAAAACATAAAACATTAAACGGTGCCACCCGACCTGGGTGACACTCCAGACATTTACAAGGCCCTTTTTTTTTTCCCCCCCTTTTTTGTGTTTTTTTTTGTGTTTTTCTTTTTTTGGTTTCCTTGTGCATGAAACTCTTTTTGGAGTTCACCTGCAAAACATAAAACATTAAACGGTGCCACCCGACCTGGGTGACACTCCAGACATTTACAAGGCCCTTTTTTTCCCCCCCTTTTTTGTTTTTTTTTGTGTTTTTTCTTTTTTTTTTGTTTTTTTTTTGGGCACTAAAATCACAATTTTTCCCCAGTGCCCCCTATAAAAGGGAAGGGGACACTAAAAGCACCGGCAATTAAAACAAATTAACTTTAAAACATAAAATCAAATTAAAATTTGGTTGCCGGGCGTGATGATGCACTCCAGTCCCTCCGGTGCCCACCTCTCGCGGAAGGCCGCGAGCGTACCGGTGGACACCGCGTGCTCCATCTCCAAGGACACCCTGGACCGGATGTAAGAGCGGAAGAGAGGCAGGCAGTCAGGTTGAACGACCCCCTCGACCGCCCGCTGCCTGGACCGGCTGATGGCACCCTTGGCCGTGCCCAGGAGCAGTCCTACGAGGAGGCCTTCGGACCTACCCGCTCCCCTCCGCACAGGGTGCCCAAAGATCAGGAGAGTGGGACTGAAGTGCAGCCAGAATTTCAGGAGCAGCCCCTTCAAATAATGGAACAGGGGCTGCAACCTTGTGCACTCAATAAAAACATGGAACACGGACTCCTCCAGACCGCAGAAATTGCAGGCGGCCTGGGAGTCCGTGAACCGGCTTAAAAATTTGTTGCACGGCACTGCTCCGTGCACCACCCTCCAGGCCAAGTCCCCGATGAATAGTGGGAGGACCCCTGCGTAGAGTGCCCTCCATCGGGGACCCCCGCCTCCTCCGGACGGCAAGATGGTACGCCATGGCGTGTCCGGACGGCCGGCGAGGATGGCAAAGTTGAGGGTGTGCAGGAGCAGCCTGTACAGGAAACCCCTCCGCACGGAACTGAAAGGCACGGAGGGGATTTCCCCGAGGCGGCTCAAGTTGTGAGGCGCCGGCCCCCGAGGGAGGTTCCGGGGTTTGGCGCCGATGAGGAATTCCGTCCGGACGGGGGTCAGTTCGGACGGGATCTCCCCACGTGCTTGAGCCTCCTCGATGCACCTAACGGAGTCAGGGCCCAGAGCTGTTTTTAGCGACTCGATGGCATCGGCCGCGTGGCGGACGTTGGCAGAATTTAGGCGCCGCGCCAGCGTGTCTGGCGCCATCCAGCCCGCTCCTCCGCCATCGAGCAGGTCCCTGACCCTGGTCACCTCACCAGCCACAGCCCTCTCTTCCGACCGCCACATGAAGCCTCGGCCGTGGAGGTACGGATTCCCGAGCAGCGGCTCCTGCAGGACGGCCGCCACTCCAGCCGGCGGAGAGCTGCGCTTGGTGGAGACTTTGTTCCAGACCCTGATGAGTTCCCTGTAAAAGACAGGCAGCTCCCGGAGGGCGGTCCTGGCACCCCCCAAGTTCACAAACAGGAGCTGCGTGTCATAATTGAGGTCGAGCTGCTGGCGGAAGAAATACCTCGCCAGAGCGCACCACCTAGGAGGGGGCTCGACGTAAAGGTATCTCTGCAGGGTCTGAAGACGGAAAGTCGCGAGCTGGGCGCTGACGCACACCAACGACTGACCGCCCTCCTCAAGCGGGAGACTCAAGACCGTGGCAGAGACCCAGTGCTTCCTGTTGTTCCAGAAGAAGTCCACCAGCTTCTTCTGTATCTTGGCGACAAACGCAGGGGGAGGGGTCAAAGTGACCAGCCGGTACCACAGCATTGCGGCCACCAGCTGGTTTATGACTAGCGCTCGACCCCTGTAGGACAGCACTCGGAGCAGTCCTGTCCAGCGCCCTAGGCGAGCGGCGACCTTGGCCTCCAGCTCCTGCCAGTTCGCCGGCCAGGCTCCCTCGTCGGGGCTAAGGTAGACTCCCAGATAGAGGAGATGGGTCGTGCTCCAGGCAAAAGGCCTGAGCTCCTCCGGCAGGGAGTCCACCCGCCACTGACCCACCAGGAGTCCGGAACATTTCTCCCAGTTGATCCTGGCGGAGGACGCGGCCGAGTAAATCTCCTGGCACTCACGCATCCTCCGCAGGTCAGCGGGATCCTCTACCGCGAGGAGCACGTCATCGGCGTAAGTCCTTGTGCATGAAACTCTTTTGAGTTTACCTGCGAAAACATAAAACATTAAACGGTGCCACCCGACCTGGGTGACACTCCAGACATTTACAAGGCTCTTTTTTTTTTTCCCCCCTTTTTTGTGTTTTTTTTTGTGTTTTTCTTTTTTTGGTTTCCTTGTGCATGAAACTCTTTTAGAGTCTACCTGCAAAACATAAACATTAAACTGTGCCACCCGACCTGGGTGACACTCCAGACATTTACAAGGCCCTTTTTTTTCCCCCCTTTTTTGTTTTTTTTTGTGTTTTTTCTTTTTTTTTTGTTGTTATTTTTGGGCACTAAAATCACAATTTTTCCCCAGTGCCCCCTATAAAAGGGAAGGGGACACTAAAAGCACCGGCAATTAAAACAAATTAACTTTAAAACGTAAATCAAATTAAAATTTGATTGCCGGGCGTGATGATGCACTCCAGTCCCTCCGGTGCCCACCTCTCGCGGAAGGCCGCGAGCGTACCGGTGGACACCGCGTGCTCCATCTCCAAGGACACCCTGGACCGGATGTAAGAGCGGAAGAGAGGCAGGCAGTCAGGTTGAACGACCCCCTCGACCGCCCGCTGCCTGGACCGGCTGATGGCACCCTTGGCCGTGCCCAGGAGCAGTCCTACGAGGAGGCCTTCGGACCTACCCGCTCCCCTCCGCACAGGGTGCCCAAAGATCAGGAGAGTGGGACTGAAGTGCAGCCAGAATTTCAGGAGCAGCCCCTTCAAATAGTGGAACAGGGGCTGCAACCTTGTGCACTCCATAAAAACATGGAACACGGACTCCTCCAGACCGCAGAAATTGCAGGCGGCCTGGGAGTCCGTGAACCGGCTTAAAAATTTGTTGCACGGCACTGCTCCGTGCACCACCCTCCAGGCCAAGTCCCCGATGAATAGTGGGAGGACCCCTGCGTAGAGTGCCCTCCATCGGGGACCCCCGCCTCCTCCGGACGGCAAGATGGTACGCCATGGCGTGTCCGGACGGCCGGCGAGGATGGCAAAGTTGAGGGTGTGCAGGAGCAGCCCGTACAGGAAACCCCTCCGCGCGGAACTGAAAGGCACGGAGGGGATTTCCCCGAGGCGGCTCAAGTTGTGAGGCGCCGGCCCCCGAGGGAGGTTCCGGGGTTTGGTGCCGATGAGGAATTCCGTCCGGACGGGGGTCAGTTCGGACGGGATCTCCCCACGTGCTTGAGCCTCCTCGATGCACCTAACGGAGTCAGGGCCCAGAGCTGTTTTTAGCGACTCGATGGCATCGGCCGCGTGGCGGACGTTGGCAGAATTTAGGCGCCGCGCCAGCGTGTCTGGCGCCATCCAGCCCGCTCCTCCGCCATCGAGCAGGTCCCTGACCCTGGTCACCTCACCAGCCACAGCCCTCTCTTCCGACCGCCACATAAAGCCTCGGCCGTGGAGGTACGGATTCCCGAGCAGCGGTTCCTGCAGGACGGCCGCCACTCCAGCCGGCGGAGAGCTGCGCTTGGTGGAGACTTTGTTCCAGACCCTGATGAGTTCCCTGTAAAAGACAGGCAGCTCCCGGAGGGCGGTCCTGGCACCCCCCAAGTTCACAAACAGGAGCTGCGTGTCATAATTGAGGTCGAGCTGCTGGCGGAAGAAATACCTCGCCAGAGCGCACCACCTAGGAGGGGGCTCGACGTAAAGGTATCTCTGCAGGGTCTGAAGACGGAAAGTCGCGAGCTGGGCGCTGACGCACACCAACGACTGACCGCCCTCCTCAAGTGGGAGACTCAAGACCGCGGCAGAGACCCAGTGCTTCCTGTTGTTCCAGAAGAAGTCCACCAGCTTCTTCTGTATCTTGGCGACAAACGCAGGGGGAGGGGTCAAAGTGACCAGCCGGTACCACAGCATTGCGGCCACCAGCTGGTTTATGACTAGCGCTCGACCCCTGTAGGACAGCACTCGGAGCAGTCCTGTCCAGCGCCCTAGGCGAGCGGCGACCTTGGCCTCCAGCTCCTGCCAGTTCGCCGGCCAGGCTCCCTCGTCGGGGCTAAGGTAGACTCCCAGATAGAGGAGATGGGTCGTGCTCCAGGCAAAAGGCCTGAGCTCCTCCGGCAGGGAGTCCACCCGCCACTGACCCACCAGGAGTCCGGAACATTTCTCCCAGTTGATCCTGGCGGAGGACGCGGCCGAGTAAATCTCCTGGCACTCACGCATCCTCCGCAGGTCAGCGGGATCCTCTACCGCGAGGAGCACGTCATCGGCGTAAGTCCTTGTGCATGAAACTCTTTTGAGTTTACCTGCGAAAACATAAAACATTAAACGGTGCCACCCGACCTGGGTGACACTCCAGACATTTACAAGGCCCTTTTTTTTTTCCCCCCCTTTTTTGTGTTTTTTTTTGTGTTTTTCTTTTTTTGGTTTCCTTGTGCATGAAACTCTTTTAGGAGTCTACCTGCAAAACATAAACAACATTAAACTGTGCCACCCGACCTGGGTGACACAGCAGACATTTTCAAGGCCCCCTTTTTTTTTTTTTTTTTTTTTTTTTTTTTTTTTTTTTTTTTTTTTTTGGGCGCTAAAATCAAATTTTTCCAGTGCCCCCTATAAAAGGAGAGGGGGACACTAAAAACACCGGCAATTAAAACAAATTAAACTTTAAAACGTAAAATCAAATTAAAATTTGGTTGCCGGGCGTGATGATGCACTCCAGTCCCTCCGGTGCCCACCTCTCGCGGAAGGCCGCGAGCGTACCGGTGGACACCGCGTGCTCCATCTCCAAGGACACCCTGGACCGGATGTAAGAGCGGAAGAGAGGCAGGCAGTCAGGTTGAACGACCCCCTCGACCGCCCGCTGCCTGGACCGGCTGATGGCACCCTTGGCCGTGCCCAGGAGCAGTCCTACGAGGAGGCCTTCGGACCTACCCGCTCCCCTCCGCACAGGGTGCCCAAAGATCAGGAGAGTGGGACTGAAGTGCAGCCAGAATTTCAGGAGCAGCCCCTTCAAATAATAAAACAGGGGCTGCAACCTCGTGCATTCCATAAAAACATGGAACACGGACTCCTCCAGACCGCAGAAATTGCAGGCGGCCTGGGAGTCCGTGAACCGGCTTAAAAATTTGTTGCACGGCACTGCTCCGTGCACCACCCTCCAGGCCAAGTCCCCGATGAATAGTGGGAGGACCCCTGCGTAGAGGGCCCTCCATCGGGGACCCCCGCCTCCTCCGGACGGCAAGATGGTACGCCATGGCGTGTCCGGACGGCCGGCGAGGATGGCAAAGTTGAGGGTGTGCAGGAGCAGCCCGTACAGGAAACCCCTCCGCGCGGAACTGAAAGGCACGGAGGGGATTTCCCCGAGGCGGCTCAAGTTGTGAGGCGCCGGCCCCCGAGGGAGGTTCCGGGGTTTGGCGCCGATGAGGAATTCCGTCCGGACGGGGGTCAGTTCGGACGGGATCTCCCCACGTGCTTGAGCCTCCTCGATACACCTAACGGAGTCAGGGCCCAGAGCTGTTTTTAGCGACTCGATGGCATCGGCCGCGCGGCGGACGTTGGCAGAATTTAGGCGCCGCGCCAGCGTGACTGGCGCCATCCAGCCCGCTCCTCCGCCATCGAGCAGGTCCCTGACCCTGGTCACCTCACCAGCCACAGCCCTCTCTTCCGACCGCCACATAAAGCCTCGGCCGTGGAGGTACGGATTCCCGAGCAGCGGTTCCTGCAGGACGGCCGCCACTCCAGCCGGCGGAGAGCTGCGCTTGGTGGAGACTTTGTTCCAGACCCTGATGAGTTCCCTGTAAAAGACAGGCAGCTCCCGGAGGGCGGTCCTGGCACCCCCCAAGTTCACAAACAGGAGCTGCGTGTCATAATTGAGGTCGAGCTGCTGGCGGAAGAAATACCTCGCCAGAGCGCACCACCTAGGAGGGGGCTCGACGTAAAGGTATCTCTGCAGGGTCTGAAGACGGAAAGTCGCGAGCTGGGCGCTGACGCACACCAACGACTGACCGCCCTCCTCAAGTGGGAGACTCAAGACCGCGGCAGAGACCCAGTGCTTCCTGTTGTTCCAGAAGAAGTCCACCAGCTTCTTCTGTATCTTGGCGACAAACGCAGGGGGAGGGGTCAAAGTGACCAGCCGGTACCACAGCATTGCGGCCACCAGCTGGTTTATGACTAGCGCTCGACCCCTGTAGGACAGCACTCGGAGCAGTCCTGTCCAGCGCCCTAGGCGAGCGGCGACCTTGGCCTCCAGCTCCTGCCAGTTCGCCGGCCAGGCTCCCTCGTCGGGGCTAAGGTAGACTCCCAGATAGAGGAGATGGGTCGTGCTCCAGGCAAAAGGCCTGAGCTCCTCCGGCAGGGAGTCCACCCGCCACTGACCCACCAGGAGTCCGGAACATTTCTCCCAGTTGATCCTGGCGGAGGACGCGGCCGAGTAAATCTCCTGGCACTCACGCATCCTCCGCAGGTCAGCGGGATCCTCTACCGCGAGGAGCACGTCATCGGCGTAAGTCCTTGTGCATGAAACTCTTTTGAGTTTACCTGCGAAAACATAAAACATTAAACGGTGCCACCCGACCTGGGTGACACTCCAGACATTTACAAGGCCCTTTTTTTTTTCCCCCCCTTTTTTGTGTTTTTTTTTGTGTTTTTCTTTTTTTGGTTTCCTTGTGCATGAATCCCAAAAAGTTAGTTTGCAGGTGCAACAGGTAATCAGGAAGGCGAATGGAATGTTGGCCAATGCGAGAGGGATGGAGTACAAAAGCAGGGAGGTCCTTCTGCAACTGTATAGGGTATTGGTGAGGCCACACCTGAAGTACTGCTTGCAGTTTTGGTCACCTTACTTAAGGAAGGATATACTAGCTTTGGAGGGGGTACAGAGATGATTCACAAGGCTGATTCTGGAGATGAGGGGGTTACCTTGTGATGATAGATTGAGTAGACTGGGTCTTTACTCATTGGAGTTCAGAAGGATGAGGGGTGATCTTATAGAAACATTTAAAATCATGAAAGGGATAGACAAGATAGAGGCGGGGAGGTTGTTTCCACTGGTCAGGGAGACTAGAACTAGGGGGCACAGCCTCAAAATATGGGGGAGCCAATTTAAAACCGAGTTGAGAAGGAATTTCTTCTCCCAGAGTGTTGTGAATCTGTGGAATTCTCTGCCCAGGGAAGCAGTTGAGGCTAGCTCATTGAATGTATTCAAATCACAGATAGATAGATTTTTAACCAATAAGGGAATTAAGGGTTATGGGGAGCGGGCGGGTAAGTGGAACTCAGTCCACGGCCAGATCAGCCATGATCTTGCTGAGTGGCGGAGCAGGCTCGAGGGGCTAGATGGCCTACTCCTGTTCCTAATTCTTATGTTCTTATGTTCTTATGACCAACCAATCACTTCCCTGCTTTCCTGTGATGTCACACTTTGACTCTTTTTACTAGTTATCCTATCAGGTCAGTTGGTGCTGCTCTGGTCTGGCTCTGGCTCTCCCACTCCGCTCCTGGAATCACGTGGGCCTGGACCACCAATTACTAAGTAGTATTCTCATTGATAATAATGGGAATTCCGGTTTTATGAGCTCCCATTACTATCAATGAAAATACACTCCTAAAACAAGAAACACAACACAATATATAAAAAAAACACCTCACATATTTAAAATTAATTGAAATTGAAATGTATTTGAATGGTTTAGAAAATATTTTTTGACTTTTTTTTAATGGGGCAGCAATTGATGACCTTACCACCCACTGCCGTCGACTGCCATCGACATTCCTCCTTGAGTTGCGCCCAGTGCCAGTTTCCATTTGATCTGGAACGGGCGGGAGGGGAGAACCGCTGGGAACTGTCCGCTGACGTCAGCGGCCAGCCAAGTGGCACAACTGACCTCATTGATGCTAGATTGGTGTAGGCGGGAGTCGGCGAGAGTGGACCGCTGGCTGGAGGCTGGTCTATCCCCGACGGTGAGTATGAAGAGCTGAAAAAAGTTAGTAAATATTTTTTTTTTGCAGCGACTTACCTTGCTGGGATCACCTGAAGGACTTCCGATGTTTTTTTTAATGCTTTTTATTTGCAGCTCTTCGACCCTCTATGGGCCCGATTCCATCCTCGGCAGCACTTGGGCGGCAAGCTCTCACTTGCTGCCACTCAGATTGACGGCGTAAGTCCCTCGTTTGCTGCTGGCCACCCTTTCAAGGACTTTTTTGGCGAAAACCCCACCCAAGTACCGTCAGGTATCTCGGCGGCCATCGGCGGTCCTTTGGGCTGCACTTGAGCGGCCCTTGTCCTTCACCAATTACGGCCCCAATGTATTTTAGTAGGGGTAAAAATAAACTTACCTTAATGGGCAGGGTTTTTAACATAAAAATGAGTGATTCAATTTTATTTTTCTATGTATTAAAACTCTTACGCTGGTAAAAGTAGGTTATACGCCTGCTTTTACCAGGTGTAAGAGTTTGAAGGACATTTGCTGGGCAAGAGTTGGGCAAATAGTCCAATCTGTGCCCCGTGGCTGTCCTTCCTGCAGGGATGTGTTCGATCTGTCAAAAGACATTTTGACAGTTTGGAAAAGTTGGTTCTTGGCGCATGTGCATTGCGCGCCAAGATCCGGCATTTGCGAGGACTCTTCGGATATGTGCGCACGTCGTACCCACCCGGCGAGGTCACAATTCTCGGCCCAATATCTGATTCTCAAACATGGAGCAAGTCATTCCTTCTCCTCACAGTTTCATGCAACATTCAATGCTCTACTTTAGTTTCTGTTAGAGACTGCCCCTCTGTGGACCTCTGGGGAGATTTTCCTGGGTTTGCACCTGTGATATATTCACAGAGCACAGCACACACAGCTCCTAACATGGCAGGCAGCTCTGTCAGTAGCCTCCGGAATCTGCCTGGTTCTGTTTAATGATTAACTCTGCAGTTGCAGTACACAATACATCCACATCCACAGTGGGGAGCTATAAACATTACAAGCTTACAGACATTACACTTCTCCCTCCTTAATGAAGAAGTTATTATAACAAACATCATGCATAACTTTCATGTTTATACATAACACAGGATATAAACTTATTTTTTTTCCATATTTACAAATTTAACTTTATCACTTGTTTTCTGTTTCGAAGAGGATACCTTCACTCTCGAACAGAACCTTCCAAACATGGTGTCGATTTCACACTCATTCGAGGCTCATCCTGAGGAACATTTTCCTCCACGTAATTTCCTTGATTTTCATTTGAACTCACTCTAACTTCAGGCTCTTTGTTTTCCTGACTCAGACTTTCATTCTGATTCTCTCCTGGATTTGTTTCCAGTACATTGGATTTAGGATTTGCACCTGAGTGCACAGCCAGGAAAATCTCTCCTTTCCTGACATGAGCAGGGAGCCATAACATTAAAAGCTCACACTTCTGCTTTCACAGACAAAGGCTATTTTTCAATTTATATCCATGCTAATGGTCCTTCCAAGATTGACACAACTTAAAAAGCAGTCTGTTCTCTCTAGTGCCTTTGCAGTAGTCACGAGATTAGATTCTCAGGCTTAGCAGGTTATCATTGTAATGATCAGAACTTTTTAAAATTGGAAAGAAAAATGTACAGAAAAGCTACAAAGTTCATTCAATGTGTAAACCTTTATTCATTGAAAACACTGGCTATACATTTTCCTCCTTATTCTGGATGCTGGCTGTCCTCTACAATATCCTCCCCTTCCTATGTGGCCTCCTCATGCTGTGAGGATGGGGGACCTCTCCTCCCTACCGCCCCCTCCCCCCATCCCAATCTTTATCTTCATCATCATTCCCTTGAGCAAACCTTTCTTCATTACCGTGTTCTGCAGTATGCAGCAAGCCACCGTGAGTTTGGAGACTCGTTGGGCACCACCAGTTTTAACCAGGGACATGAACAGAGACTTCAGAATGTCTATATTCTGCTCCATCACACGTCTGTACTGACATGTGCCTCATTATATCTGGTGTCCTCCTCCGTCTATTGAAGCCTTTCTAATGGCATTTGCAATGTCTGCAAGGGATAGCTAATCACCACCTATCATCTATTTTGATATATTGCTTTGAGTCATCAGTGCTCATAAAGCAATTTGTTGCATGATTTAAGTGTCATGACAGCTTCCTGGCTAACATACTGGATAAAATGATTGGCATCAAGGACTAGATTACATTAAAGGAATTAAAGCCTTTCCTGTTCATTAGAGGGTTGATCATGTGGGACTTTGAGTGCTTCTTCACATGTTTCTTGCACCTGTAGGATTCTTGGCGGCCTGTAAGATTGGATAGCTCTCTCTCTCTGTTGCCCTAGTTCCATTGCATAGGATACAGTGTGTCTCCAACCTGCCAACCCACCCCACTTTGAAGAAAGCCACAGCGATCTCCTTGATGTAATGGTGAGCTGCTGGCGAATTAAAGTGGTGAGACCCAAGAGTATAAAGCGGAGAGAGCAAAGACCCAAGAATATAAAGCGGGGAGAGCGGAAACCCGAGAGTATAAAGGCACGAGTCTGAACAGAGAGGAAAATCAAAAAGTAACATCACAACAGAAGGGGGGACTGGTGGGATAGTTTACAGATAAGTATTTAATTGATTGTTTAGTGTTTTGGTGGTTAGTGATAAGTTGCTGTAAGTATTTAATTTATTGTATAATTGAGTCAAAGTTTAATTAATTATCAGATCTAAGGGAATGCAATTAAAATGAGCTAAATAGAGGATACTAACATTAAAGGGTTCAGAATTTGGTTAAATTAAATCTGGTAAATATACATAATAAATAGGAGTTAAGGAAATAATAAAATTTAAAAGTTAATAAACAAAAATCAAGACTAATTGGCTATAAATTCATCTGAAATTAAGTTGAATTCATCTACTAAATATAATCTAGATCAATTAATTGTATTATATCTAGAATGAACTTAATACTAAAAATTAAATAAAAACTAGAAATGGTAGTGCAGGCTATGTGTCGGGAATATAATATGTGGGAGATTGTGAACAGTGAGACTGTCCCAGATTGTCAGATCTTCAGTAAATGTTTCTGGCTTAAGACATTCTGGCTCAGAGTTTTTGAGCTGGCGTGTGAGTTAGACACACTCCGACACATAAGAGAGGGGGCGGCATCTTTGAATAGTTTTCACCAGAGGACAGTCACAGCTCTGAGGAAAGCACAGGAGCAGGAAAGGGAAAGTGTGATGGTTAGTTACCAGGGCAAGGGGAACCAAAGGGAAATAGAGAAGGAGGCCCTGCAGACACTGGTCATGGCCAACAGGTACAATGTACTTGCTACATATAAGAATATGGGTGCAGGCTATGGGGTGAACAGCTAGAATGCTAACCTAGCAGGGTAAGGAACAGGGTAACATAAACGGTGAGGGAACAAATACACCATGGAGCAGGAGGCAGTCCAAAGGCAGGAAGAGCAGAATAGAAAGGGTGTAGTCATACAAGACTTGATAATTAGGGGGAAGGATAGCGTCCTTTGAAGTCGCGACCTACAGTCCAGAAGGGTGTGTTGCCTAACTGGTGCAAAGGTAAAGGATATCTCAGAACAACTAAAGAGGAACTTGGAAAGGGAGAGGGAAGATCCAGTTGTCATGGTCTATGTTGGGGCCAATGACATAGGGAAGAAAGGGAAATGGTACCGCTCAGGGAATATCAGAAGTTAGAATTATAAAAATATTACCTCATGGGTGGCCATCTTGGATTACTACCCGAGTCACGTGCTGATTGGCACAGGGATGGGCAGATCAGGAAGGTGAATGTGTGGCTGAAAAACTGTGGTGGGAAGGAGGAGTTTCATTTTCTGGGACTCTGGCACCTGTACTGGGACAGGAAGGAGTCGTACTGGGATGGGTTCTACCTGTGTCCCAGCGGAAAGGATAAATAAGGCTATCGATAGGACTTTAAACTAGTAAGACCAAATGGAATCTGGTCAAAATAACATGTCTGAAGATAAAAGTAATAGGAGATGAGAGTAAAGTTCAAATCAAGGTAAAGAACAGGGTAACATAAACGGTGGGGGAGCAAATATAAAGAAGAAAGAAAGACTTGCATTTATATAGTGCCTTTCATGGCCACTGGATGTCTCAAAGCACTTTACAGTCAATGAAGTACTTATGAAGTGTAGTCACTATTGTAATGTGGGAAACGTGGCAGCCAACTGGTGCACAGCAAACACCCCCAAACAGAAATGTGATAATGACCAGATAATCTGTTTTTATTATGTTGATTGAGGGATAAATATTGGCCAGGACACATAGCAACTTGAACATAGTAAAATGCCCCAAGGCACTTCACAGGAGTGTTATAAGACAAACAAAATGGATGCAGTTATTTGTACTGTGAAAATGGTCTGATTGGCTCTCCATTATCATATGACATTATTGCTGATTGGTCCCCTTGGAGGATAAGCCACACCCAGAAGTTTCTCTGGAATATGTCATTGGAACTGCCCAGCCCAAGTTCTGAGTGACTTTGCAAAGTGTAATTTGATCAGCCATGATCTTATTGAATGGTGGTGCAGGCTCAAAGGGTCGAATGGCCTACTTCTGCATCTATTTTTTATGTTTTTTTCTATGAACCATTCTGACTTCAGAAACCAGAGAGGATAGAGCTCCACTAACCCAGCAAAAGCCTCCCAAGTTACTGACTCTATCCCAGCCCAAGTGCGTGCCTTGCCCAGCCCAAGTTCCTGCCCTCCCAGCCCAAGTTCATACCTCCCCCAGCCCAAGTTCATACCTCCCCCAGCCCAAGTTCATACCTCCCCCAGCCCAAGTTCCTTAACTCCCTCTGAGTCCATGCCTGCCCCAGACCAAGTTCCTTAACCTCCACCTCCCAACCCAAGTTCATGTCCCCCCAGCCCAAATTCTTGAACTTATCCCTCCGCCCCCCCCCCCCCCCCTCACCATAGATGGGGCATTGTATGTGGGTCATGGATTGTTAACAGGTTTATTGGGTATGAAGTGAATAGTGACAGTGTTGTGACTTCCGGATTTCATCCACCCCAACGATATCCCTTGTAACACATGCAACGAGCTTTCCGAGAAATCGGGTGTGGGTGTAAAGGAATTGAAAGTACATGATACATCTTCACAGAGTTTCCTCTCTTCCCTCCAATCCAGCCTCCCACTTTCCCTCTCTCTCCCTCCCTGTCTCTCTCTCTCTCTCCCCGTCTCTCTCTCTCTTCACCCCCTTCTCTCTTTCTCCCCACCCATATCTCTCTCCCCCCGACCCCCGTGTCTCTCTTCTCTCTCTCTCTCTCTCCCCCTCCCCATGTCTCTCTCTCTCTCACCCGTGTCTCTCTCTCTCTCTCTCTCCCTCCCCCTTTCTCTCTCCCTCCCCCGTGTCTCTCTCCCCCCGTGACTCTCTCCACCCCCCCCCCTCCATGTCGTTCTCTCTCTGCCCCCGTGTCTTTCTCTCTCTCCCCCCCTGTGTCTCTCTCCACCCCCATGTCTCTCTCTCCCTCCACCCCCCACCCCCAAGTCTCTTCTTCCCCCATCCTCTGCCCCGTGTGTCTCTCTCTCTCTCTTCCCAGAAGTATTAAAAGACTGTTAAAAATAAAGTAAAAGGAATAACTATTAAAGATGAATTAAACTGTCTGTATAGTGACATACACAGCATCCAAAATAAAACAGGGGAATTGGAGGCAATAATCTGTAGTGAGGAACCAGATGTAGCAGGAATAGCTGAAACATGGCTACAAAAAGAACAGGACTGGCAACTAAATATTGCAGGCTATAACATAATCAGAAAGAATAGGGACAGAAGAAGAAGGGAGGGGTTGCTGTACGAATTAGAGATAACAATGGCTGTTGAAAAAAGGGACATAACTAACAGGTTAGAAACAGAATCTATATCGTTTGAAATAAAAGAAGAATGGATCGATCACGCTAATACTATAGAACAACTAATAGTGGATAGGAGATGGAGGAAGAATTTTTGTAAGCAAATATATGAAATGAGTAAAGGACATAGAATAATAATCATGGGAGATTTTTTTCTACTCCCAAATACATTGGCAAGAAGGCGTTCAGGGAATGGAGTTTTTACAATGTGTGCAGGACTCCTATCTTACCCAATATATATAAAGCCCGACAGCTGAGGGAGCACTTCTGGATCTACTAATGGGAATTGAACCAGAACAGATAAGAGAAGTAAGCATGGGGGAACATAAGGCAATAGCGATCACAACATAATAACGTTTAAGATAAAGATTGAGAAAAACATAAGTAAGACAGAGACCAAAGTAATAAATCAAAAAAAATTGATTTTAAGGGGATGAGAATGGAACTAGGGAAAATAAACTGGAAACATTTATTGACAAGCGAGGAAATAGAACAGAGTGGGAAACAAAAGAGTCCAGGACAAATATATCCAATGAAAAAGAAAGAACAAATTAACGAGTAATGACACATTGGGGGCAAAATTCCGAACTTTGTGCCTCCCGTCAGCATCCCCGGGGTGCTAACGGGGCGCAAAAGTATTTTCGCCTGGGTGGCGAGGAGGTGGGGGGGGGGGGGGGGTGGTGGTATGGTGGGGGGGGCGGGGGTGTGCTACCATTTCCCGCGAAATTGCACGGGAGTTAGCAGAGACGCTAAACTAGCAGTGCCGTGCCCACGCTGTGCCTCTGCGAATGACATAAACCCCTTTTAGCTCCGCAGCAGAAATTGGGCAGTGCCCCGTGAGGTTGCCACAGGCAATGTTTGTGCCAGTCTCGCGGGTCGCGAACCAGACTGCACTCCGCTGAAATGCCATATAACGCCCATATATCACCCATTTAGCCACAAAATGGAAACTGACGGGCATTTTTCGGAAACTTATTGCCGAGCGTTACTTTCCCCATGTGCGTAACACGGGGAAAAAATAATATCACCTGCCCACTTTTTTTGGGCAGATTCATCAGAATGGGCGAAATCAACGCCCATAATATTGCCCAGCATTACTTTCCGCACGGAATTAATGCCGAAATTCAATAATACCGCCGGCCCATTTTTCTGAAGAAGAAAAGGACACATTTAGTGAAACTAACGCCCAGGAGATCGCCCACCATCACTTTCATAACCTCGCACACATATCGCCCACAATATCACTTGGCCAAAAAAACGCCCAGAAAAAGTGGAACTGTTCTGAACTTAAGCCAGTGGTGTGGCTGCCATTTTTTTAAATTGCAGGTCGCTTCATTCAAAAGGCTGCTTCAACTTCGGGGGAGTTTGCATTGACTCTGGAGTTCTTCTCAGGTGAAGTGACCATCTCAGCAGACATATTTTCAGACTCTGGACTATTGGGGGTTTACTCTAGGTGTACTTTAGTGAGGAAATGATTGCTTCTGATCAATCGCTATTATACTTTCATTGCAATGGGGCCAGCCATTTCTCAGCTTGCATCGATCAATACACAGATGCTGCAGAGTGTAGATAGCTCAATGTGTGATGCACATCATTATGTCCCCAATTTAAGATGTGCAAGAATGAGGAGGAGGGCCAAACCATACACACCCCGCACGTACAGGGAAAAGAGGTCTTACCTCGACGTGTCCGACCACACCTGCCTTCGGAGACTGCACTTCCACAAGGTGGTGATCAATGAAATATGTGAGCTCATCAGGCCACATATGCAGCCTGCCATCAGGACATCAGTGTCGGTCGAGGTCAAGTTCACCGCGGCACTGTCTTTCTAAGCGTCCAGTTCCTTTCGGGCCTCGGCGGTCGAGATTTGCCCTCTGTCTCAGCATGCAACCCATCGCTGCATTGGACAGGTCACGGAAGCCCTGTACATGAGAAGTTGGACTTTATCAGCTTCCCCATGACCACGGAGGCTCAGCTTGACAGGGATGGAGCATTCTACCGCATTGCTCAGTTCCCCAGGGTGCAGGGAGAAATACAGTGCATTCACATCGCCATGCAGCCACCTTCTCAGGACCCGGAGCATTTTTGTAACAGAAAAGGATTTCATTCCCTGAAGGTCCAACTAGTTGTCGACCACAACCAGATCATCATGGCAGTGAATGCCAAAAGTCCGGGCATCTTCGATGAGGCTCACATCCTATGTGAGAGTGCTGTCTCTGACATCTTTAAGAGTCAGCCACAAGGACAATGCTGGATGCTTGGTGATAACCGATATGGCCTAGCCACCTGGCTAATGAACCCCCTGCATGACACCCACACCGAGACCGAGAAGTGAAACAACCAGAGCCACAGAGACACATGCAATGTGGTTCAGAAAACAATAACTGTGCTTAAGCAGCGCTTCAGATGTCTGGACCACTCAGGAGGGAAGCTATAATATAACCCTGAGCCAATAATAAAATTTGTGGTCGTGTGCTCCATGCTGCACTATCTGGCTATCAAGAGGGGCCAAGAATTGCCAGAAGAGACTGATGCTCTACCTCAGGAGAGAGAGGAAGAGGATGATGAGGGACTGGACACTGACCTAGGGGCAGACAATCAGGCTGGCTATACAACCATACCCACGCCCCCCTCCAGACTGTAGGAAAGGGCCCGTGGTGGCTACATAGTTGCAAGACTCTTACGTGAGGAGCTGATATCTGAACGATTTGCCTGAAAGAATGTTGCTGTGAGTGACAATGCTGATACACTGCTGTGTGTGTGCAGCTTAGACATCAATGGTGCCCCATCACCTTGGTGCCAGTTAAAGTTTACGTTGATTGAAGTTAAGTTTTATTGAACCCTTTCATGTTAAGGAATCACCAGTGCATAATGGTCCAGCTATCTGAGACAATGCGCAACAAGGTTATGTTCAATAAAAAAATTTTATACCAACATTGTATCATAAGTATCACAGGCACTAACACCCAATCCCCACCCACACCCCACTTTTTCCACCATTGACATCAATCAAATGTTCAACATGTCCAGCAACACAGAATACAAATGAAAAGCAGGAGTGTGGTCCCCTCCCCCCATACATTGCAACAAATTGCATACACCCAGATGGAGATATAACTCAGCCATCACCTGCGGAAATGCACCTCACTTTCCTTTTCCCCTCACCTTCTTCTCCCCACCTCTACCCCTTCCCTTGTTGCTCCACGGCGCCTGGCCGAAGAGCTCCTCAGGCGGTGTCTCGTTGGGGGGGATGAAAGCAGAGGCGGTGGTTGCATGGGTACGGGAGCAGGGGGTGCCGAGGGGCAACATTCTCTGATGCAGAAGCAGGATCTTGGTCCTTGCTCTCATTTGTCGTTCGCAGTGGTATTGTGGAACCTAGGGGTGGAGTGCCACGCTCGGGGACCACTGGGAGGCCTGTGGCAGCGGTGTTCCTGGCGATCGCACCCAGGGCCTTCGCCATGCGTGGAATGTACTCAGTCATGGTGACCAGCTGTCGGGATATGCCCCCCAATGCTTCGATGAGTTGGTCACCACTGTCTACAGTCCTCCTTGACAACTGAACCATCTCTCTGCTCTCATGTGGCGCTCATGGACCAGGCCTACCGTGTCCACGAGGCATCCGTGGGGTCGGCGCCGTCCTGGGGACAAATGGGGTGCCCTGTGGCGAGGTGCTTGGGGCTGGTACCTCCAGAGTGGAGGCAGGAATGACCAGAGGACCACTAGATGGCCTTGGGGTGGAATGGCTTCTGGAGCGTATCGATGCAAGTTCCTCGAAGTCGCGCTCTCATCCGTGGAGAACAGACCCAGCGGATAGACGGGCGAGAATCGGAGCTCCTCAGCACCAGATGTAGGATCGTCCGGAGAGTCGGGCCCTGTGCCCCACCTTCCGGCCTCTGCAGTCTTACCTGGGGCTGAGCTGTAAAACACAAATGAGGTTCTTAGAGGAGAAATGGGTACTAGGGTCACAAGGTGAGTCCACGCTACACACAGCATATGCACGACAAAAGCACCACCACTCTCAAAATCATCACAGACATCACATTTCATGACCATCAACACATTTGCATTGCAATGATTTTCATTAGGCCAGCATTATTTCTAGGACAATTTTAGAAATCGTCTATCATATATGATTATTCGGATATGAGTTGGTGTGGCATCTATTGACATTACATCACACAATGGTATAAACTTTACTCACGTGGCATTACTTCAGAGTCTGCAGATGCGTCCGTGGCTGTCCGGGTGTGTTTCCCCATGATTGCGAGCACCCGTTCCTCCATATCAGTGATGTCGCTGGGGACTGGTGACCCCCTACCCGTTCGCCTTTGCACGGACTTCATCGTAAAAGGTGACAGGACGCCATGGCATGAGATCATTGCGTGATATCATTGTTAGGTACTGTCACAGACACTGATAAACACATAACCAACAGATGTAATCATGATTATTATGATAATTATCATTCTTTACCTAAAGACGTGCACCGTGACCACAGGCTTTGAGTAAAACATTCCCGGTAAAAGTGGAAAACCTCACATCTGCTGATAGTCACTCATGACTGCAACAAATCAAATTATGTAAATACATAAGTACATCTTAATAAATGTAATCCTTACTCTTGCGGATCCCACAAGGTCGTTCCATCGTTGCCCTCACGCACCTCGTTGGTCGCCGACGAGACCGCCTCTGCTATCTCGGTCCATATCTTCTGGTAAGCCTTTGGGTGGGCTTCCCACGCCCTCCCTGTGTCAAATCACCCCAGCATAACTCGACCGCCTGCAGGAGGGAGCCATTTGCCTCGTCTGAGAACCTCCTGGCTCTTTTGCGCCCTCCAATGTGCTCCTCTCCCACCTCACTGCTCTCTCCAGCGTCAGTCTGCACAAAGTGCTGAGATGTGTCCTCCTCTCCCTCCATTATAAACCAAATTCTGGCAAATATGTGGCTGGTAACAGCTAATTTTTGTTTCCCTATTTGCTGTAAAGCTCTAAAGTCTCCCTCCTTCCTCCCAACGCAGCCACACCACACCCACACACGCCTTCAGTCCCTCTCAGCTCCCTCTTGCTCTGTCTCCTCTTCTGCGCATGTCATGATGACCCTTGACCTCCTGAATCGTGGGAATCAAGCCTTGCCATGCCATTGCTAAGGACAACGACACTTTACGGCAGAAGGTCAGCGAGAGTTAACGCTACCGCCCATTTCATATCGCTCGTGGTAACGTCCAATTTCAAAAATGGAGACTAGGTGCTTTGAGAATGGGTGAGAAGTCGGCGATCTGAAAACCCATTTTTACCGCCCAATCCGGAAATAATGCCCATTTTTGGGCGATAAGCACAAAAGTGTAAAATGTAGCCCATAAAGATATAAAGACATTTAAAATGGAAAGCAGGGAGATAATTGATAAACTAACCAGGTAATGGAGCAGCCATTAGCTGCCCTGGCCCATACTACCCCTTCACCCTCACCCATAGGACCACTGCTCCTGGCGACACACAATTTCAATATTGGAAACCCTCATACTTGGAGTTTGATAGAGAATTCAAACAGGCTGCATTCAGACAGGCTGTGAGAATACACAGACTTCCCAGTCAGAGCTGCTACGTGAGTGGGAGCATGTTGCATTAAATCATCAATCAACTTGACATTTTAGGACCTTTGGTAGTGAGCCAATTAAAAGTTAACAGAATATCAATTGAGCCAATAAGGTCAAAGAAGGCACGTTCTTTTCTGTAAACTGATCAGGTATACGAACAACCATTTTGGCCATGTGTTCTCAATAAGACAAAGGAACTGGCAATCAGCGAGAAGCTTGTTGTTGCTGCCAGAATAAAAGTTATGTTAAAACTACAACCGGAGTTCGCATTTCATTGAAAATTAAGAGATCTAACAATTTTGGCATCACGAACACGATCGCTGAGGGAAGAAACTGAATTTTGGACATTGGACCTACATACTGAGGTAAGGACTCCTCTTTATAAAAGTCCTCAGTCAAAAGTCTAAATTCGCCTCTCCTTCTATGTGATTCCGAAAGCCTCCGGTTTGCAAACCCTCCGGTTGGTAATCAGCTCGAGGTCCCATAGACGTCTAACTTCGGCAGTGTGTTAGTTAATTAATCACTGACCCACTGATCGGCTGGGAAGCCTACGACTCGAGACCCCAGTAAAGAAATCAGTATTATGGCAGCAGGAGATAAGAGCAAAGAATTGCCTACAACTGTTAAAGGTGGGCGGGCACCACCTGAGGTTTCGATAGATGAAATCCTCCAACAGTTGAAAGAATACATAGAGCAACAATTCAACTTATCTAAAACCTGTATTAAGATCGAACAAAAGTACGGAACCTCCAAAGGACAATGGTCCTTGGACGAGATCAAAAGGGTCTGGGGAAAAATGACGCGTATGAAAAATAAAGAGCGAACCCGATGGTCCCTAACCGTCATGGGACAGATCCGACAGTGGGGTGAAATTATAATGCGTTCCCAACATGATAGGGACCTGACCAGTACAGAGGACCAATTGCAAGCTGTTTGTGCACAGCTGCGACAGAAAAAACTTGAACTTGAAAAGTCGGAAGCGGAAGTTAAAGATCTTAAAGGTGAAATTAAAGAATGGAAAAAATCATTAGGTCAAGAGCCAGTAATAGGAAAAGGAAAATGTATCGGTCAATTCCCAGGGTACCCATGTTTGGATAAATTAAAAGCGCAAAACCGAGGACACAACCGAGGAATAGATACGGATTCTGAATCCTTTGACGATACAGAGTCGGAGGATGAAGAATTAGGGGTGCGCTTTGCCCCATTTAAAAAAAGACGAGTTGTAGTCAAATCAGAAGAGACTGCGGTTGAGGATGGAACCAAAAAAACGAGGAAAAGGGTGTATGCAGAATACTTATTTCATGATCCGGCAGACCCAGAGAAAATTGTTAAATGGTCCAAGGAATTGCCCAATCCAAAGAAAGGGGGAGTAAAAACGTGGAACCAATTGGACCGCTTAAGAAATATATATCAACTTCATCCCTGGGACGGAGTGCAAATTTTGACCATAATGGTGCCAAAAACACAGGGAAGAAAATTGCATGACAAGGTAGAAGAAGCTTTGGGGCAGGATGAGCAAGAATTAAACGCAGGATGGGAGGCGATTAAACACTGGCTGCAAGCCTTCAGTCCAGCTAAGACAGACTGGGGAAAAATTGCAGCCTGCCAACAGAAAGGAACAGAGGAGGTCCTGGAGTATGACGAGCGGTTTAGATGCACGTGGCTAGAACATTCGGATATGAATAATACGGATGAGGAAATGGATGAACAAGTGTTTGGACCCCTGAAAGCAGCTTTCGTGGCAGGCTAAAGCCAGAACTGTCCAAAATGCTTAAGGTAGTGTTACCGGACTGGGAAGGTAGAGGAACTACCTTTGCAGCATTGGTGGATCGATGTAACCAATTAGATCAGGATATCGGAGCTAAAGTCCGAGCCCTGCAGGCTGTGGGATGGAAATCCCAGGATTCCGATAAACAGTCATTAGGAAAATTACCCAGAAAATGTCATTATTGTGGGAAAGAAGGTCACTGGGCCAAGACGTGCAGGGCAAAACAGAAAGGTCGTAGCTGGGGAAGAGGACGCAGCCAGGGATACAATTCAGCCAACAAACCAGGCTTGTCACAAGATAACGACCTCATCGAAGCATTTAAGCGACTGACAATACAACAACAGAAGGAGTTACTTGGGATAGCAAAAAACGATTAGAGCCCGCCCTGGCCCCCCTCCTCGCACTAATATAACAAAGGGGAGATGGGCTATATATAACTGTGAGGGTGGGCGATAAGGATGTGGACTGTCTTTTAGACACAGTGGCGGAATTAACATGCTGACCCCTACAATATGGAGACTCTTTGCCATTGGATGGAAGGGCATGTACAGCCTGTGGAGTTGGGGGCCATAAAATGGAAATTAAAAGGACAACACCGGTACTTATAGGGCTGGGTCCACATGAACTAACCACGCCAGTCTGGATAGGCCCAGTAGATCAACCCCTTTTGGGAATGGACGTTCTAATCCAAGTAGATTCATCGTTGCATTTCGAGGATGGTCGGGTGACATGATCAATTAGAACTTTGAAGAAAGAAGAATTGAAGGAACACCTGATATGGGCTAAAGATAAGAACTATTGTGGCCTACTCCAGATGGAGCCTGCGGCATTTACCGGGACCAAGCCTCCATGCACTAAACAGCATCCCATCAGTCCAACTGCCATCGCGGGAATCTTACCAGTTATTCAGCAATTGGAGAAATAAAACGCATAGCTCCTCCAATAGCCCCGTGTGGCCGGTACAGAAATCTAATGAGACTTGCCGTTTGACTGTCGATTATAGGAAAGCTAACCAGTGTATTGATCAAAAAGCTCCTTTGGTCGCAGATCCCTCCACCATTTTTAATGCCCTCAAACCGGAACATAAATATTTCTCGGTTATAGATATGGCCAACGGATTTTGGTCGGTGCCTCTGGCACCAGAGGTTCGACAGTGGTTTGCTTTCACGGTCCAAGGACAACAGTATACTTGGACCCGGTTACCGCAGGGTTTCCACAACAGCCCTATGTATTCCACATGGCTTTACAAAGCCATTTGCGAGAATTACCTCCCCTGCCATCCACAGTCATCCAATATGTAGACGATATCCTGCTAGCTTCAAACATGGAAGAACAGCATGAACAAGATTTACGAGCTTTGCTGGACCACCTTTGGCTGAAAGGACATAAAGCCAGCATCGACAAAGCACAAATATCCCAAGAAGAGGTTGTATACCTGGGACAAAAGATTTCACAAGGAAAGAGAGAACTTACCCAGGATAGAACTGCAGCCATTCGGGCTGCTAAAAAACCCACCACTATTCAGGAACTAAGGTCTTTTTTGGGATTGTGTAACTTTAACAGAAATTGGATTGACTCCTTCACACAGCTTGCTCAGCCATTGAATGATATTTTAAAGGGGAAACGTGACTCTAAAGAAGCCATCACCCTCACTAAGGAACAGCAAGAGGCCCTCCTGAGTTTGAAAAAGGCTTTGTGTTCGGCACCGGTTCTGGGAATCCCCGACAGTGGTAAGCCATTTACCCTGTTTGTCCATGAGAAAGAAGGATATATGACAGCTATACTGACACAAGAACATAGGGATCAGCAAAGACCTGTTGGCTATTATTCGGCAAAACTGGATGCGGTAGCCCTTGGATGGGGAAGTTGCCTAAGGGCCATGGAAGCTACATGTTGAGCGGTAATGACCACTGCGGGTCTAGTCCTCGACCAAAAGCTGATTGTCAAGTGTCCCCACACCATACATGCTTTGCTGTCTATGAATAGAATGTCTCAGGTGACGGCAGCTAGATGGACCCGCTGGACAGCAGTTTTGTAAGCTCCTAATCTCCATATCATCCGTGCCAGCCCGGTTAATCCCGCAACTATGCTCCCGATGTCAGAATCGAGGGAGCAAGAGGGGGAAGAATGTGAAGAGCATGACTGCGTGGAGATTTTAAAAGAAACAAAAGAAGCAGCCTTAGCAGCAGAGGAGCCTCTGCACAACCCAGACCTCATCCTGTTTACAGACGGTTCCTCCTTTGTTGACAATGGTACCAGAAAAGCAGGATGGGCAGTTACAACCTTATATAAGGTAGTGGCAAAAGAATGTTTACCCTCAGGAACGTCAGCACAACAGGCCGAGTTACGGGCCCTGTCAGAAGCATGTCGAATAGCAGAAGGACAGACAGCTAATGTCTACACAGATTTGCGTTATGCTTTTGGAGTCGCTCACGACTTTGGTCTGTTATGGTGGAAAAGAGGATTCCTCACTGCTGCTGATACACCTATCCGAAATGGAAAAGAAATCCGAGACTTACTAGATGCTATACAATTACCTCCGGAAGTGTCCATCCTGAAGTGTAAGGCCCATACCAAGGAAAATACCACGGAAGCACAGGGAAATGCCCTAGCCGACCAGGCAGCTAAAGAGGCCTCACAGGGCATTCCCCCAGAAGAATCAACACAGATGTGCAGATTGAAAGCACTCAGGAATCTGACACGAGACCTTCAAACAATGCAAAGCGAGTGCTCCCGAGAGGAAAAATGGACATGGATTGAGGCAGGAATTAAGCTATGCGAAGATGGTGTCTGGAGACAAAGAGTTACCGACAAGCCAGTCGCGCCACAAGCTTATGCCTTTTTTAGCCCAACAGATCCACTCGTGGGGACACTTGGCCTCACAACAGATGACGGCACAGTTCCAGAAAAGCTGGTGGGGTCGGGGATTTAAAAAACATGCCCAGCTGGTAGCAGACCGCTGTGTGGTCTGCCAGAAAAATAATTCTGGACCCATCACGGTAATGCCCCAACTGAGGCCCCCTGTCCCTGGCGGACCATTCCAGCATCTGCAGGTTGATTATATATCTCTTCCTTCATGCCAAGGATACATTAACATTCTTGTCATGGTCGACAGATTCTCTAAATGGATAGAAGCTGTCCCAACTAAAAGAGCCACAGCCAATCACACTGCAAAGGTCTTGTGTAAGGATTACATTCCACGATGGGGAGTCCCGAGTAGCATTGACTCAGATCAGAGAACACACTTCACAGGTGCTGTCTGCCAAGATGTCTGTAGGTTACTGAACATTACGTGGGATTTACACTGTCCTTATCATCCACAATCATCATGACAAGTAGAGCGAATGAATCGAACTCTGAAACAACGTCTTGCCAAATATCACCAAGAAGGAACACCATGGCCCCAGGCACTACCAATAGTGCTATGTAGTATTAGAGCAACCCCAAACAGAACTACAGGTCTAAGCCCATTTGAAATTAGAACAGGAAGACCCATGTCGCTGCCAGGAACTATTGATTTACAGAAAGCTGATGTTCACTTAATAAGTGACACTTTGTTATCATACTGTCAGAACCTAACCAATGCTATTAGTTCTGTTTCCCGACAGGTATCGGCAGCTTGGGGTAATCCACCCGAAGGAGGACACAACATAATCTCGGGAGTCTGGGTGTATATGAAAAAGTTGCATAAAGAACCTTTGGGTGCAAAGTGGGAGGGACCTTACCAAGTGTTATTGACCACCCAGGCAGCTGTTAAAGTCCAAGGAAAGAAAGCCTGGATCCATGCCTCACATGTTAAACGAGCACCTGTAACTGAAGCTGAAATCTGATAAGGACAATTACTTTTTGCCAAAATGTATAAATTTACTGTATTACTGACTGTAGGTATTCTAGGCATTTGCCTACTTCTTACTAGCCGACCCTCTGCACCAAAGGGAAATAGTAGGGTAGCAAGGGAATTACATGTAAATACCTTTTTATATATGTCATACATTTATGCCAAACAAGGTAACATTTCTAGTTGTTGGGTGTGTGCGCATATTCCTATTCACTCAAAGGGAGGGATTCCCTTGAGGCCAGTTCCCTTGAATATCGCGGAAATGGCTGAGTGGATAACTAATCAAAACAAAACAGGCAATGCGTTTCAGGATACGGAAAACTGGGCACGTAAATGGAAGTCAGCAGGTTACAATCTGACTACCTTTGAAGGGGGATACCAACCCTGGTACAATAATTCCAAACGGCCCCCATTTTTTGTTATCACTAATACAACGGGAATAGGAAGACTGGGGGAATCAGTCTGTCTGATTAGAAACATCAAAGGAAGCCAAAATATGGGGTATAGTAACTGCTCCCGGAATTATAATGTAATCAAGCCACGGAACCGTCCAAACTGGGCCGATGTGGGAATTCTTAACGTAACGGGGATTCTGAATAAAACAGATGGAAAAGCCTGGACAGGCCCCGGAGTGTTGCTGACAAAGAAACAGCTAACATTCATTGCCTATAATGGCACCTATTGGGTGTGTGGCCACAAGGCCTACCCTTGGCTGCCCCAGAATTGGACAGGATCCTGCTTTTTAGCCTATATTGTGTCATATATGTATCATATAAAGTCACTGTCAGAACATTTACACCGTCCTAAGAGAGCTATCACAGAAACAGAGAGGTTCTTTGCTATTCTGATCCCCAGGTATGGGACTGCCAGACTGGCAAGGGAATCCATTAACATGGCATCCATTGTGGAACGGGTAGCCAATGATATCTCAGAGGCCCTAGTTAAAATTAATACAGAAATGGTAGCAATCCGCACAGTAACCCTACAGAATAGACTGGCCCTGGACTATATCATGGCTGAAAAGGGAGATACTTGCGCCCTACTCGGAACTGAGTGTTGCACATATATCCCAGATAGCTCCAAAGAAATTACCCACTTAGCGGAGCATATCCAAAAGGAGGTAGAAAAACTTAAGCAACCCCCATCATTCACTTTGTGGAGTGGAGCCACTGAATGGCTAGGTTCAATAGGAACTTCATTGGTGGAAGGTTTAATTCTATGCGTTGTAATTATTTACTTTTATATTGTTTGTTTATGTTGATTAAATGTTGTTGCGACCAGGCTGTAGCTGCTGTCCCGCAGGTGAGACACCTTGCAGGTCCCAGCAGACCATCTGTATGTGGCACAGGGGTATGTTATGCTTAAGGGAAGGTTGGTTACTGGTTGAATTAAGATATTGATTTGGATTAAATTGGAATAAGGTTAATTAACCTACTAAAACCAGACTTCCATTGTGGCCACGATGGAATTCGGGTTGGTGTAAATTTGTGTGGAAGCTACTAGTCCGGACATGTGGCGAAACACATCAACAAATTTTAGAAGGAAACTCTATTAACATGTATGAAATTATTTTGTAGAATGTTTAACCAGTGATAGCTGATGTTTTATGATTCAGTTTGTGAAAGAATCAAAGGAGGGATTGATAGAGAATTCAAACAGGCTGCATTCCGACAGGCTGTGAGAATACACAGACTTCCCAGTCAGAGCTGCTACGTGAGTGAGAGCATGTTGCATTAACTTGACATCAATCAACTTGACATTTTAGGATCTTTGGTAGCGAGCCAATTAAAGGTTAACAGGGTATCAATTGAGCCAATAAGGTCAATGAAGGCGCGTTCTTTTCTGTAAACTGATCAGGTATATAAACAGCCATTTTGGCCATGTGTTCTCAATAAGACAAAGGAACTGGCAATCAGCGAGAAGCTTGTTGTTGCTGCCAGAATAAAAGTTATGTTAAAACTACAACCGGAGTTCGCATTTCATTGAAAATTAAGAGATCTAACAGAGTTTATGTGGTTCAGAGGCAGGAACCAAATGCCTCTTCATTCCCTGCAAATATGAACTGTACAGCGTGAGAATAAAGAATTGAAGGAAATCATTAGACACACCTCCTGCTGTACCTGATGCTTCTTGGGTGGCAGCTACTAGTCCCATAAGACATGCCACTCCTCTCTCTGACTTCTTACAACTCCAGCTTCTTGGCATTAAACCTGCCTTTCCTGCTCTGAAGCCCCATTCTTCAGGAATGTTCCTCAGTTAACACCTCCCGTGGGCTCCTTCGCACTATTTTAGCTGTTTAAGTGCTTTATATTTGCAGTTCACAGCTGTTTCAAGGGATTTGTGTTCCTTCCATTTCATTGGCTGGTCTGACACAAAAATCATTAAAACCAGATTCTAAGCAACAGTCGTCTTAACCCCAAGTAATCATCAGTTAACCCCCAAATAATGCAGCAAAAGCAATTTCTAGCATATAGTGATCAGACAAAATGATTCCAACTATCACCAAAAAGAGGAAATCCCGACTGAACCCTTTAAGCCAAGCAGTGGTCATTCTGATCATTTTGTTTATCGATAGCACTCAGTCGATTGAAATGCAGAGGGAGTTTTGCTCTTCACATAAACAATGAGTTGGGGAGTGCTTCGTACTGATAGAAGATAGAAGGTGTCCTATTCTAAAATATTCATCTCCTTAAATTAATAAGCATTAAATACATAAAAGATGACAAGTAAGCAGATCAGCAGTTGCAAGAGAAGGAAAAAGACAAGCATCTAACTTTTCAGATGTTGAAGTGCTGCTGTTAGAAAGCGGAGACAGGAGTGAAGTAATTGTTGGAATTGCTGGGAAGAAGCCATTAGATGCAGCAGCATGGTTGATGTACAAGGAGCTGCTTGTAGCTGCGAGTGGCACCCTGATAACCCCAAGGACCCCTTGCAGTGTTGAAAGAAGTTTAAATGCTCAAAAAAGGTAAGTATGTTGTCAGCTGAATAACAGGATAGCTTACTAAAGCACAGAGAAGTAAGAGTATTCCCTACCCCAATATTCAGCAATGTTATCCCATCCTAACTCTGCAATTTACATTTGACTGTCACTGAGAAAAGACAGATCTTCAGCTCTCTCCAAAATGTTCTAGGATTTATGCTGGGATGCTATTCAAGGAATTCTGTTTGGTAGCTCTGAAATCATTTTTGAAGAGAGTGCACAGCCTCCTGTGAAATGTGAGCCAACTGTGAACTGTTAAACGCCCTTCATCTCTCCATCAACTCAATAAGGATGTTGGCTCAACATCAAGATTCCGTTTCTCCAACAGGAAAATAATACATATTTCAAGCTTCTCCAAGTCTGAATGTAGCATAAAGTGAGTTCAACTGAGTTCTACCGAACCACCCAATTATAGATAAAGTCGGGTTCAGGCCAGGATGTCACGGTACCTCTACTACTTTGTCAAAGTGGTTGTTAGAAATATAGGGAACACGTTTCGGCCTGAGTTGCTCCTATTTTCTTGGAGCAACCAGTTTAGAATGGAGTATCTTAGAAATTGCAATTCTCGGCATTTAGTTTGCTCCAGTTCTAGTGAGTTAGAACAGTTTCATTTTGGAACAGATTTTTTTTTCAAAAGGGGGCGTGTCCGGCCACTTACGCCCATTTTGAAAGTTTAGGCAGTGAAAACTTACTCCAAACTAACTTAGAATGGAGTAAGTGTAGAGTTTTGTACGCTCAGAAAAACCTTGCCTACACTGAGAAAATCAGGCGTAAGGAAGAGAGATTGGAGGGGAAGGGAAGTTTACAAACATGAAACACTTCACTTTTACAAATAAAGAGCCAGCATCAATAATAAATGATAAATAAATCAATAAATCAATCAAAAAAAATTAAAACATTAAAAATTAAAAAAATTAAAAAATCAATAAATTAAAAATTAAGTTTCTACTCACCGGGAGCCTTCCAACAGCCTGCTGGGATGGGCCCCCCACCCCCCCCCCCCCCCAGTGTGTGTCTCTCTGTCTCTGTCAGTGTCTCTCTCTCTGTCTGTCAGTGTCTATGTGTTTCTGACAGCGAGGGGAGGGGGTGGAGGAGGAGGGGGGAGAGGAAGGGGAGGGAGGGAGAGGGAGAGGGGAGAAGAGAAGAGGAGAGGAGGGAGAGGGAGGGCAGGGGGGGAAGAGAGGGAGGGAGGAAGGGTGGTGGAAGAGGAGAGGGAGGGAGAGAGGGACGGAGAGGGAGGGAGAGGGATGGAGAGGGAGGGGGGAGAGGAGAGGGTGGGGAGAGGAGAGGGGGGGAGAGGAGGGGGAGAGGAGAGGGAGGGGGGAGAGGAGAGGCGGAGACTGAACGGCCCGGCCAATGAGAAGAAGCCGGGCCAAAGACTTAGGGCGGGGCCCGCCCCCAGCAAGATGCCGGGCGGGCGGGCCCCGCCGAAGACGTGAAGAGGGAACGGACTGGAGTGGAGGGCCGTGGGGGGGGGGGGGGGGCGACGAGGGAGCCGGAGCGGAGCGGGAGCGGGAGCTTTGGGGGGGAGGGGGAGCGGCAGGCAGTGGAGCAGGAGCTGGGCGGGTTGGGGGGGCGAGCAGGAGAGAGCCAGAGGGGGCGTGAGCTGAACAGGGCGGGGATCCAGAGCCACAGCCAGAGCAGGAGCTGGAGGAGGGAGGTGTAGTCTGATCTTCATCGCCTAAGTGAGGCCATTCGACCAGGGCTAGGGGCGGCGTGTTTCAGGCCCCTCCCACACAGTTTCGGGCGCCTGGAGCTACTGCACATGCACGCCCACTGTAGCGCGCATGTGCAGAGGTCCCGGCACTGGCTCCGCCCCCCACAGCTTATGCTGCGCTGCGCCAAGGGCCTGGATTGACCTGAGGGAATGGAGAATACTGAGGTAAGTTTTCGGCGCGGTTTTGAGCACGGAAATCAGACGTGGCTCGCGGGGCTGCGCTGTTCTAGGCACGGCCTGAAACTTGATCCCATTATGAGGGCACTTTTTCCTGTGACGGGATTTTGAAAGATGCAAAGAAAATTCACTAATCCACGATTCGATTGTAATGCTATTATTCACATCTTTGATATTTTAATTCTACATAAATAGAAGAAAGGACTTTCAAAAATAATACTGTATTACATTACTTCTTTATACTGTTGTTAGAGTACCTCATCCAATGGCCATTCTTCATGTTCAGTGCTGCTAATGGGTGTGTTAATGGTTTATTGGCCCAAAAATTGCAATCAATGGCATAGCTATGGGGTACGCCGCCAGCCTCTGAAAAGAATAGGTACTTACCTTGTGCAAGGCCCCTCATATAGATTTGGGGGGAGAAATTCGGTCGTGTCTCATTTGGGGCGGTAACCCAGATGGAGTGGTAATTTTAGCGTCTTGAAAATGTTTGCGCCCTCCGCCCAGAAATCAGAATCAGTTGAAAAGCTGACAGGGGCGCTAAATCAGCTGTTGCACACTGCAGCTGTCGGGGGGGGGGGGGGGGGGTGGGGCGGGGTGGAGGGGGGGGGGTGCCATAATGAAAATTTGGTCGGTAAATTTTGCAGACCCATTGCGCATGCGCCGAACTCCGATTCAGATCTCGGCAAAAGCCGATTCATAAAGGCACGGCATAGTAATACACTCATTAAAGTTTTCAAAATCACTTGTTTTCAACCTGTACTGTTATGTCTGTCTGCCGCTACAAACTCGGAGGCTCACGCACCATGCTCTGTGTAAACGTTGCACTGATTGAGGTAGCAATGAGGTAGAGGAGTATTTCCTGGAGTGTATTCGGGATGGTTTTCCAGACCAATATGTCGAGGAACCAACTCGAGAGCTGGCCATCCTCGACTGGGTGATGTGTAATGAGAAGGGACTAATGAGCAATCTTTTTGTGCGCGGCCCCTTGAGGAAGAGTGACCATAATATGGTAGAATTCTTTATTAAGATGGAGAGTGACACAGTTAATTCGGAAACTAGGGACCTGAACTTAAGGAAAGGTAACTTCGATGGTATGAGGCGTGAATTGGCTAGAATAGACTGGCAAAGGATACTTAAAGAGTTGACGGTGGATAAGCAATGGCAAACATTTAAAGATGACATGGATGAAATTCAGCAATTGTACATCCCTGTCTGGAGTAAAAATAAAACGGGAAAAGTGGCTCAACCATGGCCAACAAGGGAAATTAGGGATAGTGTTAAAGCCAAGGAAAAGGCATATAATATGGCTAGAAAAAGCAACAAACCTGAGGACTGGGAGAAATTTAGAATTCAACAGAGGAAGACTAAGTGTTCAATTAAGAGGGGGAAAATAGTGTATGAGAGGAAGCTTGCAGGGAACATAAAAACTGACTGCAAAAGCTTCTATAAATATGTGAAGAGAAAAAGGTTAGTGAAGACAAATGTAGGACCCTTGCAGTCGGATTCAGGTGAAGTTATAACGGGGAACAAAGAAATGGCAGACCAATTGAACAAATACTTTGGTTCTGTCTTCACAAAGGAAGACACAAATAGCCTTCCGAATGTACTAGGGGACAGTGGGTTTAGTGAGAAGGAGGAACTGAAGGATATCCTTATTAGGCGAGAAATTGTGTTAGGGAAATTGATGGGATTGAAGGCCGATAAATCCCCGAGGCCTGATAGTCTGCATCCCAGAGTACTTAAGGAAGTGGCCCTAGAAATAGTGGATGCATTGGTGATCATTTTCCAACAGTCTATCGACTCTGGATCAGTTCCCATGGACTGGAGGGTAGCTAATGTGACACCACTTTTTTAAAAAGGAGGGAGAGAGAAAACGGGTAATTATAGACCGGTTAGCCTGACATCAGTAGTCGGGAAAATGTTGGAATCAATCATTAAGAATGAAATAGCAGTGCATTTGGAAAGCAGCGACAGGATTGGACCAAGTCAGCATGGATTTATGAAAGGGAAATCATACTTGACGAATCTTCTGGAATTTTTTGAGGATGTAACTAGCAGAGTGGACAAGGGAGAACAAGTGGATGTGGTGTATTTGGACTTTCAAAAGGCCTTTGACAAGGTGCCGCACAAGAGGTTGGTGTACAAAATCAAAGCACATGGTAATGGGGGTAATGTACTGACGTGGATAGAGAACTGGTTGGTAGACAGGAAGCAGAGAGTCGGGATAAACGGGTCCTTTTCAGAATGGCAGGCAGTGACTAGTGGGTGCCACAGGGCTCAGTGCTGGGACCCCAGCTCTTTACAATATACATTAACGATTTAGATGAAGGAATTGAGTGTAATATCTCCAAGTTTGCGGATGACACTGAACTGGGTGGTGGTGTGAGCTGTGAGGAGGATGCTAAGAGGCTGCAGGGTGATTTGGACAGGTTAGGTGAGTGGGCAAATGCATGGCAGATGCAGTATAATGTGGATAAATATGAGGTTATCCACTTTGGGGGCAAAAAACACGAAGGCAGAATATTATCTGGATGGCGGAAGATTAGGAAAAGGGGAGGTGCAATGAGACCTGGGTGGCGTGGTTCATCAGTCACTGAAAGTTAGCATGTAGGTACAGCAGGCGGTGAAGAAGGCAAATGGTATGTTGGCCTTCATAGCTAGGGGATTTGAGTATAGCAGCATGGAGGTCTTACTGCAGTTGTACAGGGCCTTAGTGAGGCCTCACCTGGAATATTGTGTTCAGTTTTGGTCTTCTAATCTGAGGAAGGACATTCTTGCTATTGAGGGAGTGCAGCGAAGGTTCACCAGACTGATTCCAGGGATGGCTGAGCTGCCATATGAGGAGAGACTGGATCAACTAGGCCTTTATTCACTGGAGTTTAGAAGGATGAGAAAGGATCTCATAGAAACGTATAAGATTCTGACAAGACTGGACAGGTTAGATGCCGGAAGAATGTTCCCGATGTTGGGGAAGTCCAGAACCAGGGGACATAGTCTTAGGATAAGGGATAGGCCATTTAGGACTGAGATGAGGAGAAACTTCTTCACTCAGAGTGTTGTTAATCTGTGGAATTCCCTGCCGCAGAGAGTTGTTGATGCCAGTTCATTGGATATATTCAAGAGGGAGTTAGATATGGCCCTTACAGCTAAAGGGATCAAGGGGTATGGAGAGAAAGCAGGAAAGGGGTACTGAGGGAATGATCAGCCATGATCTTATTGAATGGCGGTGCAGGCTCGAAGGGCCGAATGGCCTACTCCTGCACCTATTTTCTATGTTTCTATATTTCTACATCAACATGTTGTTTTTTGAAATGCAGTATCTGTATAAGGTCATAGCCAAAAACCTCTCACTAGGTTTTTTGAAATCAAACATCTGCTTCGGTGAGAGTGGGTACAGAAAGGAGAACTATGTACAGTAACATTTGCCAACTAAACCAAAAGATATCTATATTTTCTCACCTACTCCGTATGAAATTCACGTGTAGCTATGTATAATGTACTTGTCACAATGTCTGCTTTCTTGCACAAAAATATTTATATATAGTTCTATAAAATGTGTGGATATTTGGTATATGTGCAATAAACAGAATTAAATATTCCCAGTCTGCCAGGGCTCCATATCAGTTACAAACAGCACGTGAGACGTTGGTATATGATAAGACTTGTTGGTGCAGAATACGAATAAAAGCAGTATGTGTTCAGTACAAGTAGTTTGTTTATGTGGGTGATTTTCTGGTAACAGTATCATTTCAATTTTATTTAAACTTACTCAACAATTTGCAGATTTTGCACATTATAGGGTAAAAGTCATATTTCTTACAACTATATCTGTTGCTTGCTCTCAATGTTCAATACAAATGGGTTCCTTTCACAGTGAAACAGGCTTCTGCACCTGCTTTCATTAACTGTAACATTTTCAGATGTAATTGCTGGGCAGTTAGAGGGCAATTAGCTCAACTACGTGCCAGCAATGAGTATTTCCCCGTTGGTGAGATCACCTGTCAAAGCCTACCTTGACAGATCGCAAGTTCGGGATTTAATAATGTTGAAAATTCGAACTTGCGGTCAATTTCAAAGGCAGTACGATGGCGTCCTCTCAGACTATGCTGTCATACCCACCACCAATTCTGCCCCATTGATTTTAATCTGTGTTTAATCTGTGTTGTTTAGGGATGGGGAAGAGCGAGGACAACTAGCCTGACAGTGACTGGTAGCAGTCTAATCAACTGAAGGAACATCACAGCTAAGCCAGATCATGTCCTCAATCAGCAGTTAGACATACAACTCACTGAGTAGGAATCTGAGGCCATTAGGTTAAGAGATCCTGTTCTGCCAGACCAATCTCATTCAGCTTTGGTATCTGGTATCTGTCGGTATGCAGGGCTCCAATGCAGATCCTCAATTTAAATGGGTAGGGCTGGTTCCCCACATACATTTCTGAAACCGGATGTCTTAACCTGATAGCATGTTAGTCAATCCACATTTTCATGAATCTACAATGCTACCAATTCTTTGATTGGCGGATTCAGTACTGCTGATGGGGAGAGAATATGCATTTGCCTTCAACTACACTCGTATAGAATTATTTAAAAAAAGAATAAGACTTGCATTTATAACATCATTCATGACCTCAGGACATCCCAAAAAGTACTTTTTGAAGTGTAGTCACTGTTGTAATGTAGGAAACGTGACAGCCAATTTGGGCACAGCAACATCCCACAAACAGATAATGACTCAATAATCTGCTATCTTTGTGATGTTAGTTGAGGGATAATATTGGCCAGGACAACTCCCCTGCTCTTCTTCAAATAGTGCTATGGAATCTTTTATGTCCACCTGAGAGAGTAGACAGGGCCTGAGTCCAATGTCTCATCTGAGAGACAGCACCTCCGACAGTGCAGCACACCCTCTGAAGTGTTAGCATGGATTATGTCCTCAAGTCCCTGGAGTGGGACTTGAACCCACAACCTTCGGACCCAGAGGCGAGATTGCAACTGAGCCATGGCTGACAGTCTTTATAGCAACTCGGGATCAGCTGTCTCAACACAGACTAGGAATCAAACCTGGATCATGACTGCGTATTTCAGTTGCATACAACGTTGCCAATAGAGCCGTTATCAATTAATTCACTAAGTAATGGAGCAACAAAAACTCTTAACACTTCAGTATATCTTCCTTGAACTGTGCAGCATATACTTTTCATTCTTATTTCAGTTATTCTAGGTACTGATAGTTCTGCTTGTAAATCAGAGGTCACACTATTTTACCAGCTGGTGATATTGAATTTATGAAACACTGCTTCATTTAAGTTCCCTTTCATTCTGTAATATTGAATTTGCTACCATAACAATATCTCTTTATCACCGTAGAAAGATGAACAGTGAAGTTTATTTTGCAGTGAGCATTCCTCCAGTGTAAGATTGAAGAAAACATTGAGCTGTGGTCTGTGAAGCTTGTTTATAGAGTACAGTTTTACCACATTTTATTGCAACATGGGATTTAGTAAAATAGAGGCTTTCCTGATGTAATTCTTTAGCAAATACTTCATTGCTGTTCTGAGAAAGGCACTGTTCAAAAATACGCACGCAATTTCAGTCTCTGAAACGCATCCAACCATCAATCTATTGAGGCTGCAGCCACGTCTTTATGCAATTACACAATAAGCCATAGTAAAGGGCCAGATCAGTTTTGAGAAGGAATTTGCTTCATAAACAACATCTAACTGAAACTGCAGTTAAAAAAAGTAATTTCACAATACAAAAGCGAACACAAATGTGAATTTTCCGTGGTGGTAGTGGGCACAATCAGTGGCTGGTCATGTGGGAAAGTTGTTATTTTTGACAGTGGCTCAACTCTCTCCCACGCACCTTTCCCACAGGCGCTTCTGTCAGCGTGGAGCTGAGGTAGAAGGCAAGTGTTGATCCTGTCAGATGAGAGGCCTGATTTGGGTGGGGGCGGGGCAGGTAGAGGCAGGTCACATTGCGTGAGAATCACGTTCATGGCGGACGTGGTGGGAGGGGAGACTGGGAAACTGTGGACCAACTGTTGGGTCAAGTGGGAAGCTGACAACTGGGAGTAGTCAGCAGTGGGGGAGAGGCAATGATTTTATTTTGGCCAAAGCCCCTGATTTTTTCCACCTTCAGGTGGGCGACGCTGTGAAATCTCAGAATCACTACCTTGGAGACACAGCTAAGAAGATTCAATCAAAAGGTCAATATAATTAGGTTAAGTAGGGAAGTTTTTAAACATGACAGAAATAGTGTGACAGAAATAGCGTGACAGAAATAATGTGATGGAAATAGCGTGACAGAAGAAAGCATTGAACTATTACTTTAGAGGGACACAAGAATAGCAAACTATTTGCAAGGCTATTAATGCACCACTAGCAGATTTCTCAAGGTGTTGCTCATGATGAAGCAGGATTTTATAAGAATGCAGTGTTATGGCCAAGTAGTGCTATCAGTATTGGAGATAGCTCTGGGTCTGGAAGCACTGGGAAGGGGCTCCTTGTCCTGGCTGTATCAGGATGGAGTCTTCGGATCTAGAAATACTTTTGAGGGATCCTATAGTGTAGGAGCATTGGATAGGGGATCCTGGGATGTAGGAGCACCAGAGAAAGGTGATCTAAATCCACTGGGATCTAAGATTACTAGAGAGGCAGATCCCAGGGTTTGAGAGCACTGGGCGCAGTCTTGGGATCAGGAAGGTGGGCCCCCAGGATCTGGGAGCATCGCAAGGGTGTTCTAGGGGATTGTGAGTACTGAGATGTGGTTATGTGTTCTGGAGAAGGGGAAAATCCTGGGAAGGGGGGTCCTTGGATGCAAGTGGACTGCGGATTAGTGTTTGGGAACTTTGAGGAGGGATGGGTGTAGTCTGGCTGTATTAGCAGTAGCTGAGATCTGGTAGTGTTGGAGTAGTAGCAGAATCTAGCAGGCATATGGGGAAATGTGGCCCAGAAGAATGGGACCTAAACTCCCGGGTTGGACAATCAGGTGTCACTCCCTGGTCCATCAGCCATCCCCCAACAACCTGTCCATTTGTCCCATAAGACTCCCCACCCACCCACTGCTTTTCCCATCATTAATCAGTTGCTGTTTTTGCTTTTCTGCCTTAAAGCACTTGGTTTACTATTAGTGAGTTTGCCAAGTATTTAATAAACACACATTTCCATAAACAAATAAAAATTCTCATTAAACGCTCAATAGTTCACCGTTTATGGCGTTTCTCAGATTTTATTTTTGTAATTACCCTTAAGCTCCAGAGATGGTTCAGAAAAGAAAGATTTGTGAAATGAATATGCAACCCACAGGAAGACCCCCCAGCCAACATCTGGAATCCAGCTGACATGCCAGTGTCATTCAAGGTAAACCCAGTATCAATGTATATGCTTTTGGTTCTTTCCAGACTAGCCCTGGAATGTCACCCAGATGCATTAAAGAAATTACTGATGCTTTACACCACTACCAACAGTAGTGATGTGAGAAGACAATCCTATTCCATTGCACAGCTGGCTTTCCATGAGGATAGGGGGTGATTGATTGTTTGTATATAGCCGTTTGGGCCCCTATCCATAATAAAGTGTCCTTCATAAACAGAAACGCGTTCCACCCTCTGAATGTCCAGCTGCTCGGCAACGACCAGAACAGGATTATACAGGTCAATGCCTGACTCCGAGCAGCTCCCACATTCTTTTATTGTAATGCAACCAGTTGTGCCATTCTCATTTAAAGGGGAGGGTAGAGTGGAATACCAAGGCTAGCTTCTTCAACAATAGATACTGACACCCTTTGGGCAGAAGCAAAATGAAAATACAGTAAGGCCCATGTAGCCACTAGGGTCATTATAGATTGGCTTCTTGAAACACACTTCAAATGTCTAAAAAGATCAAGGGGGGCCTTTACAGTAGAGCCTCCCAGGCTTTTTACCAACATCGTCATGTGCTGCACATTCCATACCTTTATTCTGCAAGGAACAAGAGTGGAATCCAGAAAGCCTGCCAACACAGGATGAAGTCAGTCAAAATTAAAAAGCAGCTTCAGAAACACTAGGATAGCCTGGAAGACGAGTATGACAATCACATAAGACACATTTAGCTAAGTATCTGAATTGTTTTTGATGGGAAATGCAAAGAGGGGTGTGGTGATTGATCCACTGACAGAGTCTAAGTGCGTAGTAGTGTGCCTGTAGCCTGGGACTGGCAATTATTGTGGGCGTCCTTTTCTTGTATTGGAGGATAAAAGAGAACAGGATATTGTCTGGTTGACAGAACAGATTGTGGCTTTTTCAGAAAATTGCTTCCCCTTCACCATTTTCAGGGGCTGGCATTTGGGGAGGAATGCTGATGCATGACATGCTAAGAGCAAGGCTTTTCTTAATGCTGACATTTATGCTGGTTACCAATATTGCTGGATGTGTGATATTTGACCCACATATCACAGTGAGGGTCAATACAGTGGATGTCACTCTTTTAAATACATATACATTGAGTGCAGGGAAGGATTAGAGATCACAGGTACCTTACCTTCGTTGGTCTGGTGAGGTCATTATATTTATTTCAGCACTGTAACAAAGTCCTGTGAGTGACTGATGAGGCACTGAGTGCCACTGCAATCTCCTCCACATTGCTATGAATTCCCGTCATAGAAGTCTTCTGCTCTGACTCCAAACAGCTGGTCCCTTCTTCTCCTAATCTCCTTCAGAAAAGTATCAGCTTCAGTCTCCCTGAAATTAAAAACTTCCCTTTTTGCTCTCTTTGATTTTGCTGTTGCATCAAAAAAATATTTTTGCTTCTTTACTGCTCCATAAAACTGGTTTCCAGGGTTTCGCAGTAATTTTCCATTGACATACTAGAGTGAAAGGAGGGGTTGGGACTTAAAGACAGCAATTCTTAGTATTTGATATCCAATTACGTCTAACTAAATGGTAACAGCTATTGCCAGGATCAAGACTGTGACACAGTCAGGAACCAAGTGGTTCTGGCATTAATGCTGGCTGTAAAACCTACTGTTGAAATGCATTAAACAACAAAGTCAGTAGAGATGAAGTGATCTTCAAGTTGCGCTTATCTCTATAACAGTTCCTTTTGGTTTTTAACTACTGCGCTCCTCTTAGATAAGACTTGATCCCTATTCTCAGCAGGCAAGACTCCAGCTGTGTCTTCAAACATTGAGGAGGGTGCAAGAATGTATCAGGAAACACAGTGTTGAAAACCAACTTCCTTTACTACACTGGCAAGCTTTTCACCCATTACTGCTATTGAGGGCCATATCTCTGACTAAATCCTGCCACAACAATGTTGGGCATTTGTTTCAGTAATTATATCTGGTGGTTATTGTCAGGAATGGAAAATACACCATGCAGTAAAAATGGAGTATGTAGCACTGGTTCTGAAATAAATTAATGATTACTGAGAAAACTAACTTGGAGTTACAGACAAATCTCTGCAATCTCACGCTAGAGATCAAAAAGGCATGATAAGACCAAACTGCTGGCACAATGTATCAGTGCACTGTCGAGCAGCAGAGTGTGGTTTTCTTCTGAAGTGTGTGCAAGGGGGTCTTATGCCAAAAGTATCAAAGTGGATGAACCTACTTGGCCTGCTCCCAAGCATCATATATGCCAATATCTAGCCAATTCATTTCACTCCACATGACATTAAGAAGCAGCTGAGTACAATGGACACAGCAAAGGCTATTGCCCTGGACAACATCCTGAATTGAAAGCACAGTAAATCTAACCTGACCAATTACTGCCATATCAACCTCCTCTCAATCATCAATAGAGTGATGGAAGGAGTCATCATCATCAGTGCCATCAAGTGATACCTACCTATCAATAACCTGTTTGCTACCCAGCAGTTTGGAATCTGCTGGGATTCTGCTCCATTCAGACTAGCCTTTTAAGTTCCACTCATCTCCCTCCAACTTCAAGCTGGGTGGGTTGGGGGAGTTCCCAGGCTTCCCTAAGAAATTACATCTTTTGCGCCCTTGAAAATCTTCAGCGGAATTCATGCCAGTTGAGAATTGGTGCAAGTCACCTAAAGTTCCCTAAAGGCCGGCTAAAAGCTCCAGACCTTCACTAGACTAAGGCAGTTTGATTACCTTGTCTAGTGGTAGAATTACTCGCGTGGGGGCTGAAGATTGGACAAAGAATGGGGGGCCTCAGGCAGAACAATATGTCACTGCTCAGCAGGTTGGGTTGGGCCAGAGTGGACTCTGCTGATGGACTCTTGCAAATTTCTGTTGACTTATTGAGCAATAATGGACCTTTTTAGGGCATCTAAAGTACTTATTCGTAATTTAAAATACCCTGAAAAAATAGTTCAAAAGTATTTATTTTTCTTGTGGTCATCAAATTGACAACAAATTGAGCACTTTCTATTTCAGGCAAACATAAAGCTCTCTATTTTGCCCCATCCATGTGCCTCAGGATCATACTCAAAAGAGCACCCCTTACTGTACCAATGTGACATTGTGCTCATTTGGCAGACCAACTATTTATAGGCCTGCCTGAGGGATATTGCCAATTAATGCTAAATTGGGAGCTAAAGGGCCATGCCCACTGGAGACTAAATTCCCCAGAGGATCTTACAGCCAGTAGGCAGAGGAAACTGTTACTCAGTTAGCCTGGGCTGGATTTCAACTCAAGAACCAACAACATTGAAAGTAACATGTAGCATGTAATATGTAGCACAGTACAAAAAAGTACTATGAAAATGTTTGGGGAAAAACCATATAAAGGCAGTGCCCCTTTAAGAATTCCATTGCACATAGAACTTCTCTGAAGCTCATTCCAAATGGGCTCGATGGCAAACAGTTAGATCCTTGTGCAAAAGATGGAAAATCATGCCAGGCAATACGGTAAACATTTTTATATAAATTAGGGATCTTTAATGAGACATTTGTAGAAAATATACAAGTACACTATTAACCGAAAATGCAGGCAGCAAGAAAATTGCAGGGAGAAGGAATCAAGTAAGAAGCAGGCCAATATTAATTGAAACTTTTTTGCATATAAGAACATAAGAACATAAGAATTAGGAACAGGAGTAGGCCATCTAGCCCCTCGAGCCTGCTCCGCCATTCAACAAGATCATGGCTGATCTGGCCGTGGACTCAGCTCCACTTACCCGCCCGCTCCCCGTAACCCTTAATTCCCTTATTGGTTAAAAATCTATCTGTGACTTGAATACATTCAATGAGCAAGCCTCAACTGCTTCCTTGGGCAGAGAATTCCACAGATTCACAACCCACTGGGAGAAGAAATTCCTTCTCAACTCGGTTTTAAATTGGCTCCCCCGTATTTTGAGGCTGTGCCCCCTAGTTCTAGTCTCCCCGACCTGTGGAAACAACCTCTCTGCCTCTATCTTGTCTATCCCTTTCATTATTTTAAATATTTCTATAAGATCACCCCTCATCCTTCTGAACTCCAACGAGTAAAGACCCAGTCTACTCAATCTATCATCATAAGGTAACCCCCTCATCCTCAGAATCAGCCTAGTGAATCGTCTCTGTATCCCCTCCAAAGCTAGTATATCCTTCCTTAAGTAAGGTGACAAAACCTGCACGCAGTACTCCAGGTGCGGCCTCACCAATACCCTATACAGTTGCAGAAGGACCTCCCTGCTTTTGTACTCCATCCCTCTCGCAATGAAGGCCAACATTCCATTCGCCTTCCTGATTACCTGCTGCACCTGCAAACTAACTTTTTGGAATTAGGTCCCTCTGCACCGCTATATTGTAGTAATTTCTCCCCATTCAAATAATATTCCCTTTTACTGTTTTTTTTCCCCCAAGGTGGATGACCTCACACTTTCTGACATTGTATTCCATCTGCCAAACCTTAGCCCATTCGCTTAACCTATCTAAATCTCTTTGCAGCCTCTCTGTGTCCTCTACACAACCCGCTTTCCCACTAATCTTTGTGTCATATGCAAATTTTGTTGCACTACACTCTGTCCCCTCTTCCAGGTCATCTATGTATATTGTAAACAGTTGTGGTCCCAGCACCGATCCCTGTGGCACAGCACTAACCACCGATTTCCAACCCGAAAAGGATCCATTTATCCCGACTCTCTGCTTTCTGTTGGCCAGCCAATTCTCTATCCATGCGAATACATTTCCTCTGACTCCACGTACCTTTATCTTCTGCAGTAACCTTTTGTGTGGCACCTTATCGAATGCCTTTTGAAAATCTAAATACACCACATCCATTGGTACACCTCTATCCACCATGCTCGTTATATCCTCAAAGAATTCCAGTAAATTAGTTAAACATGATTTCCCCTTCATGAATCCATGCTGCGTCTGCTTGATTGCACTATTCCTATCTAGATGTCCCGCTATTTCTTCCTTAATGATAGTTTCAAGCATTTTCCCCACTACAGATGTTAAACTAACCGGCCTATAGTTACCTGCCTTTTGTCTGCCCCCTTTTTTAAACAGAGGCGTTACATTAGCTGCTTTCCAATCCGCTGGTACCTCCCCAGAGTCCAGAGAATTTTGGTAGATTATAACGAATGCATCTGCTATAACTTCCGCCATCTCTTTTAATAGCCTGGGATGTATTTCATCAGGACCAGGGGACTTGTCTACCTTGAGTCCCATTAGCCTGTCCAACACTACCCCCCTAGTGATAGTGATTGTCTCAAGGTCCTCCCTTCCCACATTCCTGTGACCAGCAATTTTTGGCATGGTTTTTGTGCCTTCCACTGTGAAGACCGAAGCAAAATAATTGTTGAAGGTCTCAGCCATTTCCACATTTCCCATTATTAAATCCCCCTTCTCATCTTCTAAGGGACCAACATTTACTTTAGTCACTCTTTTCCATTTTATCTGTAAAAGCTTTTACTAACTGTATCTCCCGGGTGGAGAAGGCAATGCAGCTCACAGGGGAAACCCCACAGCTTTCGCAGACAGACTGTGGCCTGTGTACCAGAGTGCCTGTAGTGGAGCTCTTGACCGGGATCATCTGACCCCAGAAGAGAGGACCCACTGGCTCTGAAGCCTGGTGGCAAACAGCTTGCTGCGGATCAAAGCAAGGGCTGAGGCCTGATTTGACCCGAAGGATCCCAACACCACCGAGGAGACAGTGGTCAGGCAGCTAACCCTGGTTACCGGAACGGCAGAGGGACGGCAGAACACCCACCTAAAGGAAAGGTCCACGAAATCAGACCTAGTCAGGATAAGAAGGAGTGGCACCAGGAAGGGGACAACCCCTCCGATACGAAGCGTAACTGCTTTGGGTGTGAGAAGAGTGGGCACTGGAAAAAGGACTGCAGGAATCCGTGGAAGGGTAGCACAGGGAAGAATTCTCCAGCCCCTGCCCAAAGGGCCAAGACTGGGAAATCGACCTCTCCCCATACGTTTGAAACATTCGTGGCTGCGCTCCGAACTGTATTAGATGGCCCAGGGAAGGTAGCCACCGCCACTGGTACTGTAACCCCATCTGCCCCATCTCACCCAGGACAGTGACTAGAACCGGCGCAGCCTGTCTACCTGTGCCCCCTAGAGTATGATGCATGGAAGAGACTGTGCATTCAGATGGAGGTGGAGAAGGTGAAGGGGACTTATCTGCTAGATTCTGGAGCTTCAAGCACCATTGTATGTGCAGATAGCCCCACCACCTCGCCTACAGCTTAATGGGGTTCCATACAGCTTAGTGGGGTTCACAGGCAATGAGCAGGCTGGCTTGTTCTCCATCCCACTGTCCATTCATTTGGGGACACTCCACACCAAGTGGACTTGTGTCCTAATGAAGTGAGAGCAGGAAGGAAAGGGAATCCTGGGATCCAATTTTATCATAGGCCACAGGATTCTAGTGGATCTTAGGAACCACTGTCTTTGGGGGGGCAGTATGTACCGGACGAGAAAGTGAGGTGGCAGTTATCCCAGAAAAACGGGGCAAGGGGACTGTGTGCACAAAGAAGCCAAAGGAGGGTTACGACCTCGAACTGCTGGTTAGTAACACTCCGATGGAATACCAAGAGTATGTGTGGGCACACCTTGCAGCATTCGCCACCCACAAACATGACTATGGAAGGGTAAGCGGGGTCGAGGTTAGTATAGATGGGGACCCCATGACCCGACCGCAAAAGCAGTACAACTTCCCCAGGGAGGCGGAGGCAGATATGGAGACGGCCCTGGGTTCTTTAGTTAAGCAAGGCCGATAGCCACCCATGTAAACTCTCCGTTGTGGCCGGTTAAGAAACCGGACAACTCCTGGAGGGCCACGGTGGACTACTGGGTACTCAACCGTAACATCCCAGCCTGTGCACCCACAGTCGCAGCCGTCGCCGACCTCATTGGAAGTATCCCATCATCTGCGACCACCTTCACGGTGCTGGATATTTCCAACGGGTTCTGGTCCATCCCTTTATGGAGGGAGGACCAGTACAAGTTTGCTTTCACATTCAAAGGCCAGCAATATACCTGGAACTGTCTCCCTCAGGGCTTCCACAACAGCCCTGGCATTTTTCATCAATGTATGGCTCATTGCTTGAAGGGCTTCAGCAGGCCCCGGCAGTTGGTCCAGTTTGTGGATGACCTGCTCCTATTCACCGATGAGGGGAAGGAGCACGGCCCACTGCTGGCTGAACTGTTGGAACTGCTCAGGGAGGAAGGTTTCAAAGTCAACCCTCAGAAGGCGCAGATCGGCCAGCAGGAAGTAAAATTCCTGGGGCTGACTGTGCGCGCTGGGGAAAGGGCCATTGACAAGGCTAGAACGGAGGCAGCGCAGGAGTTACCCGCCCCTAACACAGTGACAGGAGTGAGACCTTTTCTAGGGCTAACTGGGTAGTGCAGAGATTTCATTGAGGATTATGCAGCCAGAGCAGCCCCTCTGCTCCTATACAAGGGGGTGGAGTGGGATTGGGACGAGGGTTGCGAGACAGCATTTATCAAGCTCAAGAAAGACCTGCAGACCGCGCCGGCCGAAGGGCTATTGATGGAGGGAAGGAGTTTTTCCTGGAGGTGGCAGCCAGCGGGGACAGTCTGAGTGCAGTGCTGCTCCAGGAGTGGCACGGCCAGCTGAGACCAGTGGTCTACTCCACCAGGATATTCACGGATGTGGAGAAGAGGTACTCCAACTGTGAGAGGCACCTCCTAGTCACTCACTGGGTTGTGAAAAGATCATTGATCATCACAGGGTGATCCCCTATCACACTCCTCACCCAACACACGCCCACCCAAATGCTCCTGGATGGGAGAATCAAAGACTGGACAGTGAGCAGTGCCCGCATTGCTCGCTGGACACTACTTCTCTCCCAGATGGACCTAAAGGTAAAAGGCCTCTGCGAGTCAAGGCTTGCGGCCAACATGACCTATCCAGGGACAGCCCTCGATGTTCCGTTGAAGGGGTATGGGAAGTCAACATAGGCTTTCGGGTCAGGTTACATCCCACGGGCCGAGCGATCTATGTAGATGGTTCAAGCACTGTATCTGCTGGAGAGCGACTCACAGGATGCAGAGTTTATGACCCAGATGCAGGCATTGCCCTGGTGATTAAACTCTCCAGCACCATGAGCGCCCAGCACGCTGAACTGTCAGCAGTGGTGTACGTGGTCACACACCCCGAAGAATTCCCTACCCCGGTACACGATTTGCCCGGATAGCATGTTCATGTGCAATTCGTGTACGGAATGCTTGGCTATCTGGCCACGTCGCGGGTACACTTCTGCTGACGGGAGACCCCTGGAAATTAAGCCTTTGCTGGAAAAGATCATGGCGGCCGTAGGGGAGGAAGGTAATATGTCCTTACTCTACAGTATAAATGCACATGAGGCCCATACTTGAGAAAAGATCACTCTGTGACCAGTTACCTTTATTACCAAGACCTCAAGAGGCAGACGGTGGATGGAGCTTCCTCCTTTATACCGGAAAGTCCAGTTTAGGAGTGTCTCCCACAAGTTCACCCCCTGTGATCAGTGTTCTCAAGGTATACAACTTAGGTCAGCTTATACATGAGTTACAATGACAGTTGAATACATGACATCACCTCCCCCCAAAGTCTTATTGGGATCACAGGTTAAGTCTATCTGGTGGTTTACGCTCCCTTGTAGAGCACCTGAGTTGGGGCTCCGGTTGTTGGGCGCTGGCCTGAGTGTCTGCTGTTTGAGGTGCCTCAGGACTGTCCGGACTACCCACAGTGACTGGGCTCTCCTCCACTTGGTTCCGGTGTTTGGTCACCTGTGGTGGAGTAAACTCTACGCCGTGTTCTTCCTCTGCTTCTTCTATGAGGTTGCTGAACCTCCTTTTAGTTTGATCCACGTGTTTGCGGCAGATTTGTCCATTGGTAAGTTTAACTACCAAAACCCTATTCCCCTCTTTGGCAATCACAGTGCCTGCAAGCCATTTGGGCCCTGCAGTGTAATTAAGGACAAAAGCAGGGTCATTGACATCAATACATCGCGCCCTCGCATTCCTGTCATGGTAGTCGCATTGTGACTGACACCTGCTCTCAACAATTTCTTTCATAGTAGGGTGTGTAAGGGATAACCTGGTTTTGAACGTCCTTTTCATTAGCAGCTCTGTGGGTGGAACCCCTGTGAGCGAGTGTGGTTGGGATCTATTGGCCTACAGGAGGCGTGATAAGCGACTTTGTAGGGAACCCCCTTAGATTCTGAGCATCCCCTGTTTGATTATCTGCAATGCTCGTTTTGCCTGGCCATTTGAGGCCGGCTTGAACGGTGCCGTTCTGACATGGTTGATTCCATTGCCTGCCATGAAGTCCTGAAATTCAGTGCGTGTGAAGCACGCGCCATTGTCGCTGACCAAGACATCCGGTAGACCATGGGCGGCGAACATTGCCCGTAGACTTTCTACCGTGGTAGAGGATGTGCTTGAATTTTAAATGGCACACTCAATCCATTTGGTGTAGGCGTCTACTACAACCAAAAACATTTTTCCCATGAAAGGACCTGCGTAGTCCACATGTCTGCGTGACCATGGCTTGGCGGGCCAGGACCAGGGGCTAAGGAGGGCTTCCTTGGGTGCGTTGCCCAGCTGAGCACACGTGTTGCACCTGCGAACACAAAGTTCCAGGTCTGCATTTATCCCTGGCCACCAAACGTGTGACCTGGCAATTGCCTTCATCATGACAATGCCCGGGTGCTCATTGTGAAGTTCTCTGATAAACACCTCTCTGTCCTTCTGGGGCATGACTATTTGGTTTCCCCACAGTAGGTAATCGGCCTGAATCGAGAGTTCATCCTTGCGCCTATGAAAGGGTTTAAACTCCTCAGGGCATGCCCCGTACGTGGCTGCCCAGTCCCCATTCAGGACACATTTCTTAACTAAAGACAGTAGCGGGTCTTTATTTGTCCAGACTTTAATCTGACGGGCTGTCACAGGTGAGCCTTCACTTTCGAAAGCTTCAACAGCCATGACCATCTCAGCATCATGTTCAGCTGCCCCCTCAGTGGTGGCTAGTGGTAGCCTGCTGAGTGCATCGGCAAAGTTTTCAGTGCCCGGTCTGTGCCGAATTGTGTAGTCATAGGCGGCTAACGTAAGTGCCCACCCCTCTGTATGCAGGCCGATGCATTCGCATTTATGGCCTTGTTGTCAGCCAAAAGGGACGTTCGGGGTTTGTGATCTGTCTCTAGCTCAAATTTCCTGCCAAACAGGTACTGGTGCATTTTTTTTACTGCATATACACATACTAGCGCTTCCTTTTCTACCATCCCATAGTCCCTTTCTGCCCGGAACAGACTTCTGGAGGCATAAGCTACCGGCTGTAACTGATCATTAGCATTCACATATTGCAACACACACCCGACCCCATAGGACGACGCATCACACGTTAAAACTAGTTTCTTACACGGGTCATATAACGTTAACAGTTTGTTGGAGCATACATAACAAATTGCGTGCTCTATCAAAAGCCCTTTCCTGGCTGTCTCCTCAGACCCAATCACGACCTTTGCGTAGGAGCACGTGTAGCAGCTCTAACAGCGTGCTCAATTTGGGAAGAAATTTGCCAAAATAGTTCAGGAGCCCCAGGAACGAACGCAGCTCCGTCGTGTTACGGGGTCTGGGTGCTCTCTGGATCGCTTCTGTTTTGGAAGCAGTAGGTCTGATCCCGTCTGCTGCTACCCTCCTCCCCAGGAATTCTACCTCTGGAGCTAAGAAGACGCACTTCGCCTTTTTCAGTCGCAGCCCTACCAGGTCCAGTCTGCCTAGCACCTCCTCCAGGTTGTGGAGGTGTTCTTCAGTATCACGACCCGTGATGAGGATGTCGACTTGAAAAAGCACCGTCCTTGGAATCGACTTGAGGAGGCTTTCCATATTTCGCTGAAAGATCGCGGCGGCCGAACGAATCCCGAACGGACATCTGTTATACTCAAACAACCCCTTGTGTGTCGTGATGGTGGTCAGCTTCTTCGACTCACTCGCCAGCTCCTGGGTCATGTAAGCTGAGGTCAGGTCCAATTTTGAAAAAAGTTTGCCACCGGATAACGTCGCAAAGAGGTCCTCCGCTCTCGGTAGCGGGTACTGGTCTTGGAGTGACACCCAATTGATGGTGGCCTTGTAATCGCCACATATCCTGACTGACCCATCTGCCTTGAACACCGGCACGATCGGGCTCACCCAGTCACTGAATTCGACTGGCGAGATGATGCCTTCCCTCAGCAGGTGGTCCAATTCGCATTCTATCTTTTCCCGCATCACGTACGGCACCGCTCTTGCCTTGTGGTGTACTGGCCTGGCGTCCGGATTTATGTGAATCAAACCTTGGTCCCCATGAAAGTGCCGATGCCGGGTTGAAATAATGAGTCAAATTTGTCCAGGATCTGTGAGCATGATACTCACTCCACAGAAGAAATTGCATTGACATCGCCCCATTTCCAGTTCATGACAGCAAGCCAACTCCTCCTCAGTAGTGCGGGACCATCCCCCGGGACAATCCAGAGTGGCAACTTGTTCTCTGAATCTTTGTGGGTCACGACTACCGTGGCGTTGCCTAGCATCGGAACGATCTCCTTTGTATATGTCCGTAGCTGTGCGTCAATCGGCAATAATTTTGGCCTCCTGGCCTTGGACACCCACAACCTTTCGAACTGTTTGATTCTCATCAGGGACTGGCTGGTCCCCGTGTCTAGCTCCATTAATACTGGGATGCCATTGAGGAGCACTTTCATCATTATCAGTGGAGTCTTGGTATATGAACTGTATATGTGCTCCACATGAACTCGCTGAACTTCAGCTTCCAGCGATTTCCCCCAGTATTCATTTGGCCTCGTAGGACTTACTTCGGACACGTCCTCCTCGTACGTTAACCTGGCAGCAGATTTCCTGCACATACGCGCCAAGTGACTGCTGACGTTGCAGTTTCTGCAGGTATATTGCTGATACCTGCAAGCTCTGGCTGGGTGTTTGCCTCCACACCTACAGCATGAGCTGGAGGCCCCATTTTTGGAAACAAAAGGTCCGTTACCAGCCGATCGTCTCTGACTGTCTCTGTAACTGTCCTTAAGTGCACCATTAACAGGTGTTGATGGCTCCATTGCGATGACATGAATCGCTGTTCAGCTAGCCATTGTCTCTGTTGAATTATCCCTTTGGGTTCGACTGCATGCTGGGACATGTCCGATTGCCCTTGTCTGCCTAGAGAACTGTGTGCCGCATTAACAATGTTGACTCCCTGGTCGTTTGCCGCATTTGAGCCAAGATTTTTGCCATAATTCATTCTGGTCTCTTCCTCCCCTGAGATAATTGTCTGGGCTATCATAGCCGCCGCTTCCAAGGTCAAGTCTTTGGTCTCAATCAGTTTCCTGAAAACCCCAGCGTGCCCGATGCCCTCAATAAAAAAGTCTCGCAGCATCTCCGCCCTGCATGCATCTGGGAACTTACATAGGCTCGGCAATCGCCTGAGATCTGCCATGAAGTCTGGAACGCTTTGCCCTTCTCGCCGCCGGTGCATGTAAAACCGGTGTCTCGCCATGTGCATATTGCTCGCCGGTTTAAAGTGTTCCCCGATCAACTTACTGAGCTCTTCGAACGTCTTGTCCGCTGGCTTCTCTGGCGCTAGAAGGTCCTTCATCAGGGAATACGTCCTGGATCCACAAACCGTCAGGAGATGAGCCCTGCGTTTGTCGGCCGAATCCTGTCCCAGCCATTCCTTAGTGACAAAACTTTGCTGTAGTCTCTCAATAAAATCGTCCCAATCATCACCATCACAGTACCTCTCGTCTGTGCTGCTAGTGGCCATGCTCGTGTGGTTTAAATCCCAGTTTCTCATCGCCAATAATATGTCCTTACTATACAGTATAAATGCACACGAGGCCCATACTTGAGAAAAGATCATTCTGTGACCAGTTACCTTTATTACCAAGACCTCAAGAGGCAGACGGTGGGTGGAGCTTCCCCTTTTATACCTGAAAGTCCAGGTTAGGAGAGTCTCCCACAAGTTCGCCTCCTGTGGTCAGTGTTCTCAAGGTATACAACTTAGGTCAGCTTATACATGGGTTACAATGACAGTTGAATACATGACAGAAGGGAAGGTCTTTATCCACAAAGTGAAGGCACACTCAGCCACTGAACTCCGTAGCGAGGGAAACCAGCAGGCTGACATGTTGACCAAGCAGGGTGCTCACATGGGCAAGCTCTGGGATCCGTACTATCCAGGCCCCATTGCAGTGGTTCGGGGCGGGATTGGGACAACAGGGAGGGTAGGGGTAGCATTGCCCCCGGACCTGAAAACGGTTCAGACCCAGGACCCTGGGTTGAAGCCTTCCCTTGCCGATCAGCTACTGCATTGGGAAGAGCTAGGATCCTGGCCAGGGAAGTGTTCTCACGGTGCGGTCTACCACGGTACATGGAGTCCGACCAGGGGAGCCACTTTACTGGGAAGGTGATGCAAGAGACCCTTAAGGTGCTCAGCATCGAGGGGAAATGGCATGTCGCCCACAACCCGCAGTCATCTGGGCCTGTGAAGCGTTAAAAGCGCACTATTAAGGAAAAGATCCAAAAGGAAACGGGTGACTCACCCAAGAAATAGACAGAGGTTTTGCCACTGGTTCTCATGGGGATCCGGGCCAGCCAGTCCAAGAGCACGGGGTACTCCCCGTACGAGCTCATGACTGGCGGGGCTATGCGAACCCCCACCCATGTGCTAGCCCCGGTGCTTATGGAAGGTCAGGTTAGGAAAGCGAGCCGGGATAGCTTTGTCAGGAATCTGTATGACCACCTCAAGCAGATTCACTGGCAGGCTGCTAGCAACATGGAGAAGCAGCACCAAAGCAATCGGTTGCTGCTGGAGCCCCACAAACACCATGAGTGGGAAACAGGTTATGGTAAGGAACTTTGCGCGAGTAGGGGCTTTTGAAGCAATGTACATGGGGCCGTACCACATTGTCGACACGGCAAGCCCCATGATCTATGCCATAAAGATGTCCCGCCGCACAAAGTGGTTCCATATAAACCAATGTAAGCTAATTAACCCTGAGAAGGCTGCGAAATGAAAGGGACAGCCAGGAGAGGTGACCCGCCCTCAGGACAGGGATCCTCAGCCAGCAGCCTCCGATTGTGGAGGGCCCACGGGGAACGTAGCAGACCCACAGACCACACAGCTAGGGACAGTGAATTGTGTTACTAGAGGGGCTATTCCATCAATTGTTTGGGACTCGGACGCACCCCCAGTAGCTAGAGCCCTAAGAAGGACTTCCCGTACACCACGGCCAAAGACACCGTGGTCACCAGCACCCCAGTTTCATTGGTTCAGCCCTGGGAGGGTTGCAGCCTGTAAAAGAATGTCCAGGGTCAAGGATCAGTCTAGGGACAAGGGTCCCCAGCCTACGGCCTCAGGCTGCGTGGAACCCACAGGGAACGACATGGACCCAGCAGCTACACAGTAGGGAGTAGTGTGCTGTAGTACCGGAGGGGCCATTCCCTCGATCATTTGTATGCTATTTAACGCTGGGAAGGCTGCGAATCGAAAGGGACAGCCAGGAGAGGTACAAATTCCCGGTTAGGACTCTCCGGGTCCTGCGGTACAGGCCACCTTACCTCCAGCCATACAAGCTGCCCAGAGACTGCAAAAGGAAGGAGCAGAACAGGATTTAGCCTGGCCACCCGGAGACGGGTGGCGACTGTGCATACGATTTTAAAGGTGTTTTAAAGTTTTGGGAGTACTATGTGTGTTTTACTGTGCATTTTTTGTGAAACTGGAGTAATGGAGGGGCGTTGGACCCCCTCTATGCTGTAATGTAACTTATGACTGAATTTACCTCTAAACAGCAATACATTTCAAAGGGGAATGTACGTTTGGGTTTAGCTAGGTAAATTACAGGGGACGGTTGGCTCTCGGGAATCAGGAATTTTGTTCATTTCGGATGACACTCTGTGGCGAAGAGTATCAAATGGGGGACTGCAAGATTCTAAAATTCATGGAGCCGCTCCGCCCCCCCGCCAGTGTTTGGACTCACTGAAAAGGAAATTCCATTTGGGACTATTAAGCATAAAGTTTGGGATCCTAAAATGCTTATGGAAGAAATCTACGAGTTTTAACCAAGTTTGGGATTTTTAAAAGGTGAATGTTGGGTCTGTGAGAAAAGGGCTGCACGAAAAGGTGTGGGTTCAACCTCTGAAAGTCCAGTTTGGATATTGGAGTTAATCAAGTTGGCTGGGGACATTTGAGTTAATCAAATTGTCTGGGGAACTGTTTACCCTCGAAACCTGCCCCTAGAAGACATTTACATTTCAACAATCAATCCAAGGAAGTACAGTTTCAATCCAAGCACAAAAACCCATCCAACACATGCATAATGCTAATCACCTTTCCAGCCTGCATAGAAAGCTGGGACCGAGGCAGACAACTCGACACCAGAAACTAACTTTAACAATAATTCCAGCAATGGACACATTTTCAATCAAGTTACCAGTAACGAGCCCGCCAAAACTCAACGAGCCCGTCAAAACTTAAACAAAGAACCGGGCTTGATTTGGCGCACAGATAAGGAAGCCTCTATGGGTATAATTGAGGCCTGTTTTTACAGTCAGGACTGCACTTTGCTTCTACACCAGCTTCGTATGCTTCAGACCTGGCAGACTTCAAGATTAGCACACCAGCTTTGTTAACCTGGTTCTTCAGAACATCAACCAAGACAGTATCGCAAGCGACCAGGACACCAAGCACGCCGTGGCAGCAAGAGGCTCACGAAACAGCCACCAAGATATTACCAGCAACCAAATTGGTGATATTGAGCCACCACGACCAACGATTTCAAAACCGAAGTCAACTCAATGAAAACCCGAAGATTCACAAGCTGTTTCCACTCTGCAAGCTATCCCTGAGTTACCAACGGGTAAAACATTACCTAAAAGAACTTTAAAATCTACTGCTGAAGGAACAAAATGGGTACTTACCCATAGATCCAATACGCGCCCTACCGCATCAGCGGATACCAGCCAACTGAGGAACATGCAGCAAGAAGTCCTCTCCTACATTCGGGGTACGGCTAGCAGAATCGACAAAATCCAACGAACCCCGAAACCGTGACCCATTACCGACTGTCAAGGAAGGATTGGTAAGCATAGTCCCTGAAGCCCCAGAGCCTAACTTAGCTAGATAGGGGAATTGGGAGGTGGGAGGTATTGTACTGCTGGGTATTCTCTTGTGTTTTAAGAAAGGATTCCCCATTACAGTGATAAGTTTTCTCTCATTTTAAAGTGTTAATATTTCTCAGTTTTTAATAAAAGGTGTATTCATTCTTTTTGAATAAAAACCGTACATTTCTTGCACCGAGAAACCAGTTGTCTGTCGCACCTTATTGTCACATCTCCTAAATAAGCCCAGAGTCTAGAACAGAGGGAGTGCGGGCGACTTGAACTGCTCATAAGGTCTGAAGCAAAACTGACCCCACACACTACCCCTGACAAGTCTGAAGGAATTAAAGATTAATCCCCAGGACACTGCTACGAGCAAACCAGGAGAATATTCAGATGGATATGAAACAAAAATGTGATATATTTCATTTATTATTCATAAAAATATTGGTGGAGGGAGAAAATGGCTGCTCGGCTGAGAGTCAGGCATCATCCAATTGGGTAATTAAGAGCCTGTTTGCTTTCCAATTAGTGTAGGAAGGCAATGGGCTGCGAGAATGGGCATGTCGGGCGACCAAAGGCGAGAGCGGGGTGGCTGGAAGCTGAAGATCGCATGATGAAACCTCCAGGAATATGTCCAGCCAGAGTTTGCAACCCTAAGCTGATTCCAGATCAGCTCTGACTTCAGTGCTTCAAAATATCCTGTAGATGATGAAAAAAGAAAAAAAAGAAAGGCTTAAATTTATATAGCACCTTTCACGACCACCGGATGTCTCAAAGCATTTTACAGCCAATGAAGTACTTTTGAAGTGTAGTCACTGTTGTAATGTGGGAAACGCAGCAGCCAACTTGCGCACAGAAAACTCCCACAAACAGCAATATGATACTGATCAGATAATCTGTTTTTGTTATGTTGATTGAGGGATAAATATTGGCCAGGATACCTGGGATAACTCCTCTGTTCTTCTTCTAAATAGTGCCATGGGATCTTTTACATATACCCAAAAAACAGCACCTCCGATAGTGCAGCACTCCCTCAGCACTACACTGGAGTTTAAGCCTAGATTTTTGTGCTCAAGTTCCTAGTAGACCTTGAACCCACAACCTTCTGACTTGGAAGTGAGTGTACTACCCACTGAGCCACAGCTGACAACTCATAGGGCCCAAGCTTCGGGCCGCGCCTAAAATGGCACAGCCCGTACCTGGACGCCCGTTTTTCGCGCCAGAAAGTGCGCCTAAAAAAAACTTACCTATTCTCCGGCTCCCTGCAGATCCTCTGGAGCTGGGCGCAGCACAGTACAAGCTGTAGGGGGCGGAGCCAGGTCCCTTGGCTGAAAACAGTGCCGGGACCTCTGCACATGTGCGCGACAGTGGGCACGCATGTGCAGTAGCTCCAGGCGCCCAAAACTGTCAGAGGGGCCCGAAGCACGTAGCCCCTAGCCCTGGCCAAATGGCCTCACTGGGGCTGCGTGAATAAGGCTCCTCCCACTCGACCGGGCCCGACCCGACCCCCGTTCTCCCCCACCACCCTCCACCCGCCCGCGGCGACGCGACCTCCGCGACTCTTTCCCCCCCCGCCACCCCCCGGACCTCCGCGACTCTCCCCCACCCCCCCCCGACCTCCGTGACTCTCCCCCTCCCGGACCTCCGCGACTCCCCCCCACCCCCGCGACTGTCTCCCCCCCCCCCCCCGGACCGCCACAACTCTACCCCCCGACCCCCGGACCTCCGCGACCCCCCCCCCGCCATGAGACCCGACGCCACCTACCTGTAAATCCAGCCCGAAGTATTGGGCCCGGCCGTTCATCCTCCTTCTCTCCCTGCCCCTCACTGCTTCCCCCCTCCCTCCCTCCTCCCTCTCCTTCCCTCCCTCCCTCCTCCCTCCCTCCCTCCTCTCCCTCCCTCCTCCCTCCTTCCCTCCCTCCCTCCTCTCTCCTTCCCTCTCCCTCGCTCCTTCCCTCTCTCCCTTCCTCGCTCCTTCCCTCCCTCCTTCCCTCCCTCTCCTTCCCTCCCTCCCTCCTCTCTCCTTCCCTCCCTCCCTCCTCTCTCTCCTCCCTCCCTCCCCCCCCTTCACCCCCTCCTTCTCCCCCTCTCCCCTCCTCCCCCCTCTCCCCCCCTTCTCCCCCCTCCCCCCTCTCTGCTCCTCCCCCCTCCTCCCCCCACCCCTCCTCCTCCCTCCCCCCGCCTCCTCCTCCCCCACCCCCTACTACCCCCCACCCCCTCCTCCTCCCCCCACCCCCTCCTCCTCCCTCTCCCCTCCTCCTCCTCCTCCCCACCCCCTCCTCCCCCCTCCTCCCCCCTCCCCCTCCTCCTCTTCCCCCCCACCCCCTACTACCCCCCCACCCCCTCCTCCTCCCCCACCCTCTCCCCCTCCTCCCCCCTCCCCCTCCTCCTCTTCCCCCCACCCCCTACTACCCCCCCACCCCCTCCTCCTCCCCCACCCTCTCCTCCTCCTCCTCCCTCCCCACTCCTCCTCCTCCCCCCCACCCCTCCTCCCCCCCTCCTCCTCCTCCCCCCACC